>NC_143575.1:271504616-271839616 GCF_048544385.1 Mastigoproctus giganteus | reverse complement strand
TGCTTGGCAATGGCGGATTTATTGAGCTTTGCGGTCCGTATCACTCTTGAATGTTTCCCCAGACGGTTCTTGAGACGCCGTCCTGTCTCCCCCACAATCTGGGCATGTGATCTCATATACGATCCCACTACTAGAATCCATAGTAATGGGGTCTTTTACCTGTGACACCACTGTGTGCAACCTCCGGCTCGTTGCACACCACTGTCTGCAACCTCCGGCTCATTGCACGCCACTGTCTGCAACCTCCTATAGATAATCTTATAAGTACCACTATCACCTAATAAGTCTAACACTTTCTTGTTGTATCCTTGCTTTATACCACCGGTATAAAGCAAGGATACAACAAGAAACTGGTAGGATTATAATCTTTGTCCCGTTTAAGTTCTGCTAGTGCTTTCTTCTGTTTCCGGGTAAGATTTGGAGCACCGTTTTTGCCGGGCCCAGGATGGCCCAAGATTATCCGTAGAAACCCCTTGGCTAGCTTAGAACAGCGTGTAAATGAGATGCTACTTTCCTGACTAAAAATGGAAAAGATTTCTAAGGACAAGTATTGGTCCATGCATGCAACAGGGTGCCGGCTGCCCAGATTTTATGGGTTACCTAAGACGCACAAGGAGAATGTTTCATTACGGCCCATAGTTTCCTTCATTGTTAGCTCTACGTATGCTCTATCTAAATATCTAGCGCAGCTGATTTCTCCGGTTGTGGGTCGGTCCACGTTGGTCATCGGAGATAGTGTGGAATTTGTGATCTTTGTAAGGAGTCAAGATATAGGGGAGGACGAGATGATGATGTCATTAGATGTCATATCATTATTCACGTGTATCCCCATAGCACATGGGGTAGAATGTGTGAAGTTGACTTTACAGAAGGATAATACCTTAAATGCTAGATCCCACCTAAGCATACAAGATATATGTTGTGCTGTTGAATTATGTCTTTCTAGTACAACCCTGGTTTTCCAAGGAGTGATGTATAAACATGTTCACGGCACAGCCATGGGTTCTCCAATCAGTGCCTTTGTCGCAAATCTGGCTATGGAGGAATTAGAGAATAGGGTTTTTGCGAGATTGGAGATCCCTATGTGAAAGTGGAAACAATATGTTGATGACACGTTCACTATTGTAAAGAAGGGGAGAGAGGAAGATGTGGTCTCGTTTCTCAATGGTTTTGCCCCCTTTATTAAATTTACCCTGGAGGTAGAAATAGATGGCACCCTCCCATTTCTGGACATAATGGTATATAGGGAAGGCCCCAGACTTAGAACCAAAGTTTAGAGGAAACCAATATGTAGGGGCCAGTATACACATTATAGGATGGCACAGACTGCCCAACATGAAAATAGTGTGGCCAGAGCACTTTTGGGTAGGGCGAGGACACATTGCAGCACCTCTGAGGAGGGGAAGAAGGAAATTAGGCAAATTATGATGGATCTTATGAGGCACAGTTACCCCAGAGGGTCATTGATAAATACAATAGAGGAAGAGACCAATCGGGTAGTTCCGCCTATACCGCTTACCAGAGTGTATATTCCTTTACTATCAGACCGCATTGCAAGGATGCTTCGCGACTTTCAGACACGGTGTGTTCAGCTCCCGGGCCGGAGATCGCACACAGTGGTGTCACAGGTCAAAGACCTCATTACTACGGATTCTAGTAGTGGGGTCATATATGAGATCACATACTACCAATTTTAAACACACACACCAACCGTTTATGACTGATTGAATAATGAAATAAAATAAAATGATAAAAAAGACTGTAAAATAATGTTTACAAAAATCTTTTAATTATTTACAAAAAACTGAAATATAACAAAAATAAAATAAGTAAATAAGTTAAAATACATTAAAATATAAATATAAAAGCGATAAAAAAAGACGATAAAAACACTATTAGAGCTTTCGGAGGTGTCTACCTCCTTCCTCAGTAATAGTGAGACTTAAGCAACACATCCTTAAGTACCAGATTCAAAAGTTACCAGGTTTAAAAGTTTTTTGTAAACATTATTTAACAGTCTTTTTTATCATTTTATTTTATTTTATTTCATTATTCAATCAGTCATAAACGGTTGGTGTGTGTGTTTAAAATTGGTAGTATGAATAATCCCAACCTCAGAGGCCTTATTGCAGATGAGATCACATGCCCGGATTGTGGGGAACGTTACGTGGGGGAGACAGGACGGCGTCTCTAGGACAATCTGGGGGAACGTTCAAGAGCAATACAGACTGCAGAGCTCAATAAATCCACCATTGCAGAGTACCATTGGGAAAAACAACACCAGATCTACCCCGACAACGCTGTCATCCTTGACTGGGCACATAGATTCTGGGACCGCAAGTGGCTGCAAAGTCTGTGGATTGGATCCTCTGGCAACAATAGCATGAACAGAGACAGGGGAGTTAGGCTTCACCCCCTTTTTGAGGCGGTGGTTTTTGCCAGAGATAAATGTTTTAGTTTTCCACGTCCCCAGGTTCTGGCACAAGTGAAAGGAATACTGAGTAGGCACCTGGTCATCCATGTGTGCCGTGAACCTTGTATTTAAGGATGTGTCGCTTAGAATTAGCATTAGCATTAGTAGAGGCATTTGATGCAAGAAAGCAAGCTTATGCAGCACCAGCCAAAAAAAAAAATAAAGTAAAATAAATAAATAAAAAATAACCACTTCCACTTCACCCCTCTGTTTGTTCGAAATACCTGTCCAGCTGAGCCTTAAACGTATTTAGGCTATCAACTTCCACGACAAGGGATGGAAGTCTGTTCCACCTACCAACCACCCGCTGGCTAAAGGCAAATTTCCGCACATCTATCCTACATCTGTCTTTCCTCAATTTGAATTTATGGCCTCTCAGGTGATTATTCTGAGCAAGAGGAAGAATCCCATCAGCATTGAGCATGCTCAAACTATTCAAGGCTTTGTACACCTCTATCAGATCACCTCGCCGGTGCCTAGTCTCCAGACACTGTAATTCGCAAAACTTAAGCCTTTCTTCGTAAGAGCACCCCTTTGTTCCATTCACTAACCTTGTTGCCCTCCTCTCTACACTCGTTCCAGCAGCTGTACATCCTTCTTGAAATGAGGCCTCCAGGCCCGTATACAGTATTCTAGGTGTGGCCTGACCATTGCCTTATACAAGGGAATAATCACCTCCTTATCCCTGCTAGAAAAATTCCTATATATCATTGATAATACACCATGAGCTACTCTTGCAGGCCATCAGCACTGCTCAGAGAACTTCATATCTGCTTGCACAACCACCCCCAGGTCCCTTTCATTCTCTACCACTGTCAGTGTAGTACCACAGAGTTGATATGTTGCTTGGGGTTTCTGTTTCCCCATATGTAGTACTTTACATTTGTCAATGTTAAACTTCATTTGCCACCTCTCAGCCTATCTGCTCAACCTTTCCAGATCCTGTTGCAGCAGCATAGTGTCAGTAGTGTCCTTGACAACCCTGCCCACCTTCGTATCATCTGCAAACTGGGACATTAAGCTTGATATACCATCATCAATATCATTTATAAATACAGAAAACAATAAAGGACCCAATACTGAACCCTGAGGGACTCCACTAATAACATTAGTCCCCGATGAGCAGTGTTCATTGATTACCACTCTCTGTCTTCTCCCCCTCAACCACCCCTTTATCCATAGCAGCAATTTGCCTCCAATGCCACACTGCTCCAATTTGTGCAGCAGTCTTCCATGTGCAACTTCATTTTATGAAGAGAACTTCATTTTATGAAGTTCTCTGAGCAGTGCAGACGGGCTGCAAGAGTAGCTCATGGAGTATTGTCAATGATATACAGGAATTTTTCCAGCAGGGATAAGGAGGTGATTATTCCCTTGTATAAGGCAATGGTCAGGCCACACCTAGAGTACTGTATACAGGTCTGGAGGCCTCATTTCAAGAAGGATGTAGAGCTGCTGGAACGAGTACAGAGAAGGGCAACAAGATTAGTGAATGGAACAAAGGGGTGCTCTTACGAAGAAAGGCTTAGGTTTTGCAAATTACAGTGTCTGGAGACTAGGCACCAGCGAGGTGATCTGATAGAGGTGTATAAAGCCTTGAATGGTTTGAGCATGCTCAATGCTGATGGGATTCTTCCTCTTGCTCAGAATAATCACCTGAGAGGGCATAAATTCAAATTGAGGAAAGACAGATGTAGGATAGACGTGCGGAAATTTGCCTTTAGCCAGCGGGTGGTTGGTTGGTGGAACAGACTTCCATCCCTTGTAGTGGAGGTTGATAGCCTAAATAAGTTTAAGGCTCAGCTGGACAGGTACAGGCATACCTCGATTAACGAATAGGATGCGTTCCACGAAATTACTTCGTTAAGCGAAACTTCGTTTTCAGAGGTAAAAATACTATGGCCAGAATAGGGATACGTTCCTACTTAAAGAAAATGAAAAGCTTTTTTTCAAACAAAGAAAAGTTTTATTAAATAAACAGTCAACTTACATACAAAGTGAAATCACATTTTAAAATATGAGGTTAAAGTTGATTGTTTATGCTTTTTTTCTCTTTCATTTAACAATTGCCTATACGGAGTTATTGCATTTAACACTGATCGCTTAACTATAACACTTCTTCCTAAATCAGGATCATTTTCACTAAAAAAATTTAAAACGTTTTCAATGTCATTTACGCACCTTTTTAAATCTTTGGTTGTTAACACTTTTTCGGCAGGAATTTCTTTAACTTCGTCTTCATTATCTTTGTCTTCGTTGCTAACAGGGTTTTCTAAATCTTCCACTGAAAAACCATCATCTTCTGCATTCAATAAATTTCTAACATCCTCTTCATCGACATTTTCGAAACCTATTGATTGAGCCATCTGGATAACTTCATTTCTAATTTCTTGGATGTTATTTTCTTCTTCTAGTACAACTTCTGGCCATATTTTGCGCCAAACTCCATTTAAACATTTCTTAGTGACTTCTTTCCAAGAACTATCAATGTTTTCAATTGCGTTTTTAATGGTGTAGTTTTTCCAAAAAGTTTTAACTGTCATTTCCTCTTTATCCTCTAGTTCAGGTAAATTGTTAAAATTCGACGCAGATAATAAGCTTTAAATGATGCTATTACTCCCTGATCCAATGGTTGAATCAGGAAAGTTGTGTTTGCTGGAAGAAACACAACTTTGACAGGAATGCATGTGTCCAACGTGTTAAGATCAGTAGGATGTCCCGGAGCATTGTCTAACAACAAAAGAGCTTTTTCCTCAAAGTTGTTTTTTTTTTGACAATACCGTTTTACTCCAGGACAAAAGTGGTTAACAAACCAATCAGTAAATAACTCCTTGGTAACCCACGCTTTTTTATTTGCTTTCCATATTACAGGTAAATTCATTTTTATGTTACCTTTTAACACCCTCGGATTTTCTGAATGGTAAACTAATAACAAATTTTAATTTATAATCGCCAGAGGCATTTGATCCAAAGGGTAACGTTAAACGGTCTTTGGCTGCTTTGAACCCAGCAGCTGATTTTTCTTCAATAGAAATGAAGCTTTTTGTTGGTAGCCGTTTCCAGAACAAACCGCTTTCGTCAACATTGAACACCAAATTTGGTGGAAAATTTTCACGTTCAATTATTTCCTTCAGTTTTTCTGGAAACTTATTTGCAGCTTCTCCTGTTAATTTTACACTATGAATCCTGGCCCGTTTTTTTAAATTTCTCGAATCAACCACGAGAAGCCCTAAAGGTTTCCGTAATTTCTTCAGTTTGTTTAGATTTCGGGTGATTAAACAAAAATAATGCTTTTTCTTGAATCACCATTTGACTTAAAGGCATATGACGTTGTGACATATCATCTATCCACAAACTTAACATTTTCTCCATTTTTTCTAAAATTGGATTCCTTAAGCGAGTTAATTTTGCCGCTGTAACATCTGTACAATTCTGAGCAGACTGTTTTATTTTTTCTGATTGACTTAGTATGGTTGTTAAAGTTGATTGCGCTAATCCTAAAGAATGTGCCACATCGGATTTTCTTTCGCCGCTTTCAACACGTCGTACGATATTTAGTTTAGTTTCCAAAGAAATTGCTTTTCTTTTCTTTGATTCTGACATTTTAATTAACTAAAACAAAAATATTTCTATTAAAATTTACAAAATCTAGGTTATGTAATGCTACAAAGAACCTACGTCAATTATTGCAATGCGCCACACTGAAACAACGTCAAATCATGTAAGCAACAACTAAATTATGCGATTGACGCGCAAAACTGTTATAATAGACACGCCCGCAGCTCGGGAATACGTAACGAGTCGCCGTCAGTCACCAATCGAATGATTGTCGGGCGTTGGTCTTAAATTGGAATATTTTTTTATGTTAAATGGGGCTTGAAATTGCCGACTTCGTTATATCGAGGCTTCGTTATCAGAGGTAACGTTAACCGAGGTATGCCTGTATTTTGAACGAACAGAGGGGTGAAGTGGAAGTGGGTTTTTTTTTTTTTTTTTTTTGGTTGATGCTGCATAAGCTTGCTTTCTTGCATCAAATGCCTCTACTAATGCTAATGCAACTGTATCAAAAGCCTTTCTAAGATCCAAGTATATAATATCAAAGTTATTCCCTGCATCCAGTTCTTTTGTGACTGCATCATAGTATCCAATCAAATTGGTCAGGCAAGACTTCCCCTTAACAAAACCATGCTGTGTCCGAGCTATAACTGAAGTCTTGTCTAGATGATCCTGCAGTGCTTCTTTAAACAGTTCCTCAATTAATTTTCCGGGAACAGAAGTTAAACTCACAGGTCTATAATTACTTGTGGCAGCCTTTGATCCTCCCTTGTGAATTGGGGTCACACATTTGCACATCTCCAGTCCATGGGTACTTCCCCTGAGTCCAAGGAAGCTCTCATAATTATGGCTAAGGGTTTGCTTACTTCCTTTGCTGCCTCCTTTAATATAACTGGATAGATCCCATCCACCCCAGGTGCCTTTCTTGTGTTTATCTTCAACAATTTCTCCTCCACTTTACTCTCAGTTATTACAAGATTCTCTAGCTTACTGCTGGAGTTGAATACACCTCTGGCATTCCCCTTGCTGAATAACTCCTCATGTGTGAATGTCAATGCAAAAATATTCATTTAGTTTGTTAGCTACCTGAGCAGGGTCATCAACAGTTAACCCATCGATATCAAGTGGGCCAACCTGATTCATCCCCTCACTTCTAGAGTTTACATAAGTAAAGAACTCTTTGCTGTTTTTCTTCGCATCCCTTGCCAAGGATCTCTCGTAATCTGCCTTCGCCTGCCTAACCTCCTTTGAAACTTGGTTACAGATCAACTTGTATCTATCGTAGGCTTCTGTGTCACATGTTAATTTGTATGTATCCCATGCATTTTTCTTCTCTGCCATATGCCTCATTAGTTCATCTGACATCCATTTAGGCCTAAACCTTGAACAATATTTCTTAGTTGGTATGTAAAGCCTAGTAGCTTGCAAGATAAGTTCTTTGAATGCTTCCCATTTTGAATTTGCTGTTGGTAACATCATCAGTTGATCCCACTGTATAGAATTTTAATACTGTCTCAGTCCATCTTAGTCGCCTTTACTATAATAATGCACCTCCTATAATGCACCTCCCAAGGTTTTTTTGCAGTACTCTAATCCATGCCCGAGTCGGGATTCGAACCCGCGACCTTTGGGTTGCCAGGCAGGCACTTTACCCACCCGGCTAGCCCGATCGGCACAGACGGAAGGTTTCTAGGTAGTTTAAGAGTTGGCGGTTAATTGATTTCTCCATTACTTTAGAAAGAATAGAAGTAATTGCAATGGGACGATAATTGGATGGGAGGGATTTGTCACCCTTTTTAGGAACTGGCTGGATATGAGCAAATTTCCAAGCAGAACGAAAAACACCTTTGGAATAAGAAAGTGAAAAAAGGCGGCAAAGAATAGGAGTAAGTTCAGGAGCACAGGTTTTGAGAACAAGTGGAGAAATACCATCAGGACCTGGAGCTTTCTTAGCATCAAGATTCATCAAAATCCTTCTGATATCCTTTTGATGGAAGACCACAGGAGGCATTGAATGGAGCATGTTGAGAATGGTGGGTGGTGTTTTCCCAAGATCATTAATACATGAGCTCGAAGAAAAATGGGATGCTAGCAGGTCAGCTTTATCCTTGGCTGAAGTGACAACAGAACCATCTGGTTTGGACAAAGGTGAGAGCAGAGATGGGCAAAAATTGCGGCCAATAGCTTTGGCAGGAGACAAGAATGCTCGGCTACCATTAGGGCAAGAAGCAAGTTTTCTACTCTTAGCCTGTTCAAACTCTAGTTTGGACTGATTAATAACTGCTTTACAATTGTTGCGAGCTTTGGTGTAGGCAGAAAATGAAATTGAAGAATTAGAAACAAGCCAATTACGATATGCAACATTCTTCTCTTGAACAGCCTTAGCACATTTATTGGAAAACCAAGGTTTAGATAAAGGACGAGATTTTAAAGTGGAGTGTGGGATAAAGGATTCCATTCCTGCAAGAATAATTTCACTGACACGATCTGAGAAAATGTTGACGTCAGAAGGTTTGAAACAGTAATCCGACCAAGGAAAAGAAGAAAAGAAGTCTCACAGGTCATTCCATTTTGCATTCTTGTAATGCAAACAACACGAGGTTGGGAATAGCCATGAGATAAAGGTTCCATTGGAGAAGAGACAATCACCAAGTTGTGATCTGAAGTGCCTAAAGGACCTCTCACTTCAACCGTATACTTAGGATTGTTTGTGAGTAAAAGATCAATCGAATTTGCTGTTGGTAACATCATCATTTGGTCCCACTGTATAGAATTTAAATACTGTCTCAGTCCATCGTAGTCGCCTTTACGAAAGCAATAACGCTTCCCTTTACCCATAATTGTAGATACCTCTTTGAGTAAATCCCACTTCAGCACACTGTGATCACTGCCACCTAGTGGTTCATTATCTGCAGATTCTTAATGCATGAAGAATCACTACTGATAATCAAATCAAGAGTATTACTCCCTCTTGCCTTCCAAACATGCTGATGTAGAAAACAATCATCCAATAAATCCACAAAAGCCTTGCTAGTGTGAGTGACTAGCCCCCAAATTCCAGTCAATATCTGGGAAATTAAAATCCCCCATTATAAGACTCTCTGATTTACTGGCCCACTCTATTTCTCTGTACAGTTTCTTATTATACTCATCAGAGTCATTAGGCCTATAGCACACTCCTACTCTCAATTTTGATCTCCCAATGCTTATGTCACACCAAACTGACTCAACAATGCACTGTCCAGCGATGTCAACTGGCTTCACTTCCTTGGATTTTATGTGTTTCTTAACTAATAGCATAACCCCTCCTCCCTTCCTATCCTGTCTATCCTTTCTGTAGACATTGTACTCCCCAAATTCCAGTTCTGCATTCCTTATATCTGTGTGACACCACGTCTCTGAAATCCCAACAATATCTGCCTTTGATGTTTTTAGCAATACCTCAAATTCATAAAATTTATTTACTAAACTCTTAGCATTGGTGTACACGCAAGTATACATGCACCTGCTCTTCCTCTTAGCTACCCTAACACAACCCATGTGTTTACTTGTACCCCCATGATTCCCAGCAGTCTCTGAAATATCCTGCATCTTATTTTCCAGGCTGCGGCTCATTCCAATAGAAGCAGTGCAAGAATCACTTTCACCTCTGCCAGTGGCTACTGTTAATCTATTAGTCCTTGTATCCCCCCAATCTAGCAGTTTTCCGACCCACCTAACACTGCCTCGATAGCATCAGCAAACATTCTTGCACCCTTTCTATTTAAGTGTATCCCATCCCTGTAGAAGCAGTCTCTCAACAAGTACAGACCAGACTGAAAAAAATTCTACCCCTTGAGCCCTGCACAATCTTTCCAGGGCCGAATTGATCGACAGGGCTCTCATCATATACTCCCTCCTATCGTGTCTGGGCAGAATTGCAGACACTCAAATTCAACCCTAATTCACGGCTTTTTTTCATCAGTGACCTGTACTTGTTAAGTAATTCCGCCGGTCTCCTACTCTTAATATCATTAGTGCCAACGTGTACAACTATATCACCTTTTGTGCCCTTAAAAGATGATATCCGCTCTACAATGTCATCGACCTTTGCCCCTGGCAGAAATACCCTGGTCCTGTTCCCTGCTTAAGTTTCATTATTGCTGAGGAAGGAGGCAGACACCTCCGAAAGCTTCAATAGTGTTTTTATCGCTTTTAAATTTATATTTTAATGCATTTTAACTTATTTACTTGTTTTATCTTATTTTATTTTTGTTGTAAACTACTTTTTTTTTGTAGGTAATCAAAATTTTTGTAAATATTATTTTACAGTCTTTTGTATCATTTTAATTTATTTTATTTTACTATTAAATCAGTTTTAAACGGTTGATGTATCTGTTTAAATTTGTGGTATGCACAAATATACATACATCTATGCATATACACACATATATACACACACATATATACATACATATTCACATGCATATTCACATATACACACATATATACGTACATGTTCACATATACACACATATATACATACAAACATACATACACACACAAATGTACATATACACTCCTTCCTTTCCATCTCTTTCAATCCATGCATGGCAATACTAGTATTAATGCTAACATAAAATGGCACTAACAACACAATACTACAATATAACATAATATAATACTAATAATAACACTAGGAGTTAGATGACTCATTTGCTGGTGCAGTGTCGCCACTTTGCTTCTTGGAGGCTTGCTGAGCAAAGTTTTTAGCATGCCCTGCCATCCCATCAACCCATGCATGGTACAAGTACTATAGGTTGTGATAATTTTCGTGTTTGGGGTTTTATAAAAAAAATAATAAAATACACACAGATACACACACACAATATACATATACTGTATACAAAAACAGATATATATACACACATACACATACACTGATTGAACATAAATCATAGGATGTGTGGAAATTCACCTTTAGCCAGTGTGTGGTTGATAGTTGGAACAAACTTCCATCTGTTGTAGTGGAGGTTAGCAAATTAAAACCACAGGGCTCACATCTGGCGAGTATGGGTTTGGCAAACCAAGGGTCCTGAGCTGGATATCATCATTCTTCTCTTTCTTGGCGATTCCTTTCTACTTCTGACTTCATTCTCTCAGCTCAGGGTAACTTGGGAATTTGTTTTTGGCTGGTGCAGCATAAGCCTCAGGCTTCCTTGCACCATATTTATCCCCGGGGGCTCACATCTGGTGAGTATGGGCTTGGCACACCCAGGGTCCTGAGCTGGATATCATCATTCTTCTCTTTCTTGGTGATTCCCTTCTACTTTTGACTCTCTCTCTCTCTCTCTCTCTCTCTCTCTCTCTCTCTCTCTCTCTCTCTTTAAGGTTACTCGGGAACTTTTTTTTTTTTTTTTTCCTGGTGCAGCATAAGCCTCAGGCTTCCTTGCATCATATGGATATTAATAATAATAATAATAATATGACTAATAAGTGCAAGGCAGAACTAGACAAAGATTTGGGGTGAATGGATAGGGGTTTTTTTTTTTTTTTTTTTTGGTTAATGCTATATAAGCTTCATTTCTTGAATCATATGCCTTGATTAATGCTAATACACACACAGACAGGGAGACAGACAGACAGACGGAGAGTGATCAGTGAATTATGACTGCCTACCTAATACTTCGTAGGTCCTCCTTTTGCCCTCAACATAGCAGCTGTCCGACTTGGCATTGATTCAACAAGTCGGAAGTTTAGGAGGTATGGCCAACCAAGCTGTGTGTAATGCGGACAGCAATGAAGGTGATTGGTGTATCCAGACGCTGATGCCTTTCCATAGTGTTGCACAAGTGCTCTATGGGATTGATATCGGGAGAGTTCGGAGGCCAATCGATATGCTAGAAATCAGAACTGTGTTCCTGAAATCAGAACTGTGTTCCTCAAACCATTCCTGCACATTAAATGTGCAATGGCTCGGCACACTGTCAACTTGGACAACACCATCGCCATTTGGGAAAAAGTGTAACACAGCAGGTTGTACACAGTCAGCAAGCAGTTTACGATTGTGGAGACCAGTGATACGTTGTTTCACATGCACCAGGGCTCCAAGTTCCTACCAGTGAAACATGCCCCACACCGTACAACCACCTCCACCAGCCTGCACTTTTGATACCATGCATGATGGATTAAGAGCCTCGTGTTGTTGTTAATGCCAAATCCGTACACGACCATCAGTGGTGTAGGGTAAATAACGTGACTCATCCAACCAGTACACCTTCTTCCAGTCTTCTAACATCCAACTTTCATGCTGTTTGCACCGGACGAGTCTTTTATGCCGATAAACCTTGGTAGGGATCGTCTGTTGGTATAGCCCATACGTGCAAGCATGCAATACATGGTCATGCCAGATATTGTTCCGGGTTAGGCCATGTTGTATTGGGTAGTCAACTCTTTGACAGTGCTGTGCCTGTACAAGTCGTCGGACCCAGCACTCACCTCTAACATCAATCTTTGCAGTTTTGCTATCGGGTCGTTGTTTGACCATTTTGATACCAGTCTTGGTACATGTTAACAATGGCAGCTCTCGAACAACCCACCAGTTCAGCCATTTGGAAAATCAAGGCACTAGCTTGTCAAGATCCCACAAACTGTCCTTTATCAAAATCCAATAAATCCTTCCTTTTACCCATCACGCTCGGAATTTTACAATCTACTGAACCACTGATACCTTACCTATGCTACGTAGGTCGACTAACTGCGCACTCTTGTACCTCACGTGGTCAATGGGTTGCATTCAGTTTTCAGAGGGGTGGTCATAATTCAGTGATCACTCAGTGTATACACACACACACACACATACAGAATATATACACACACACACACACACACACACACAAACATAAGTGTATACACACAGACATACACACACACATGGATACATGCATCCATCCATATACACATAATTTACACACGCATGCACACACACACACACCGATGAGCCAAAACATTATGACCACCTACCTAATATGATATTGTTCCTCCATGTGCAGCCAAAACAGCCCATACATGGCAAGTCACGGATGCTACAAGATTTCTAAATGTGTCTTGTGGTATCTGGTACCAACACATAACCAGCAGATCCTTTAACTCCTGTAAGGTCCACAGTTGAGACACCACAGATCGGAGTTGTTGTTCCAACACAAACAAACCACAGAGGCTCAATGGGATTGATCTCTGGGGAATTTGGAGGCCAGGGCAATACCTGGTAGTCTTCCTCATGTTCCGCAAACTAGTCTCAAACAATCCGGGCAGTGTGGCATGGCACATTATCCTGCAGAAAGATGGCACAGCCAAAGGGGAAGACCGTTGCCATGAAAGGGTGTACTTGGTCAGCAATGATGTTTAGGTAGGTGGTAGATGTCAGAATGCCCAGCACATGGACGAATGGACACAGGGTATCCCAGCAGAACATCGCCCAAGCATGACACCGCCACCACTGGCTTGTTTTCATACCACAGTGCATCCAGGCGCCAACACTTCCCCAGGTAAACAATGCACACATACCCAGCCGTCCACATGGTGCAACAGGAAATGGGATTCATTGGACCAGACCTTCTTCCAATCACTCAAGGTCCGCTTTCGATGCTCATATGCCCATTAGACGTGCTGTTGCCGGTGAACCATGGTTAGCATGGGCACTCTGAGTGGCCTGTGGCTATGCAGCCCCATTTTTCGCAGGGTTCAATGTACTGTATGTTGTGACACATTACTCCCATCACCAGTATTCCAATTACTGGTAATGGGTTCAGCATGCTGAATTCTGATGGGATCCTTCCACTTGTTCAGATTACGAACCTAAGGGGGCATAAATTCAAATTAAGAAAGGACAGATGTAGAATAGATGTGCTGAAATTTGCCTTTAGCCAGTGTGTGATTAATTGCTGGAACAAACTTCCATCTGTCGTTGTGGAAGTTGATAGGTTGAATAAATTTAAGGAGGAACTGGACAGGCATTTGGAGGGAATGGTGTGATTTTTTTTTTTTTTTTTTTGGCTGATGCTGCATAAGCTCATACACTTGCTTTCTTGCATCACATGCCACTACTACTACTACTGGCAAGTTGCGCCATAGTCACCCTTCTGTTGCCACATACTATCCGGGAGAGCCTTCACTCACCTCGAGCATCGATGAGCTGTTGTCGTCCAACACCTTGCCAGCAGTTCATGGGCTCCCCCTCCTCGGACCACTTTCAGTAGGTAATAACCATGGCTGACCATGAGCACCCCACCAGTTGTGCCATTTCAGATATGCTCTGACCCAGCTATCTGGCCACAACAATTTGGCCTTTGTCAAACTCGCTTAAGTCTGCTCCCTTTCCCATCTGAAGAACAAGAGTAACACATTAATGGAGCTCAGTATCAAGTGTTTTTTACACCATGTCCCGATCCACGCATGCAGAGTAAGTAGTTGCTTCAATTTGCATAACTCCCTGGTCATAACGTTTTGGCTCACTAGTGTACACAAACACACACAACGCATATATACATACACACACATATACAGTAGAGCATCAGTTTTCTGGAATAATTAATGTCAGACTTCTTCCAGATAGTCAAATTTTCCAGATAATTGAATGTAAGGTAAGACTAAATAAGTTCTTATAGTGTATTAAGGTAAATGAAAAAGACTTCAAATATCGTGAAAAAAAAATTTGTTTAATTAAAAAATATAATAACTTATACGTGAATTTTCACATATTTACATATGTATAATCAGATAGGTATTTTAATGCAGATTTTTATGTAGAAAAAAAATTTTTTAAATAATGTTCGATCATTTTTTGTTTCGTTTATTGCTACTTTTTTTTTCTACTAATTCCTAATTGCTTAACAATATCACTTTATGTAGCATTCTTCCTATTTTCCTGCCCATTTTAGTGGCGTTTCTTGCCGTTGACATTTTACTGTACAAATGAGAAAAATAATAAATTGCAGTTTCAGGCTGATATTATTCTTACCGAATCTGGTGCTAAACTAAACATAATTTGAAATGAAGAGAATAAAATATGCCATGATAAATTAGGTTCAAGGAAGATAATAACTAAACTATCACTCACGGTTTCCTAATCCAACATTTCACCAGATATACGAAGTAAAAACATAGAAATACTCTCGTAACAATAAGCTTTAATAAACATTTGTCTCAAATACAGTCCATTCCAGTTATTTGGGACACATCGGGACTAGTGCATTTTGGCCCAATTAAGCGGCTGCCCCAATTATCCGAAATTTCACGTAAATAGTTAAAAATACACCGCACCCCCCCTTTTTTTTTTCACAATTAGTTCACTGTACAATCAAATTCAATTAATTACTATTTTTTTATCTCTTTTATTTTTTTTATTTTATTTTTTTTATTATTTATTATTTTTTTAGGCCCTTGCCACTGAAATCTTAGGAAATTAGGTGGCAAGGCCTGCCAGAGTATACTTACTTCTAATGCAATCCCTCTATGCCTGCCTGCCTCCTTGGGGCTAAGTGTGAGCAACGGGGGTCCCACTAGGGCCCAACGGCTAAAAGGTCAGAGGAACAACACAACATAAACCTTACACTTTTTAAAATCTCTGGCCTTCACAGTGTTCTGTTTCACAAACAGAGTACACAACACGGAGATTGGGGAAACCCCTGGGGCCGTTACACAATGAACACTTTGTACAATCAAATCACGTTACAACGAACTCAACATAGTAAAGTACCGTTCACTATATGATGTACAGTAAGAGCCGGTCATTGTGATCATGTTTGTGAATTGAATTTAAATTTTATTAAACAGCGATTCTAATTAGTGAAAATAGGAGGAATATTAGCCACAGGCTATAATTGAAAAATTAAATGATATGTGAAAATCGGAAGAATATACGTGATAATTGGAATAATTAATACGTACTGTAATAAGTACATACGAACTAGTTGACATTTCTGTTCACTGACATTTGTGGGTAGGGATTAAAATTTAAAACAGTAAAAAGATAAGCAATCAATAACAAAGAATACAGCACACACAAATTGCAAGTAACACGATACGCGCAAGTGAGAATGGAGTAACGAGTTACAAAGCTTTAAAAATACGAATAAAGAGATCTGAAAATTTATTTTTTTTTATATGATTGAAGATTCCATAGAAGTGTAAACACATTTTACCATAATAACCCACAGAATTCCAGCTGTCGGTACTATCGCAAATTCAGTAAGATCGAGTTTACTATTCATTTATGATAGATTTCACTAACAGAAAAGCCCACTAAACGGGTGACTGCTAATTGTTTTTATTGTTTTATGATTGTGACCTCCAGAATTTCGACCGAACCACATGGCACCGTCGGAGACAATCGTGGGGTAATCTCCAGTGATGCGGTCTTCTGCCCCGATTAAACGGCATGCTGTCCCAATTAAGCGAAGTAAACCTTGGCTATTTTCTCGATTGGTTTCTGTTTTTAAGATTTGCCCCAAATAAACAGCTGCCCCGATTAACTGGTGGCTCAAATAACCGGAATCCACTGTACTACCATTAATAAAAAAAAAGAAGAAAAATGAGCCTTTCAAATAATTCTGGATAACTGATGTTATCCGGAATTATTGGAAAAGGTAGCAGACTTAAGCGAGCTTGACAAAAGCCAAATTGTAATGGCCAGACAACTGGGTCACAGTATATCCGAAACGGCACAGCTGGTGTGGTGCTCCCAGTGAGCTGTGGTTAGTACTTACCGAAAGTGGTCAAGGAGGGAGAACCCACGAACCGCCAGCAAGGTGTTGGATGACCACGACTCATTGATACTCCAGTTTCACAAAGGCTCCCAGATGGTGTGGCAACAGAAGGGCGACTGTGGTGCAACTAGCTGGTAATTGGAATGCTGGTGACGGAAGAAATCTGTCGCAACACACAGTACATCAAACCGTGCTGAAAATGGGGCTGCATAGCCGCATTTTCTAACCATGCTAACCACAGTTCACCGGTGACAGCGCCTACATTGGGCATGCAAGCATCGAAACTGGGTGATTGGAAGAAGATCGTCTGGTCTGATGAATCATGTTTTCTGTTGCACCATGTGGATGGCTGGGTACGTATGCATCGTTTACCTGGATAAGTGATGGCACCTGGATGCACCGTGGGACGAACACAAGCGAGTGGCAGCAGTGTCATGCTTTGGGCGATGTTCTGCTGGGATACCCTGGGTCCAGTCATCCATGTGCCGGGCCCTCTGATGTCTACTACCTAACTAAACATCATCGCCGACCAGTTACACCCTTTCGTGGCAAAGGTCTTCCCCTCTGGCAGTGCTGTCTTTCAGTAGGGTAATGAGTTAATGAGTCATGCCACACCGCCCGGATCATTCAAGACTGGTTTGCAGAACACGAGGAAGACTTCCAGGTATTGCCCTGACCTCCAAATTCTGCAGACATCAATCCCATCGAGCATCTGTGGTTTTTGTTGGAACGGCAATTCCGATCAGTGGCATCTCAACCACGGACCTCACAAGAGTTAAAGGATCTGCTGGTTATGTGGTGGTATTGGATACCAGAAGACATTTAGAAATCTTGTAGCATCCATGCCTCGCCGGATACAAGCTGTTTTGCTTGCACGTGTGGAACCAACATCATATTAGGTAGGTGGTCATAATTTTTGGCTCATCGGTGTAAACATGCACACACACACACACACAGTTGTGATAAAATTTAAGGACACAACATAGGCTGCTAGGGCTATATTGTGTCTTTCTAATGGTTAATAGGAAATACTAACTTTATTGTAATACCTGTTATATTTTATGGTATATTCCTATGTTATTTAGGAAGGCAAACAGTTCAGTTTTATTAGGATCATCTCGAAGAATCTGCATTAATGTTAGTGAAGAGTAACATTAATGCAGTGAAGACTTTAAAGCATGTGCTAATGCACATGCTTTAAAGCTGTTTCAGCAGCTATTGAGAAGATGAGGACAGTCCACTAATAAATGTCGAAGTTACACACGACATGACGTGTATAGAGGAACACTGTCGTTCATTAATAGACAAGGTGTGACGCGAGTATGCCCAATTCTTAGCCTTCCCTGAATTACTTCGTCTCGTCTGCTTTTGGAAAAGCAGACGAGAAGAAGGCACTTGATGCAAGAAAGCAAACCTATATAGCAGCAGCAGCAGTGCGTGAAACACGCTTCTTTATTAGGCCGGGGTTCGAGCCCGTGACCACCAAATACAGAGGATACGGAAAGGTCAGGGAATGACCACCGCATATCCCCGGAGCAATATGGCCTTAGTTGCTAATGCTCCTAAAAAACCAAATAACAACAACATATAGCATCAGCCAAAAAAAAAAAAAAAAAACGTTCTCATTTCACCTATCCACTAGCTCCAAATGTTTGTCTAGTTCTGCCTTGAATCTATTTAAGCTATCAACTTCTACAATGACAGATGGAAGTTTGTTCCAGCCCTCAACCACCCGCTGACTAAAGGCAACTGTCTTTCCTCAATTTGAATTTATGCCCTCCCAGGCAATTATTCTGAGCAAGAGGAAGAATCCCATCAGTTTAACCCCGGGGGCTCACATCTGGTGAGTATGGGCTTGGCAAACCCAGGGTCCTGAGCTGGATATCATCATTCTTCTCTTTTTTGGTGATTCCTTTGTACTTCTCTCTCTCTCTCCCTTTCTCTCTCTCTCCTCCTCTCTCTTCTTTCTTTCTCAGGGAGTAACTCGGGAATTTTTTTTTTTTTTTTTGGCTGGTGCAGCATAAGCCTCAGGCTTCCTTGTACCATATGGCTAATAATAATAATAATAATAATAATAGTACTGAGCATGCTCAAACTATTCAAGGCTTTATACACCTCAATCAGATCACCGTCCTAAGAAGAAGAAGCCTCTCCTCACACAAAAAATGATGAAAAAGGCCCAATTAATTTGGTGTAAGGAGCATGTCGAATGGACCCCCAAGCAGTGGAAGTCAGTTATTTTCTTGGATGAGAAGAAATTCAACCTACTGGCTCTGATGTGAGACAAACAATTTGCCCTAGACATGGTGAAGAATACCATCCAGAATGTGCAACTTGTGAAATGTTTGCTGAACTCTCTGGAACAGAACATGATCTAGCCAAGGAGGATGTCTTTGTGTGCTCCAGGTGCAGTGTCCAGAAATTAGGCTTCAACTCAGCATTCTCACGGGCATCTATGAGAGCTTGAGATGTACGGTAGATGCCCTTGAAGGAATTAATGAGGGGTCCTGTCAAGGTCTCAGCTGCCCGACTCAACGGCAGAGCTCACTACTGTTCATCAGGCAACACAGCAGCGATCTCCAAAACAGAATGCGCTGGTCATACAGGAGTTACTGCTGGTGATCTATTGTTGAGGAGACAGGTAATACATTGTGTAAAAATATTTGATGAATTTGAAGTGTTGGTCAAGACATCAAAGGAGGATATCATTGGGATATAAGAGATGTGGTGTCACAAAGATATTAGGAATGCAGAATTGGAATTTGGGGAGTACAATGTGTACAGAAAGGATAGGAAGGGAGGAGTGGTTATGCTGTTAATTAATAGGATAGGAAGGGAGGAGTGGTTATGCTGTTAATTAATAGGATAGAAAGGGAGGGGTGGTTATGCTGTTAATTAATAGGATAGAAAGGGAGGAGTGGTTATGCTGTTAATTAATAGGATAGAAAGGGAGGAGTGGTTATGCTGTTAATTAATAGGATAGAAAGGGAGGAGTGGTTATGCAGTTAATTAATAGGATAGAAAGGGAGGAGTGGTTATGCTGTTAATTAAGAAAAACAAATTCAAAGTAGGTGGAACAACTAGGTGGCAGTGATCAGAGTGTACTGATGTGGGATTTACTTAAAGATATAATTACCATCAGTGGTAAAGGAAAGGGTTTTGGCTTCCATAAAGGTGACTACAATGGTCTCAGTTTTTAAATTGTGTACATTGGGACCAACTGATGATGTTACCAACAGCAAATTAAGTGGGAAGCATTCAAGGAATTAATCTTGGAAGCTACTAGACATTTCATATCTATTAAGAAATACCGTTCAAGCCTAAATGGTAGTCAAATGAACTAATGAGACCTGTGGTAGAGAAGAAAAATGCATAGGATGCATATAAATTATCAGGCAACACAGAAGCCTATGGCAGATATAAGCTAGTCTGTAATCAAGTCACAAAGGAGATTAGGCAAGCAAAGGTAGATTACGAGAAATCTTTGGCAAAGGATGCTAAGAAAAAAAGCAAGGATTTCTTTAGTTATATAAACTCTAAAAGACGGGATGAATCAGATTGGTCCACTTGAGATCGACGATTCGACCGTTGATGATTCTGGTCAGAGAGCAAACAAACTGAATGAGTATTTTGCATCTACATGATGAGTTATTAAGAAAGAAAAATGCTAGAAGTTTATCAAATTGTAGCAAGATGCTTAATGATTTTGTAATAACTGAGAGCAAAGTGGAGGAGAAATTGTTGAAGTTAAACATAAGAAAGGCACCAGGGGTGGATAGGATCTACCCAGTTATATTAAAGGAGGCAGCAAAGGAAATAAGAAAACCCCAAGCCATAATTATGAGAGCTTCCTTGGACTCAGGGGAGGTTCCCAAGGACAAGAGATGTGCCAATGTATCCCCAATTCACAAAGGAGGATCAAAGGGAGACACAGGTAATTACAGATCTGTTAGTTTAACTTCTGTTCCAGGAAAATTAATGGAGGCACTGGTAAAAGAAGCATTGCAGGATCATCGAGACAAGACTTCAATTATAGCTCGGACACAGCATGGGTTTGTTAAGGGAAAGTCTTGTCTGAAAAATTTGATTGCATACTATGATGTGATTACAAAGGAACTGGATGCAAAAAATAATTTTGATATCATATACTTGAATTTCAGGAAAGCTTTTGACACTGTTGCACATGGAAGATTACTGCTCAAATTGGCACAGAATGGTATTAAGGGTAAGTTGCTACAATGGATAAAACAATGGTTGAGTGGGAGAAGACAGAGGGTTATAATCAATGGGCACTGCTTTTTGTGGACTAATATTATTAGTGGAGTTCCACAGGATTCGGTGTTGGGCCCACTGTTGTTTTGTATATTTATCAATGATATTGATGAAGGTATATCAGGCTCAGTGTCGAAGTTTGCAGATGATAAAAAGGTTGGCAGGGTTGTTAATGACAGTAATGGCAGTGAGCTACCGCAACAGAATCTAGAAAATTTGGGCAGTGGGGTGAGAAGTAGCAATTGAAGTTTAACTGACAAAAGCAAAGTACTGCATTTGTCAATGTTAACCATTGACAAATGAAAATGTAAAAGAGCTGGGAGTAATTGTGCAGTCAGATATGACATTTTCTGAGCAATGCAGACAGGCTGCAAGATCAGATCAATGATATACAGGAATTTTGGTATCAGGGAAAAGGAGGAGAGTACCCCTTTGTATAAGGCAATGGTTCGACCACACCTTGAGTACTGTGTACAAGTCTGGAGGCCTCATTTTAGGAAGAATGTAGATTTGCTTGAGCGTGTATAGAGAAGGGCAAAAAGATTGGTGAGGGGAATGAAGGGAACCTCTTTCCAAGAGAGGCTTAGGTTCTGCAAATTGCAGCAGCAGCTGTAAAATAGGCACCTGCGAAGTGATCTGATTAAGGTGTATAAGGTCTTGAATGGGTTGAGCACGCTGAATTCTGATGGGATTTTTCCACTTGTCAGATTACAAAAAAATGGGGTAAAAATTCAAATTGAGGAAAGACAGTTGTAGAATAGATGTGTGGAAATTTGCCTTTAGCCAGCGGGTGGTTAATTGCTGGAACAAACTTCCATCTGTCGTTGTGGAAGTTGATAGCTTAAATAAATTCAAGGAGGAACAGACAAACATTTAGAGGGAATGGTTGTGTGCATTTTTTTTTTTTTTTGGCTGATGCTACATAAGTTCATACGCTTGCTTTCTTGCATCACATACCTCTATTACTATTCTTTAGTCTGATACCTTAAAATGAATCAAATGTCCTATTAAAAATGTAGGGCAATCAAAAACCAAACTATACAATTCAATGTGATTAGCTCACTTTAGGGATCACTTAAGGGGCTTAGAGGGGAACAGGAATTCTGTGTGTTATCAGACACTCAGTCTAAAACACTGATAGACCCAATATCTTTCTATTTCAGAAGATTTAGGAGAAGTCTGATTAGTCTGCCTAAAATCCACCCATGCACACCTCGATAGTAAGCCCTGTTATGTCACTTAGGTGGCAACGAACATGTAGAGTGGTCCTCTTCAAGGCACCTGGTCAGCGTGAAGAGGAAAAGACCAAACCCTCCAGCACATGACAGCATGATGAAACAAATTGCCCTCAGTCCCCAGCAGCTTTCACTCCCACTCTTACAGCAGCGAGAGGATCAAACTGGAAGCAAAGAGTGCTAAGAATCTCTGGGTACAACCAGGCTGCTATGCACGGAAACTGAACTTGGCCTGTTACAACATAAGATCAATCATCGGTGAAGACAGGATATTAGAGCTGGAAAAGGAATTATAAAATGTGAATTGGAATATCATCAGTTTGGCTGAAACAAGAAGAAGAAATGAATCACTTATAAGTTTATCAAGTGGAAATCTGATGTACACCAATGGAAACAGTGAAAGGAGCAAACGTGGAGTTGGCTTTCTGGTCCATAAAGATATAAAAAACAACATTTTGGAATTCAAAACTACATTACCAAGGGTGTCACGACTATTACTAAGAATTTCTAAGAGGTATTCTAAGGATTTATGCACCAACATCGCGCCATAATAATGAAGAGGTTGAAGAAATGTACACCAAACTTGAGTATTTTTTGCTCATCTATAAAGATGAGCAAAAAACCCACTATACTATCATTATGGGGACTTCAATGCTAAAATTGGAAAGAGACAAAACAGTGCAGAAAGGGGAACTATAAGAAATTTTGGAATTGGTGAAAGAAATGAAAGAGGTGAAAGACTTGTGGAATTTGCAGAATCTCGAGGAATGTCGGTAATGAACACTTTTTTCATGTAAGACATGGAAGAGCCCACATCAATTAACAACTAATGAAACAGACTTCAACCTCACTAACAGAAGATATATTGTGAATGATGTTACCGTCCTGAAGAAGGTAAATGTTGGAAGTGATCACAAAATGGTAAGATGCACACTTGATATAGATGTAAGAAAAGAAAGGAAAGGAAAAAAAACTGACAAGTAAATAATACAAAGGTTTTTGAGATAAGAGAAGAGGAGAAAAAGCAGTATGTACTGGAACTTAACAAGTTTGAGCTTCTGCAGACTGTTCAGGACCAAGATATCGACGAAGACTGACAAGGATAAAATTGAGTATACTGAATTATGCAAATCGATTAGAAAGAGACTCAGAGAGGACATAATATTTAACACAAGAAAAGTAGAACAAGCATTAAAGGAAAACAAAGGATTTAAATCAGCTGCCATCAGCAGTAATACAGAAAGACAAATGATACACTGAAACTGAAGAATAGCATTGGTGTACTTATAAATAGCAGAAGAATTATACAACGAGCAAGGGAATGATGCCAGCAGTGGGGAAAATGAATCAAATTAGTAAAACATAAAACATATCCGATATCCTTCCTAATGAGGTAGAACATGCTTTGAAGAAAATGAAGAATCAGAAAGCCCCAGGGGAAGATGAAGTAACTGTAGAGTTGTTAAAATTGGGAGGAAGAGACATGGCACAAAAACTGGCAAGACTCCACAAAATGCATTAGAAAAGGTGTGGCAACCTAAGGAGTGGAATAATGCAAATATAGTTTTGCTGCATAAGAAAGGAGATAAATCAGAAATTAAAGACCAATTAGCTTGTAATCCCACTTCTACAAGTTGTTCACAAGGGTCATTACTAACAGATCAGAAAGAATACTTGATGAGAATCAACCGAAAGAGCAAGCTGGCTTTAGGACAGAATTCTCAACTATTAGCATTAGCAGAGGCATATGATGCAAGAAAGCAAGCTTATGCAGCATCAGCCAAAAAAAAAAACCCTTCCACTTCACCCCTCCATTCGTTCAAAATACCTGTACAGCTGAGCCTTAAATTTATTTAGGCTATCAACTTCCACAACAAGGGATGGAAGTCTGTTCCACCAACCAACTGCCCGCTGGCTAAAGGCAAATTCCCGCACACCTATCAATCCTACATCTGTCTTTCCTCAATTTGAATTTATGCCCTCTCAGGTGATTATTCTGAGCAAGAGGCAGTATCCCATCAGCATTGAGCATGCTCAAACCATTCAAGGCTTTGTACGCCTCTATCAGATCACCTCACCGGTGCCTAGTCTCCAGACACTGTAATTTGCAAAACTTAAGCCTTTCTTCGTAAGAGCAACCCTTTGTTCCATTCACTAACCTTGTTGCCCTTCTCTGTACTCATTCCAGCAGCTCTACATCCTTGAAATGAGGCCTCCAGACCTGTATACAGTACTCAAGGTGCGGCCTGACCATTGCCTTATACAAGGGAATAATCACCTTCCTATCCCTGCTAGAAAAATTCCTGTATATCATTAATAAGACACCATGAGCTCCTCTTGCAGCCCGTCTGCACTGCTCAGAGAACTTCATATCTGCCTGCACAATTACCCCCAGGTCCTTTTCATTCTCTACCACTGTCAGTGTAGTACCACACAGTTGATACGTTGCTCTGGGGTTGCTGTTTCCCCATATGTAGTACTTTACATTTGTCAATGTTAAACTTCATTTGCCACCTCTCAGCCCATCTGCTCAACCTTTCCAGATCCTGTTGCAGCAGCATAGCGTCAGTAGCGTCCTTAACAACCCTGCCAACCTTTGTATCGTCTGCAAACTTGGACATTAAGCTTGATATACCATCGATATTATTTATAAATACAGAAAACAACAATGGACCTAACACTGAACATTAGTCCATGATGAGCAGTGTCCATTAATTACCACTCTCTGTCTTCTGCCACTCAATTATCCCTTTATCCATAGCAACAATTTGCGACCAATGCCACACTACTCCAATTTGTGCAGCATCCTTCCATTTGCAACAGTATCAAAAGCCTTTCTAAGATCCAAATATATAATATCAAAGTTATTCCCTGCATCCAATTCTTTTGTGGCTACATCATAGTATCCAATCAAATTGGTCAGGCAAGACCTTCCCTTAACAAAACCATGTTGTGTCTGAGCTATAACTGAATTCTTGTCAAGATGATCCTGCAGTGCTTCTTTAACCAGTGCTTCCATTAATTTTCCTGGAACTGTGCTTCCATTAATTTTCCTGGAACAGTGCTTCCATTAATTTTCCTGGAACACCTTCATGTAATATTACAGCTAATGAATATAAAACACCATTATGCCTGGCATTTGTGGATTATGAAAAGTCATTTGACTCCATACAGTATAAGGCAATGTTTTGGGTACTGGAAAGACAAGGCACAGATACCCCATATATTATGATTTTGAAGAAAATATACGAGAATGCTACCTCCTTCATTAGACTAGACAAAGACAGTAGCAAATTTAAAATTTCGACAAGGAGACACTATCTCCAAAGTTGTTTACCGCTGCCCTTGAAGCTTTCAGAAGATTACACTGGTCGTAGAAAGGAGTCAATGTAAATGGAGAGTACGTAAACCATTTACGATTCGCAAGTGACATTGTGATCATAAGCCATGATCCCAAAGAATTAGAGGAAAATCTTAATCAGTTATGCAGAGTTAGTAAGGATTTTGGACTAAAGATGAATATGGCAAAACAAAAGTAATGATGAATAAGTATGCCACAGAAAGGGATATAATCATTGAGGGAGCAGTAATTGAAAAGGTGGATTACTCAATCATTATTACAACTAATATACTTATCTAGGACAAGTCATTAGTTGTAATAATGATAAATGACTGGAAGTAAAGAGAAGAATAAATTTTGGATGGATAGCATTCAGGAAATATAGTCACATACTGAAGAGCAATATCCCAGTTTGTCTGAAACGTAAAATAATGAACCAATGTATACTCCCCACCATAACTTATGGAATTGAAACTTGGGCACTCACCAAAAGAATGGAAGAGAAACTGAGAACTACACAGCGAAGAATGGAACGAATTATGTTAGGAATCAACCTGTTAGATAAGAAGAGAAACACATGAATTAGGCAGCACACTCAAGTAAAGGACATTCTGATCAAAACTAAAGAAATAAAATGGTCTTGGGCAGGACACATAGCTCAAAGATATGACAGAAATCATATATATGACAGAGATATGACAGAAATTGAAGATATGACTAAGAAAATAACAGAATGGTACCCAAGAGGAGCTAGAAGAAAACTGGAAGACAAGAACAGAGATGGACAAATGAAATTCACAAGTTCGTGGGTAGTAAATGGATTGCCATTGCACAAAACAGAAGGAACTGGAAAGCTGCTAGGGAGGCCTTCATCACGCAGTGGATTGAAAATGGCTGATGATAATGATGATGAGCTCACTTTAAAAATACATTACTAGGAATGTTCAGAAGCACATTCACAAGAATTGTTAAAAATGCTCTATTCCTTCTCCTCAATAAGATTATGGCCAGCTTAATATGTTAGCATTAGTAGAGCATATGATGCAAGAAAGAAAGCTTATGCAGCATCAGCCAAAAAAAAAAAAAAAAAAAAACCCTTCCACTTCACCCCTCCGTTCATTCGAAATACCTGTCCAGCTGAGCCTTAAATTTATTTACGCTATCAACTTTCACAACAAGGGATGGAAGTCTGTTCCACCAACCAACTACCCGCTGGCTAAAGGCAAATATCCGCACATCTATCCTACATCTGTCTTTCCTCAATTTGAATTTATGCCCTCTCAGTTGATTATTCTGAGCAAGAGCATGCTCAGAATAATCACCTGAGAAACAGTCAACCACCATAAGTTTATATAAGCTTCTCAATTAAATTGTGATTTTTGCAAAACAGGCTTGCTATGGTCCTGAAGTACCATCCACAGATAATGTTATACAAATTACGAGATTTTGTCTGCAAGTTGACACAAAAAATGTACAACCCACTGCAACTGTTGCGATGGTTTGCGGCTGCAATAAGGACATTATAATGAAGTCAGGAACACCTCTAATCACTTGAGGTTACAGTGGACTACTGTATAAACAAAATTTTAATGCAATAAATATAATTATGATACATGGTGTTCCCGTAGCCGAGTGGGCAGGAGCGGGAGTGCAGTAGCACACGCTCTTTGAGTAGACCGGGGTTCAAGCCCCTGACTACTGAATACGGTCGATCTGCCAACTCGCACTGGACCAGCGTGGCAGATTATGGTCCATTTCCCTCAGCATGAATTGTTGAGGAGGCTTCCTTCCTGCAGTGGGTTGATAATGGCTGCACTTTACTTTTTTTTTTACATGGTGTTAAGCCACATATAAAGTGCTCAAGATGTGTTACAGAGAAAAAGGTTATAGAGTGAATTTACCATGCTAAGTGCTTAGCAAAGCCTGCCAACTCACCACAGTTTAACAACTTGATTTTAGTCTCTAGAGCAAAGTTTCCAGCATCCCCCTCTCCCCATACTTCTCCTTCAACCCATGCACAGTACTAAGTACTATAGGTTTTGATACCTTTCATGTTTGGGGTTTTCATAAAAAAAAAATTAGCAATATTTTGTGATTCTGTTTTAAACCCTTTCATCGGGCAGAAAGAGGAAAACAAAAGGTATTCCTTTTTAGTATTCCAAGTAGAAAGTTAAACTTTGTACCTCTGTATTTCTTTAACCAACTTCAATTAGAGCCTAATGACAGGATTCTAAACATAATCTCAAAATATTTTAAATGTTAAGCTGATAAACTGTGGCAAGAAGAGACAATTTTGTAAGCAGAATAAATTCACTTTATAAATTTAAACATGGTTTATTAGTATTTTTTCTCTCAAAGTAATTTAATATATGCAATTACATATCCTTTCCCCATGTTACTCAAGAATCAATTTGGAAAACACATTTCAAGAAGGATGCAGCTCAAATGGAAAATATTATGAACTACTTAGCAGACTGAAAGATAGCAACTGTCAATTATCTGTGCTTTAAAAAAAGTGCTTTTAGATACATTTATGCAGAATTACAAAAACACCCAGATCAACTAATAAAATCAATAACAGCAAAGCAGATTGATTTGTTTGTTTGTTTGTTTTTTTTAAGGCTAATGTCATATAAGCCAGGCCTCCTTCAGTAATACTTACCAATAAATTGCTCATCTTACTGTTAAATGGCTAAGAATATACAACTAGAATATGACTTCAATCAGTTATGGGTTCAAATTAAAAGATATTTACTTATATCATTTCCCCCCAACCTACGATTCATTCACACCAGAGCCCCTGCTGGCTTCTTGTATAATTTACAAAAAAAAATAAATAAAAAATTAATGATCGAAAGAAAGAACATTAACATAACGACAGGAGAAAATATCACTGACCTTACGTTCACTGCGAAACTGCACTCGTTTGTTCACAGTATTTCAATTTACATAAGAGAAAAGTAACCTTCTTAACGAAAGAATACCATCGTTATTATACAAATGACAATTATGAAATCATATCCCAGCTGTTTCAAAGGCTCAACCATCCACGAAAGATGGCGCTACTGGGTAGGAATGAATTACAGGAAGTTCCAAGTACACTAGGCTTATACATTCTAGTCTAATACAGTTGTACGTATTTCCTTTGTATACCATTTAAAATTAAGTCTCCTTATATATTTACAGTCACAAACAAACTGGAATAAAAATATTCCTCTTGCTCTTACCGAAATAAAAATGAGTTTCTTTCTACACTTTCATTACTCAACAACCAGTCCAAAATGTTCTAAAACGACTACCTTCTCTGCAAAACAAAAACAAATACAGTATAGGATTCTAGTAGCGAATGCAGCACAGTGACGCCACCAAACCCACTTAAAATATCAATATAAATTATAGGTTCGTATACACTCCTGCCTAAAAGTTTTGAATCACGTTTAATTTTGATTAATTTTCAAAGTTTTTATTAAAATGGGAATAACTGGTAAATGGGAATAACTGGTTTACCAGTTTTTATGAGAATAATTTCTACAATGTATACAAATCAAAAAATTGAAACAATATTTAAGAAATTTCTAGAATATTAGAAAAATATTTCAACAAGGTGTAGAAGGTTCCTGAATGTGGTAGAACATTGCAAAGATTCCTGAATCTAGTAGAACCTTGTAGATGATTCTAGAAAATAATAGAAAGTGGGGATATTGTTTCAATATTATAAAAGATTATAGATAAATCTAGGGAGTTTTACAATAATGTAAATTGAGGAGTAAGAGATGTAACTTCAGGGGGAAACTTCAGCTGTAACTTCAAATTGAGGGAAGACAGTTGTAGAATAGATGTGCGTATATTTGCTTTATTATTATTATTATTATTATTATTATTATTATTATTATTATTATTATTATTACGCATATTGTGCAAGGAAGCCTGGGGCTTAGCATTAGCATTAGCATTAGCAGAGGCATATGATGCAAGAAAGTAAGCTTATGCAGCATCAGCCAAAAAAAAAAAAAAAAAACCCTTCCACTTCACCTCTCTGATCGTTCGAAATACCTGTCCAGCTGAGCCTTAAATTTATTTAGGCTATCAACTTCCACAACAAGGGATGGAAGTCTGTTCCACCAATCAACTACCCGCTGCCTTATGCTGCAGAAACCAAAAAACTTCTGAGTTACTCTGAGAGAGAGAGACAGAGAGACTCAGAAGTAGAAGGGAATAATCAAGAAAGAAAAGAATGATGATATCCAGTTCAGGACCCTGGGTGTGCCAAGCCCATACTCACCAGATTAGAGCTCCTGGGCCAGAAGGTGATTGCTGGAACAAACTGTCATCTATCATTTGGAAGTTGACAGCTTAAATAAATTCAAGGCTGAACTAGACAAACTTTTGGAGTGAATGGATGAGTGAAACGGGAAAGGTATTTTTTTTTTTTTTTTTTTTTTTGGCTGATGCTTTATAAGCTTGCTTTCTTGCAACATATGCATCTACTAATGCTAATACTAACTTATGAAATCGAACACCCTCATTCACAAAAAGTGTTTGGTGTAAGTTTAGTGTGTTTTACGATAAAAATGACAAGAAATAAGGAACTGGGGGTTGAAAAAATAAGTGCTATTATAACGCTGTATAATAAAAATTATTCTAGAGAGGTACTGTCAAAAACTTAGGTGTTTCATTTAAAAAAATCTAGCATTCGGCGATTCAACAAGTCTGGCGGTTTAATCGACAAACTACAGTCAGAGCGACCACGTGTAACAACGGAACTACAAGATAAGACCACAATACTGATTTCTAAACGCAACTGATGACTTATTTCACCTGAAATTCGTGCTCAGTTCAATAGGAACAGAGAAACTCCTATGTCTATATCCACTGTAAAATTTTATCTTAAACAAGCAGGACTTCACAGTCATATAGCAATTCTACAAAACTTATTAAAACCAGAAAATCGAAAGAAACGGTGTATTGGGCCGCCATTAATTTTGGATGAATCAAAATTTTAAATTTTTGGATCGAAACGGTTAATTTATGTATGACAAGCAACTGAATAAAAAATAGTGGCACATTGTCTAGTGCCTAAAGTCAAGAACAATAGTGGTTCCATAATGACCTTAGGTTTCTTTCGTTTTTCTGGGGTAGAAGTAGGAGGAGTAATAATAAGCATTAGCATTACATTAGTAGTGGCATATTATGCAAGAAAACAAAATTATACAGCATCAGCCAAAAAAAAAAAAAAAAAAACATTTTCATTTCACTTATCCATTCCTTCAAATGTTTTTCTAGTTCTTTGAATTTATTTAAGCTATCAACTTCCACAACGACAGATGGAACATTGTTCCATAAATCAACCACTCGTTGGCTAAAGGTATCCGCACATCTATTCTGCATCCGTCTTTCCTCAAATGCGTAATCGGAGCAAGAAGAAGAATCCCATCAGCTTGCTCAACAATTCAAAGCCTTAAATACCTCAATTAGATCACATCTCCTCGCAGGTGATCTAATTGATCTACTCTTCAGACGCAGAAATTTACAGAACTGAAGTCTTTTTCATAAGAGCACCCACTTTGTTCCAATCACCAATCTGGTTGCCATTCTGTGTGCTCATTTCAACCCCTTACATCCTTCCTAAAATGAGGCCTTCAGACCTGCTATGCAGCACTCTAGGTGTGGCCTGACCAGTGCCTTTTAAATTGAATAATCACCTCTTTATCCGTGCTGGCAAAATTCCTGTATATAACTTACAAAACCCAATGAACTGAACTTGCAACCTGTATGCACTGCTCAGAGAACTTCATATAAATCTAACCGCACAAATATTCCCCCCCCCCCGGTATTTTTCATTCTCTACTACCCTCAGTGTGGTACCACACATTTGAACGTTAATTTGGGGTTACTGATACCAATTTTCAGTACTTTGCATTTGTCAATTTTACACTTCGTTTACTACTTCTCTGCCCATCTGCTTAACTTTTTTACATCCTGTTGCAGTATCATATTGTCATAACTGTCATTCGCAACCTTGCCGACCATTGTATCATCTGCAAATTTGCACATTAAGCCTCATATACATTTATAAATAAAAATATTTATATACATTTATAAATCTATGAAAAATATAGAAAACAATAATGTGCCCAATACTGAACATTGGGGACACTACTAATAACATTCCAGACAAAATTTTTCTTTAAGCCAAAGACACTCCAGTTATAGTTCAGATACTCCATTCGTAGTTCAGTATAGGTCTTATAGGTTTGTTAAGGACCTTAACAAACGAATGCTTGTATCTGAACTATAACTTCAGTTTTTCCGAGATGATACTACGTTGCTTCTTTAATCATTGACTCCATTATTTTCCCTGGAACAGAAATTAAACCAACAGGTGTGAAATTACCAGTGTCATCCTTTGATTAACCTTTGTGAATTAGGGATACATTCGCACTTTTTCAGTCCGTGGGGACCTCACATGAATTCAATGATGCTCTCATAATTATGGCTAAGGGTTTGCTTACTTATTTTGCAACTGATGACTTATTTCCTTATATATGCAGTAATTGGTAGATCCCATTCACCCCAGGTGCCTTTCTCATATTTAACTTCAACAATTTCTCTTCCGCCTTCCTCCTCTCAGTTATTACAAAATCATTCAGCTCCCTGTTATAAGTTGATAAACATCTGGCCTCCATATCCTTAGAGATTCCTCATGTGTGAATGTAGATGCAAAATACTCATTCAGTTTGTCAGCTACCTGAGCAAGATCATCAGCAGTGGAACCATCGATGTCAAGCTGACAAATCTGATTCATTCCCTTTCTACCAAATGTTTACATAATAAAGACGTCTTTGCTGTTTTTCTTTGCGTTCATTGGCAAAAGATTTCTCGTAATCTGCCTTTGCTTGCCTAACCTCCTTTGTCACTTGATTACAGAATAGCTTATATCTACCATAGGATTCTTTGTCACGTAATAATTTATATGCGTTCCATGCTTTGTTCTCTGTGACGAGAGAGTCTCATTAGTTCATTTGACATCCACATAGGCCTGAATCTTATTAAGATTAACATTGGTAGTCACAAATGATGCAAGGAGGCAAGCTTATACTTATAGCCAAAAATATTACCTACCTGATCTCTGCTTCTAATAATTTGTCTAGTGCTATTTTAAATTTAGTCAAACTATTCAGTTCTAAGACCAGAAAGTTCCAACAAGACTTGCTATCTGCTGAAAACCAATTTTCGGACAGCTGTTCTGCAGCCTTCTCTTTCAATTTAAGTTTATATCCACTTATGTGTGTTGTCCATGAAAGAGTAAGGATGCATTTGCATTTATCTTACTCAACGATTAAAAGCCTTAAACAATTCAATCAGGTGTCATTGCATATGCTTGGTTTCCTAGCACTACAATTTGCATAAGCGATATTTTATGCTAGAAGTAATCTTTCATGTCGTTGACTAGTTTGGCTGCTCTTCTCTGCATTCTTTCTGAAAGATTCACATCCTTTTTAAAATGAGGCTTCCACAAGTGTATGTAGTACACATAATGTGACCTAACCATTATACCGTATAGAATGACATAACTATCTTCTTATCTTTGCTGCCAAAATACCCGTATATTACTGACAGAATCCAATGAGTTATCCTAGCAATTTGTCTACACTGCTCAGAGAATTTATTATCCTGTCAGACTGCACAATTAGCCCTAGGTTTCTTTCGTTCTCCTCCAATTTGGGTGTGAAATCAACGAAATGATAAGTTATTCTGGAATTACTGATGTCCTTGTATTTATCTGCCTTGAACCACTACTGCCACTTCTAAGTCCAACTGCCTAATTTTTCTAGGTCTTGTTGCATTAGTACGTCTAGATTTCTGTCACAACCAATTTTTGTGTCGTCTGCAACATTGACACAAATATATTTTGTGTCAAAGGTTCCAACAGATACAAACTTATGCGTCATGCATACTTGTCCATCAGTGCAATTTTTTAATCTAAAGTGAAAATTTACTTTTTTCTGATAAATAAAATAAAAAAGATGATTAATGAAAGCAAACTAACTTAATTCTCTTAGTGATGCCCTTTTCGTCAACTTGCTTTTAAAACTATCAACTAATTCTTTGAATTTCACTTTTCTCCCAAAAATATTCTCTACAATAAGGCCTCACCTGGGAAATTTTATTGAAACAGCAGTTCAACTCTATAAAATGTCATTTTATAGCTCCGCACTTCCAAACTGCAGACTTAGGTCACAAGAGTTTACGACTTTAATCATTTTTGAAAATGAATTCAATCATTTTTGAAAATGAATTCATTTTCCTATATTTATCCGCGCGGGATCGAAGCACGGCCAGTACAAATTCATGTGCTACCCACCGCAGGATACTTCATGGTAACCCGTGGTTGCTTGAAATAGAGGAAAGTCATTTCCCCAGTGAGCCCTCTTCAGACTATGCTGTTGGCCATGCTGGTTGATGCAGTAGGATTTTAATAGAAGTGGCGACTAAGGGTATATTGCTCCATGTATATTGACTGTAAACTGCCTGTGTTCTGAGACCGATTTTATGTTTGCTAGAAAAACCAGAGTTTCCGGGTGAAAAAAACCATGCTGCCTGCGCCTGATACCAACTAACTCAGCTATATTGTGAAAAAGGCCAATAAAAATTCCTCACATCGACGGCACTTGAACTCAGATCTTGTCCACCCGGTGTGAGGAGGACGGCAATTCTACCACCTCTGTTACCCACGAAGGCCAGCAAGGCTGGTCCTTAGTTTATGTTTGGTTAAATCAGAGTGACTAGCAGTCCCGAATTTGGGCATAATGTTCCGGTGCCTTAAAAAAAAAAAAAAGTTTTGGGGACGCTATTTTGCTCTGATTTTTATCTAAAGCAATTTTTTCTGAACAAAATATACGATATTAATATAATAATATATAATTCTGTGAACTTAGAATTAAGATTAACATTATTGTAATAAATAACAACGCTCATTCATTTTACTTCTAAAAATGTCGAAGTAGTAGTAGTGGCATGTGATGCAAGAAAGCAAGTGTATGAGCTAATGCAGCATCAGCCAAAAAAAAATTACAAAACAATTCCCTCTAAATAATTGTCCAGTTCTTCCTTAAATTTATTTTAACCTATCAACTTCCACAACGACAATGGGAGTTTGTTCCAGCAATTAACCACCCGCTGGCTAAAGGAAAATTTCCACACATATGTTCTACATTTGTCCTTCCTCGATTTCAATTTATGCCCCCTTAGGTTCGTAATCTGAACAAGTGGAAGAATCCCATCAGAATTCAGCATGCTCAACCCATTCAAGGCGTTATACACCTCAATCAGATCACCCCACAGGTGCCTAGTCTCCAGCTGCTGCAATTTGCAGAACTTAAGCCTCTCCTGGTAAAAGGATCCCTTCATTCCCCTCACCAATCTTGTTGTCCTTCTCTGTACACGCTCAAGCAAATCTACATCCTTCCTAAAATCAGGCCTCCAGACCTATACGCAGTACTCAAGGCATGGCCTAATCATTGCCTTATACAAAGGACAATCACCTCATTTTCTCTGCTAGCAAAATTCCTATATATCAGTGACAAAACCCCATGACCTGCCCTGGCAGCCTGTCTGGATTGTTCAGAAAACTTCATATCTGACTGCACAATTACTCCCAGGTCTTTTTCATTTTCTACCACCTTAAGTGTAGTACCACACAGTTGGTACGTTTCTCTGGGGTTACTTCTACCCTTATGCAGTATTTTGCATTTTTCAATGTTAAACTTCAGTTGCCACTTTTCAGCCCATCTGCCCAAATTTTCTAGATTCTGTTGCAGTAGAACACTGCCATTACTGTCATTAACAACCCTGCCAACCTTTGTATCATCTGCAAACTTGGACATTAAACCTGATATACCTTCATCAATATCATTGATAAATATACAAAACAACAGTGGACGCAACACCGAACGCTTTGGGACTCCACTAATAACATTAGTCCACGAAGAGCAGCACCCATTGATTACCACCCTCTGTCTTCTCCCACTCAACCATCCTTTTATCCATTGTAGCAACTTACCCTTAATTCCATTCTGCTCCAATTTGTACAGTAGTCTTCCATGCGCAACAGTGTCAAAAGCCTTCCTGAAATCCAAATATATGATATCAAAATTATTTTTTTGCATCCAGTTCCTTTGTAACCACATCATAATAACCAATCAAATTTGTCAGACAAGACTTTCCCTTAACAAACCCATACTCTGTCTGAATTATTGCTGCAGTCTTGTCTAGATGATCCTGCAGTGCTTCTTTAACCAGTGCCTCCATTAATTTTCCGGGAACAGAAGTTAAACTCACAGGTCTATAATTACTTGTGTCAGCCTTTGATCCTCCCTTGTGAATTGGGGTCACATTTGCACATCTCCAGTCCATGGGTACCTCCCCTGAGTCCAAGAATGCTCTCATAATTATGACTAAGAGTTTGCTTACTTTCTTTTCCGCCTCCTTTAATATAACTGGATAGATCCCATCCACCCCAGGTGCCATTCTTATGTGTAACTTCAACAATTTCTCCTCCACTTTGTTCTGTTATTACAAAATTATTAAGTACCCTGTTACAATTTGATAACCTTGTGGCATTTTCAAACCTTAATAACTCCTCACGTGTGAATGTAGATGCGAAATACTCATTCAGTTTGTTTGCTATCTGAGCAGGATCATCAACAGTCGAACGAACCATTGATATCAAGTGGACCAGTCACATTTATCCTCCTCCTTTTAGAGTTTATATAAGTAAAGAAATCCTTGCTGTTTTTCTGGCATGCTTTGCCAAAGATTTCTCGTAATCTGCTTTCGCCTGCCTAACCTCCTTTGTGACTTGATTACAACCGAGCTTGTATATATCATAGGCTTCTGTGTTTCCTGATAATTTATACGCATCCCATGCATTTTTCTTCTCTGCCACGAGTCTCATTAGTTTATTTGACAACCATTTAGGCCTAAACCTTGAACAATATTTCTTAATAGATATGAAACGTTTAGTAGCTTCCACTATTAATTCCTTGAATGCTTACCACTTAGAACTTGCTGTTGGTAACATCATCAGTTGGTCCCACTGAACAGAATTTAAAAACTGTCTGAGACCATACACAAACAAGTATGCGTTAGGTACCAAAATAATTAAGGCTATGAGGCATTTGGGAGAAAAACAACATGTTTGCTGGAGAAATAACCTGAGTTTCTTTGAAGAGAGCATAAAGTTTGGTTGAGAACGACTAACTTGGCCACAGTTTGAAAAAAAAAAATTTGGGAAAGGTTCCTAATATCGAGACAGAATTCGAGCCTAGACCTTTTCCACACTCAGAAGACTTGAAGCTGTGCCAATGTTGTTGTTTTTTTTCTTCGTGCATTAATTGTGACATGTTATTATGTGGAAATAACATTTTCTTGTAAATGTCTACATTGGAAGTCTGCATTGAAACCCATTCTGCAAGTAGCAACTGATTAAAAATCGATTTGCTTGGAATTCTTTACTCTATTACAAAACAGAGTCTTCTAAATAAAATAAGATCTTGTGAAAAAAATAACTAATAAGTATGAATAAGGTTATCTATCATTTTTTTACATGCAGAATGTATTTTTATTTTTGGGTTTCTATGGTCAATATTTCCTTATATATTTCCTTCAGGAACGATTATCAAGTTTTATATAAAACTCGATAATCGTTCCTGGATTAGGGTTTTTGTGTTCCTACAGTTGACTGGTTGGTAATTGTACTTGAACCAAAATTTCATTACTCTGGCTTTTACAGATGGTTTCCGCAAATATCTCAGGGTCCATCTATAAAATGGAAACGTTCCCAATTCTTGTTCTTCACAGTGTGTTAGTCCCGATTTTCATCCCATTAAATCTGGTCATCTTTAAGTCAGCTTAACCTTTGGCCCTCATAATTATATATATATATATTTTAATTATTTCATATTGAATATTTCTCAATTCTTAATAAATATAAGAATTCAGTAGGTACAAGTAAATAATTAGTTAATTAATTAATTATAAAAAACATAACCGAAAGGATTGAAATTCACAAAGAACACCAACAGTGACTTTTTTTAAATGTTTATTTAAAAATATATCTTTTCATTTAAGAAATCATTTAAAAATTAATTATAAAACAATTTTACTTATTAATAAAAAACAATATTATAATTTAACTTGTTATAAAGTATCTATTATAATGTTAAGTTCAAGAGTCAAAAATTATACAATATTAACTCTCTGTTTTTAAATTCTTGATTAACACAAGTCAATACTTGCTCTATTAAAGTCTTCTACACCTTTTCTATTTATGAAATTATAATTTACTTGATTCAGCCACATGAATTGCAAAAGAATTTAGTATTTTCCTTATCAGCAGAAAATTAAAATGTAGCATAAACATTTTAAGTTTCTAAAGCTTTCCCGGTATTTATTTGTGTATGAACAAATATTCCATTTGTAAGAGTGGATATAGGGTTTGTACGCCTGAACACAAAGTAATCGTTTGGAGTTGAGTGCAAGATAATACAAGAGACAATTATTAACTATCATCTATCCAACCATGTTATATGAGGGGGAAAAAAATCTGAGATTCATCTGCTTCATCCCAAATCAAAGAAAGGATAGATCAATGAAGCAGGATTTTAGCTAATCAAGTGGTTATAACCAAATACTCCTTCCCTTCCAACCAGATATGAATAACGGAATTTACCACTGAATTTCAGCTTCTTAGGCTCTTAACCACTATAACCCAGAACTCATAGTCACCACAAAGTTCCTTGCTGAAAATTTCATCTCCCGCAAAATTGGGATGTATGCTGTCCATAGTTTTGGTCCCCATTTCCTTTTAAGAATTCTTGATATAGAGATTAATTTTATGTAATGACAAACATTACATGGTGAAGCAAAAAATAAAGACCAGGACTGTAAGCATTTTATCAAGAAAAAAAAGTCGTAAGTCTACGACTGGTGGCCCACCTAATTTCAGAAGGCCACTTAGCCCTCCACTTACATGGGGATGCGGGCTGGTAAATGCTCCTCCAAGAACATTTTGTCTTATATTATATAAGTGCTGTCAATTTTTGGCGCTTGTAAAAATTACCAATGCGAAATGTTGGAGCCCAGCAGCACCGAACAAAATTTCTGTGTTCACAACTCATATATTATCATATATTATAATTTTGTGCCCTCGTGGGTAGCACAGTTGGTAGAACCAACTGTGTTGGTAGTCCTCTCCCACACCGGGTAGAAAAGAACTGAGTTCGAGTACCGTCGATAACGGGAGGAATTTTTATGGGTCTTTTCACAATGTGGCTGAGTTAGTCGGTCTCAGGCGAGGGTAGCTTGGTTTTTTCTCCAGGAAACAGAAAATGGGCCTCAAAACACACAATTTACATACAATATTCACAGCGCAATATGGCCTTAGTCGTTGATGTTCCTAAACCCCACAACAACAAGCACATTTGTTCTATAATTCTGTACGAATATGTTTATTTTAACAAAATACCACGAGATGGCAGCACAAGCACGTCGGTGAAGGGGTTTTGATTGACAAGCGAAATCTCTATGATTTTCGAATGTATTTCTCTATATTATTATTATTAACCATATGGTGCAAGAAAGCCTGAGAGAGAGAGAGAGAGAGAGAGAGGAAATCACCAAAAACAAAAAGAATGATGATATCTAGCTCAGGACCGTGGGTGTGCCAAGCTCTTACTCACAAGATGTGAGTCCCTGGGGTTGGCATATATAATTGCTCAATACTTTTAAAATATGTCTGATTGTAGTGAAATTTATAAAAACGATAAAATAAAAATGCAGAAGTAACGTTCGTCAAAATGGTGCAGTGCTAAGTTTTAACAGTTTTTCAACTTTCGCATTATAATACGAAATTTTTTGTTAATTATCGATCAAATAAAAGGTCAGAAACATTAAAGCTTCGTGTAAATTGGTCGTCCTTACGGATGAGTTCAATCAAATAATTAAAAATCGCCGATTTCTGAAGTGCACCACTCCGTGTTCTTCGACTTCACATTTTTCTGCAGGTTGTACTAATTTCCTTGATCCAGTGGGGATCAATATTAATTATTATTATTATTTTATTTTTAGATGGTTTTTCGTCTCTAAATTCCGAGAATTTTAACATCAGAATTAGATTAATATCGTCTTATTTACAAGATACGAAACTAATTTCTGTATTTCCTCTATTTTTATCTCCAAAGGAGGGTCGTTGAGTGAAAGAAAACGGAGAGTGCTAATTAATGGACACTGTTCTTCGTGGTCTAATATTATTAGTGGGGTTCCCCAGGGTTCAGTGTTGGGTCCATTGTTGTTTTCTGTATTTATTAATGATACTGATGATGGTATATCAGGTTTAATGTCCAAGTTTGTATACGATACGAAGGTCGGTAGGGTTGTTGCTGACACTAATGACAGTACGCTACTGCAACAGGATCTTAAAAAAGTTGAGCAGATGGACTGAGAGGTGACAACTGAAGTTTAACGTTGACAAATGTAAAGTACTGCATATGGGAAGCAGTAACCCCACAGAAACGTACTGTCTGTTACTACACTCAGGGTGGTAGAGGATGAAAAAGACTTGGAGGTAATTGTGCAGTCAGATATAAAGTTTTCTGAGCAGTGCAGACAGGCTGCTAGAGCCGTTCCTAGGGTCTTGCCAATGATTTACAGGAATTTTGATAGTAGGGCAAAAAGAGGTGATTATTCCTTTGTATGACGCAATGGTTTGGCCACACCTTGAGTACTGCGTACAGGTCTGGAGGCCTCATTTTAGGAAGGATGTAGATTTGCTAGAACGAGTACAGAGAAGGGCAACAAGATTGGTGAGGGGAAGGAAGGGGTGCTCTTAACAAGAAAGGCTTAAATTGCAAATTGCAGGTGCCTAGTCTCCAGACTAGGCACCTGAAAGGCGAACTTATTGAAGTATATAAGGCCTTGAATGGATTGATCAGGCTCAATACTGATGAGATTCTTCCTCTTGCTCAGCATATAAACCTGTGGGGGCATAAATTCAAATCGAGGAAAAGCAGTTGTAGAATAAATGTTCTGAAATTTGCCTTTAGCCAGCGGGTGGTTGATTGCTGGAACAAACTTCCATCTGGCGTTATGGAAGTTGATAGCTTAAATAAATTCAAGATAGAAGTGGACATACGTTTAGATCGAATGGCTGTGTGAAATGAATTTTTTTTTTGGGGGGGGGGTAATACTGTATAAGCTTGCTTTCTTGCATCATATGCCTCTACTAATTCTTCTTCAAGAGGAGTGTTTCCATTTACAATGGGTTTCCTCAGCCTACAAGTTATTTCTTGGTAGGAATTTTTTCCCGCTATAAAGTACGGTTCAAGGTGTCGTGGTTAGTTAAACCTCGAGCTGTCAGGCACTACCGTACTCCATCCATGTCCTCCTACACTTCCTCTTCTGCTTTTTCCTGGAGGTGTCCATTCCAGGATAGCCTTTGGATATCTGGTTTCTTGCATCCGTTTTACATGTCCATACCATGTTAAACGCTTTTCTTTGATAGTATTAATAATATTCTTTTTCACTTCCATTTTCTCTCTCATGTCTTCATTCTGTTTTCTCTCTCTTCTAGAAGTTCTTGCTGAGCCTCTGCAAAAATCCATTTCTGTGGAGAGCAATTTGTTTTCTACTAGCCTATTCAACGTCCAGGTTTCCGCTCCATATAATAAAAGACTTTGTACAATCGTTTGAATTATAAGTTTCTTTGTTTTATTTAGAATATTTCTGCTCCATCGAACTGAATTTAACATGCCGATAGCCTTTCTGGCGTCTGCAATTCTCTTATTGATGTCTACCGTCGCTTTGTAAGGTTGATCCCAAATATTTGAATTTATCGACTTGTTTGATTTTAAAACCTTCAATATTTAGAATGTGTCCTGATCCTGAAAACAACATTTTAATGTTGCTAAAATTGATTTTTAGATCCCATCGTTTATATTTTTCAAACAATTTACGACATGCATAGTCTGCATCTTCTAAGTCTTATACTATCCCACCTGATCGTCTGCAAAAATTAAATTGCGAATATAGATGTTCTTATTGATCAGCAATCCTATTTTATTGCATTTTTTTGACCAGGATCTTAGGCAGATGTCGATATAAATTTTGAAAAGTGTTGGTGACATGCAACAGCGTTGTAATAAGCCTTTTGAAGTGTGGAATTCAGGTTACAAAGCTGATCCCACTTTAATTCTGCATCTATTATGCCTGTAAATTTCCTTAATAATGTTAATCAATTGTCCACCAATATTTGCCTCTTTCAGTGCTTCTAATAAACGTTTCCTTGGAACACTATCATATGCCTTTTCAAAGTCAATGAAAATCATAAAGATTTCTTTTCCTTTTCATTTGACATTTTTCAAGGATCTGTCGTACCGTTGAGATAGGATATATGACCTCCCGGCTGAAAAACCACTTCGTTCTTCTGACACTTCAATTCGGGCTTCTAAATGGTTCCTGATCCATTTTCCAAGAATTTTTAACAGCGGGTTCAGGATGCATATTCCTCTGTTTTTGAACAGCTTTTCCAATCATCCTTCTTATAAATTGATGTAATATATCCTGTTGTCATTTCTTTCGGTATTTCTTCTCCTCTCAGTATACCATTTAACAGTTTTTGTATCAAAACAGCCACTCCTCTTCCTCTGTATTTCAGAAGTTCCATATAAACTCCTCCAGGTCCAGGCGATTTGCCATTCTTTCCCTCCTTTAGTAAGAGTTCCACTTCCCTAACAGAAACTTTTAAGCCTAAGTCCTCCACAGCCTTGAACTCTTCCCGGTCTTCTTTTAAAAGTCCTTCATAGTACTTCATCCAAGCTTTCAAAGGTATTAATTGCAAACCAGCGTTGGGTTTATTCTGTTCTTTCTTCATTTTTTGCTTCTACTACCAAAATATTGGCTATTTTCTTCTTTTCAACATAAATGTTCCTATATGTATCATTCCTTTCACCCAGCCATTTCTGTTATGCAAGTTTCTTTTCCTCTACAGCAGCTCTTACTTTCTCTGTAATCCAGGTCTTTTTAGGTCCTTGGCTCTTCTTTTTACCTAGGATTTCATGAGCTATTTTTTTACAGTATTTTTTTAAATATTCGTAAATTTCTTCAGTACTACTTTCTATCTCTATGCTAACTGCAGTATCCAATTTTCGGGTGAAGTTGTTTCTAATGCTGTCGTCCTGAAGTAGCATCTCTCCTTCCCTGCACAGTTGGTTGTCCACTCTTATTTTCTTAATCCAGTTCCGCCCAAGTGTTGTTTTAACAAGAAAATGGTCAGATCCACACTCTTTTTTTTTTTTCTATGAAAACCCCAAACACGAAAGGCATCAAAACCTATAGTACTTAGTACCGTGCATGGGTTGAAGGAGAAGTATGGGGGGAGGGGGGATGCCGGAAACTCTGCTCTAGAGACTAAACATGGGTTTTACCACTTCAAGCCTCTAATAAGCAAAGTGGTGGTATTTCACCGGTTGATGAAAGTCAACTCCCTCCTCAAATGCTGATGCTAATTTATTAATGTAAAAAGTATAACCCTGCCAATGAAACGTTTGCAGAATTATACTTCTTTTACATTAATAAATACAGAAAATAAATTTGCAGAACATATTATTGCATGTTCTGCTTCTGCCTTAACAGAACAATTTCCCCCTGTTGTTATCCCTCAAAACGTGATTTGCCCTAAAAAGCGTAATAAACTTTATCATCTGAAAAATTTCTGCATATTGGGGGGGTGGTAAAAAACGAACTGTTGTTCGTGCAGCCTTGGGTAAAGTGTTCCAGGCAGGAATTCTAAAAAAAAATAAGAAGAAATAAAGACTTAAACTCTGTTGTTCTGAAGAAACGTATTTCAATGAAGAGGATAAAACGAAACACAGCATATGATGAATACTTCCAGCATTACGATATCCAGTAGATATTCTAATGCTGGCAATACTGTATTTTTCCTCAATGGAAAACACATAGGTTGTTGTTGTTGTTGTTGTTTTTGTAGGGTTTTAGGAGCATCAGCAACTAGGGCCATATTGCTCCGTGTATACTGTCTGTAAAATGCGTGTGTTCTATGGTCGATTTTCTGTTTGCTGGAAGAAAAACCCAAGTTTCCGGGAGGAAAAACCATGCTACCCTCGCCTGAGACCGAATAACTCATCCACGTTGTGAAAAAGCTCATAAAATTCCTCCCCATCGACGGGACTCGAACTCGGATATTTTCCACCCGGTGTGAGGAGGACGGCGACTCTACCATCTGTGCTACCCACGAGAGCAGACACATAGGTTTTTCTCTTGAGAAAAAATTCAGTACTTTTTATTCATTACAATCTCATGTGATACTCAATTCATTACAATTCATTCATCGCAATCCCATTAAATTCATTACAAACCCATGAATTATAATCATAAAATCTTGACTCTGAAGAAGCAGTCCTACAAAATGCAAGCATTTAATAGTACTGCAAACAATTCTTTTTCTTTTTACAACCCCAGAAAAGTAGGCATTCATCTCACCTCACTTATTTACAAGAACTTATCTCAGCTCATGAAGGATCTAGAACGAGATCAAAAAACACCTGTTCATCTTCTTAAACCATGCAACCGCTAGCTAGCAGTGGCCATACCGTTTTGGTGAAGAAAGTATCCAATAAATAATTAAAGGAGAACGGTTTAGATTTTCTTAAAAGGGACTACACTGTACTATTTAAAGTATCTGGGCACCACTTGGATTTGAAAAAAAAATCGATATCTGCTATCAACGACGAAATGGCCGAGGCGCCCAGGACAGTGAACAGGACACAAACCAAATATCACAAAACGCAAGTCAATGCATATTGAATGTTGAGTTTTTCTGGAGCGCAACCCATCGTAAGTGATTCCTGGAACGCTGGAAAGCAGTGTTACAGAGTCATGACTTACGGTACACAGTTGCAATCTGAAGACTATGTTTGGGGCTTGCAAATGTGTGCAGAGAACATTATTTAACCGAGTGTGCCGACCCACATGTCGGAAGTACGTAATGTTGGAAATAAGTACTGTTATTTAAGGTTGTTTCATGTGATTTGGATTTGGACTTGCTTGTTTGTTCGTGAGTGTGTTCGTGAGTGTGTGTGTTAAGCACCAGCTTAACTAAGGCAACAAGGCTGCAATTGCTTGAATTCTTCGTTCTGTTTGCTGGACTCGAATTTCAGGGAGAGAAAACTGTGTAACGTTGGCCTGTGAGTAACTAACTCAGCTTCCTTTGACCACAGGTAAGTAAGTACAGATGGTCAACTTCCACAAATTGTTTGTAGAACCTCGCTTTACGACTTGGCGAAATGCCTATTTCTTTTATATGTACTAAGGACGGTTATATATTTTGAACATGAATAAATTACATCGAGTAGTTTCGAAAAAATGAAATGATATGCCTGGAACAACCAGCCGATTGATGTGGTTGGAGTAAAAGATGGGATAAGTATAAGATATAAGAAGAAGAAAAACAAACTGCGCCGCGATAGTCTGTAACTCACAGCTGATACATTCACTGTAGCAACCGCAAATCGCGCTGTGGCAATAACCATAGTGTGCTGCGGCACACTGTAGCGAGCTGTAGTGGCTACAATACTTTGCCAGATGGTCTCCTATAACAGTTTATTTACTTAGGTAACCGGTGGCGGTGCTGAAAGGAGAAATCGTGGTCACCTATGAGGGTTGACTATCTATAGCTGTTTGTTTGAAGAACAGATTAATGCGTTTGTGCTTACCCAAACACGTCCATCAGACTGGACGAGTGTAGTGTGACTGGTAACGCCACAGGACGGATTTCCATTGATCCACAGTTCAGGTCTGGTGTGCCTTGCCCCATGCCAATCGACAGTGCATTGATTGTTTATTATTTTTCTTTTATCAGACATTGTAGACTTCTGTTCTTCCATGAAAATTCTGTTCTTCCATGCCGGTCTCCTACTCTTGATATCAAGAGTAGGAGACCGGCAGAATTACTTAACAAGTACAGGTCACTGATGAAAAAAAGCCGTGAATTAGGGTTGAATTTGAAAGTGTCTGCAATTCTGCCCAGACACGATAGGAGGGAGTATATGATGAGAGCCTTGTCGATCAATTCGGCCCTGGAAAGATTGTGCAAGGCTCAAGGGATAGAATTGTTTTCAGCCTGGACTGTACTTGTTAACAGGAGAGACTGCTTCTATAGGGATGGGATACACTTAAATAGAAAGGGTGCAAGAATATTTGCTGATGCTATAGAGGCAGTGTTAGGTGGGTCGGAAAACTGATAGCTTGGGGGGGATACAAGGACTAATAGTTTAACAGTAGCCGTAGGCAGAGGTGCAGGTGATTCTTGCATAACTTCTATTAGATTAAGTTGCGACCTGGAGCGAGGGGTGTTGGGGGTTTCAGGGACGGGTGGCAGTCATCGTGAAACAGGTGGGTATATGGGATGTTGTTATTTTTGTTATTTGTTTTTTTTTTTTTTAGGAGCATTATCAGCTAAGGCCATATTGCTCTGGGGATATGCGGTGGTCATTTCTTGACCTTTCCGCATCCTCCGTATTTGGTGGTGACGGGCTCGAACCCCAGTCTAATCAAGAAGCGTGTGCTATGCACTGCTGCTCCTTCCCACCTGGCTACGGAGGCGCCTGTTATGGGATGTGTTAGAGTAACTAAGAATAAGAATAGGTGCATGTATTCCAATGCTAGAAGTATAGTAAATAAATTTGATAAATTTGAAGTATTGGTCAAGACATCAAAGGCGAATATTGTTGGGATATCAGGGACATGGTGTCACACTGATATAAGGAAGGCCGAACTGGAATTTGGGGAGTACAATGTGTACAGAAAGGATAGACAGGATAGGACAGAGGAGGTGTTATGCTGTTAATTAAGAAAAACATAAAATCAAAAGAAGTGCATCCAGTTGATATAGATGAACAGTGCACTGTTGAGTCAGTTTGGTGTGACATAAGCGCTGCGAAAGCAAAAATAAGAGTAGGAGTGTGTTATAGGCCTAATGACTCGAATGAGTACAATGAACAATTGTACAGAGAAATAGAGTGGGCTAGTAAATCAGAATGTCTTATAATGGGGGATTTTAACTTCCCAGATATTGACTGGAACTTGAGGGTTGGTCACTCACACACTAGTCAGACTTTTGTGGATTTATTGGATAATTGTTTTCTGCAGCAGCATGTTCGAGAGGCAACCAGAGAAAGTAATACTCTTGATCTGGTTATCAGCAGTGATCATTCGTGTATTAAGAATTTGCAGATAAAGGAACCACTAGGTGGCAGTGATCACAGTGTACTGACGTGGGATTTACTTAAAGATTTAATTACCATCAGGGGTAAAGGAAAGGTTTTTTGCTTCCGTAAAGGCGAGCACAGTGGTCTCCGACAGTTTTTAAATTCTGTACAGTGGGATCAACTAACGATGTTACCAACAGTAAATTCTAAGTGGGAAGCATTCAAGGAATTAATCGTGGATACTACTAAAAGTTTCATACCTATTAAGAAATATTGTTCAAGGTTTAGGCCTAAATAGTTCTCAAATGAACTAATGAGACTCGTAACAGAGAAAAAAAATGCATGGGATGCATATAAATTATCAAGCGACTCAGAAGCCTATGGCAGATGTAAGTTAATCTGTAATCAGGTGACAAAGGAGGTTCGGCAGGCGAAGGCAGATTACGAGAAATCCTTGGCAAAAGATGCTAAGAAAAACAGGAAGGATTTCTTTTCTTATATAAACTCTAAAAGGAAGGGGATGAATCTGATTAGTCCACTTGACATCGATGGTTCGACTGTTGATGATCCTGCTCAGATAGCAAACAAACTGAATGAGTATTTGGCATCAACATTCACACGTGAGGAATTATTAAGGTTTGAAAATGGCAGAAGGTTATCAAATTGTAGCAGGATACTTAATGATTTTGTAATAACTGAGAACAAAGTGGAAGAGAAACTGTTGAAGTTAAACGTAAGAAAAGCACCTGGGGTGGATGGGTATCTATCCAGTTATATTAAAGGAGGCGGCAAAGCAACTAAGCAAACCCTTAGCCATAATTATGAGAGCACCCTTGGACTCAGGGGAGGTTCCCACGGACTGGAGATGTGCAAATGTATCCCCAATTCACAAAGGGGGATCGAAGGGTGACACGAGTAATTACAGACCAGTTAGTTTAACTTCTGTTCCGGGTAAAATAATGGAGTCGCTGGTTAAAGATGCATTGCAGGATCATCTAGACAAGACTGCAGCAATAATTCAGACACAGCATGGGTTTGTTAAGGGAAAGTCTTGTCTGACAAATTTGATAGGATATTATGATGTGGTTACAAAGGAACTGGAGGCAAAAAATAATTTTGATGTCATATATTTGGATTTCAGGAAAGCTTTTGACACTGTTGCGCATGGAAGACTATTGTACATATTGGAGCAGAATGGTATTAAGGGTAAGTTGCTACAATGGATAAAAGGATGGTTAAGTGCGAGAAGACAGAGGGTGGTAATCAATGGGTGCTGCTCTTCTTGGACTAATGTTATTAGTGGAGTCCCACAGGGTTCGGTGTTGGGTCCACTGTTGTTTTGTATATTTATCAATGATATTGATGAAGGTATATCAGGTTTAGTGTCGAAGTTTGCAGATGATACAAAGGTTGGCAGGGTTGTTAATGACAGTAATGGCAGTGTGCTACTGCAACAGGATCTAGATAATTTGGGCAGATGGGCTAAGAAGTGGCAACTGAAGTTTAACCTTGACAAATGCAAAGTACTGCATATGGGTAGAAGTAACCCCAGAGAAATGTACCAACTATGTGGTACTACACTTAAGGTGGTAGAAAATGAAAAAGACCTGGGAGTAATTGTGCAGGCAGATATGAAGTTTTCTGAGCAAAGCAGACAGGCTGCCAGGGCAGGTCATGGGGTTTTGTCAATGATATATAGGAATTTTGCTAGCAGGGATAAGGAGGTGATTATCCCTCTGTATAAGGCAATGGTCAGGCCACGCCTTGAGTACTGCGTGCAGGTCTGGAGGCCTGATTTTAGGAAGGATGTAGATTTGCTTGAGCGTGTACAGAGAAGGACAACAAGATTGGTGAGGGGAATGAAGGGATCCTCTTACCAAGAGAGGCTTAAGTTCTGCAAATTGCTGTGGTTGGAGACTAGGCACCTGCGCGGTGATCTGATTGAGGTGTATAACGCCTTGAATGGGTTGAGCACGCTGAATTCTGATGGGATCCTTCCACTTGTTCAGATTACGAACCTAAGGGGGCATAAATTCAAATTAAGAAAAGACAAATGTAGGATAGATGTGCGGAAATTTGCCTTTAGCCAGCGTGTGTTTTGTTCCTGAAACAAACTTCCATCTGTCGTTGTGGAAGTTGATAGGTTGAATAAATTTAAGGACAGGCATTTGGAGGGAATGGTGTGATTTTTTTTTTTTTTTTTTTTTTTGCTGATTCTGCATAAGCTCATACATTTGCTTTCTTGCATCACATGCCACTACTACTACTACTAATAATAATAATAATATCTTCGTCGTTTCTTAAGTCACCTCAAAGTCACCTCTCGACTTCCATTCCAATAGCATATTGCTAATTGTCAACTTGAGAATGTTTAATTCCTAAGAAATAGCGTGCATAGACATTTATCCCACATGAGATCGGACTATCATTCCATTCTGAAACTGTATTAGCTCTTCTTTTATGTTCATCTTCCACTTACACGTTCGAAATGGATTTCAGCCTAACCGCTAATCTTCTTTATAGGCCAAAATACTTATATATTTTGTAGTTACACACATACAATGTGTGTGTAGGATGTCAGATGACTTTATAGATAATCTCCATATATCCAATCATATCTGTAATGATGAACGCTCCCTAATTACACTCAGGTGAAATTCTAGAACGTTGTGCATATATCTTTCCCATTAAGATGGATTTCTATAATGGAAAAGCAACTATAGACCTATAGATCGAGTTCTGCACCTGAATTACACCAATTTCAAACTAAATTATCAACTGCCAACAGTATTGAAGACGAAAATTCCATTGAGATTGCATTACATGCGCAATCCAAAATGAAATTCTGTCAACAGTATTGTGAGGCTGATAGGACAGAGCATGGGTGCTGCCAATTTCTACTTGTACTACAATGAATACTTTCAAGGTGACAACGCAATAAAAAACAATTGAATCTGAATGGTTCGAAGAATATTCCCAAGATTTCCAACATCTGCCCTGGCGGCTAAATTTCTAGATCTGAATCTAATTGAGATTATTAGGATTTGTTAGAAAGGACAGGTCGACTTGGCAGTTCTCTGTCGACCACAGAACAGCAGCTGACAGATATCTTGATGGAAGAATGGTCAAATCTGGAACTAGACTCCCTCAGACTCCCGATGGAATCCATGCCACGACGTGTACGGACTGCAATTTGGACAAAAGGTGGCCTTACCAGATACTGAATAAAGGTTTGAAATTTTTTGGACAGTGACCTCCTTTCCAGAAATGATATGTCCATAAATTGAGCACGTTCAGTGGTCGATTTGCTGTCAGCTACACGAAAAATCCGAGTTCCAGGGAGTAAAAAACTGTGCTGCCCTAACCTGAGAAGTCTAACTCAGCCACGTTGCAAAAAAAAACCCCATAAAAATCTCTCGCGCCATTGGCAGAATTCGAATTCAGTCTTTTCCACCCGGTGTTGGAAGGACAGTAATTATACCAACTTTGCTACCCACGGGAGCTTTAAAGAAGCATTAGAAAAAAATATATACTCCGTGACTGAGTTACTCGGTCTCAGGCGTAGATAGCAAGGTTTTTCCTCCAGAAACTGGGGTTTTCTCATCCAGCAAAACAGGCAAATCGACCAGAGAACACAAGCAATTTGCAGTCATAATACATACATCGGTATATCTAAGAGATTACGGGTGGTCCTAATATAATAATTTGAATTTTTGAATTAGAAAAATATTTTTTTTTCACAGCAGATACAAGAACGCAAACTTAAGCACAGCTTAGGTTTGTGTTCTTGTATCATAGTATCACGTTATAATTGGGATCTAGATCGCTTAAAAATGAATTCAAAGTCAAGATATCTCTGAAAGGCCTTTCATAGTGCAGACATTGCTCCTTAAAGCTCTTCAAACAGAGAAGTTTTTCCTGATTTATTTTCTGCTTTATTAGTTTAAATTGTCATATTAACTTATTTTCTAGAGTAGCTTTATATTCCTAGTTGCGATACTTAGTTTAAAGTTTAACTTAGACAGAGATTTCGTAGATATTACTTAGTATCGGTAACGGTATCAAATCCACGTGTCACAAATTGAACGAGAGGTCTTTTAACCAAATTTAGTCGATTTATTAACCAATTGTTATATCAAATTATCTTCTATAAGTGGATTATAGACCTAGTCAGGATCCTCAGTTTATTCTAAATTGAGATAGCGAGATTTCGAAGCTAATCAATACTTACGAGTCCGTAGAAATACCGTTCGTGAATTCCCGCCATTTTTACACGATAGCATAAGCTTAGTGTAGTATACTGCATAATATAATATTGTCAATTAATCAGTAAATCTATTAATCTTGATAAACTTTATTGTCAATTAAATTGTATTTTTAACTCTATAAATATATATAACGACTTAATCGTAACAAATAATTAATACATAACTATAGTGGTACACGTGATACGTGATACGGAAGTTGTATAAAGGGAACACTAGATACCGAAAAAAAAAAAAAAAAAAAAAAATATATATATATATATATATATATATAACATAACTGTTTTGGGATATAACTTAAGGATTTAATTTTTGTTTTAAATTTTATTGAATTAAATTGGAATCATGACTCTGACCAGAGCAGCAAAGCAAAAGGCTCAAGCTAATGGGAGTGCTGTGGTTCAGGGGAGAACTGAGGGGGGCAGTTGCCCTCTGAATCACAGTCTGTTAAAATGCACTGTTTGCTTGATGTTTGCGGAGCAGTCGGGTACGGGACATGATACTGCCAAGGGGGATGTCTTTGTGTGTGCACGATGTAAGGAGTGCAAGGAAATCAGGCGACAACTCAGCGTTGTTATGGGCCTTTATGAGACCTTGAAGGACAGGGTGGATGCCCTCGAAGGAAATAAATTGAGGGGCCCATCAAGCTCTCAGCTGCCCACATCAACGCCAGAGCTTGCACTTGGTCATCAGGCAACACAGGGGCAGCCCCCTAGGCAGAATGCGCTGGTCCCACAGGAACTAGTAGTTATTGGTGACTCTATTGTCAGGGAAACGGGGAACATACTTTGTAAAAAGGATAGGTGGAATAGGACCAGGGTATGTCTGCCAGGGGCAAAGGTTGATGACGTTGTAGAGCGGATATCATCTTTTAAGGGCACAAAGGGTGATATAGTTGTACACGTTGGCACTAATGATATTAAGAGTAGGAGACCGGCGGAATTACTTAGCAAGTACAGGTCACTGTTGAAAAAAAGCCGTGAATTAGGGTTGAACTTGAAAGTGTCTGCAATTCTGCCCAGACACGATAGGAGGGAGTATATGATGAGAGCCTTGTCGATCAATTCGGCCCTGGAGGGATTGTGCAAGGCTCAAGGGGTAGAATTTTTTTCAGCCTGGACTGTACTTGTTAACAGGAGAGATTGCTTCTACAGGGATGGGATACACTTAAATAGAAAGGGTGCAAGAATTTTTGCTGATGCTGTCGAGGCAGTGTTAGGTGGGTCGGAAAACTGCTAGTTGGGGGGGATACAAGGACTAATAGATTAACAGTAGCCACTGGCAGAGGTGGAAGTGATTCTTGCACTGCTTCTATTCAAATGAGCAGAAGTCTGAAAAACAAGATGCAGGATATTTCAGAGACTGCTGGTAGTCATTGCGTTACAAGTAAACACATGGGTTGTGTTAGGGTAGCTAAGAATAGAAACAGGTGCATGTATACCTGCGTGTACACCAATGCTAGGAGTTTGGTAAATAAATTTGATGAATTTGAGGTATTGCTCAAAACATCAAAGGCAGATATTGTTGGGATATCAGAGACGTGGTGTCACACAGATATAAGTAATGCGGAACTGGAATTTGGGGAATACAATGTATATAGAAAGGATAGACAGGACAGGAGGGGAGGAGGGGTTATGCTATTAATTAAGAAACACATAAAGTCAAAGGAAGTGCAGCCAGTTGACATCGATGGACAGGGCAGTGTCGAGTCAGTTTGGTGTGACATAAGCATAGGGAAATCAAAATTGAGAGTAGGAGTGTGCTATAGGCCTAATGACTCTGATGAGTATAATAATATATTGTACAAGGAAATAGAGTGGGCCAGTAAATCAGAGAGTCTTATAATGGGGGATTTTAATTTCCCAGATATTGACTGGAATTTGTGGGTTGGTCACTCGCACACTAGCAAGGCTTTTGTGGATTTATTGGATGATTGTTTTCTACATCAGCATGTTCGTGAGGCAACAAGAGGGAGCAATACTCTTGATCTGATTATCAGTAGTGATTCTTCATGCATTAAGAACCTGCAGATAAATGAACCACTAGGTGGCAGTGATCACAGTGTGTTGAAGTGGGATTTACTCAAGGAGGTAACTACCATCAGAGGTAAAGGGAAGGGCTTTTGTTTTCGTAAAGGCGACTATGATGGTCTGAGACAGTATTTAAATTCTATACAGTGGGACCAACTGATGATGTTACCAACAGCAAACTCAAAATGGGAAGCATTCAAGGAACTAATCTTGGTGGCTACCAGGCTTTACATACCAACTAAGAAATATTGTTCAAGGTTTAGGCCTAAATGGTTATCAGATGGACTAATGAGACATGTGGCAGAGAAGAAAAATGCATGGGATACATACAAATTAATGGGTGACATGGAAGCCTATGATAGATATAAGTTGGTCTGTAACCAAGTCACAAAGGAGATTAGGCAGGCAAAGGCAGACTACGAAAAATCCTTGGCAAAGGATGCAAAGAAAAACAGAAAGGAGTTCTTTACATACTTGAACTCGAGAAGGAAAGGGATGAATCAGATTGGTCCACTGGATATTGATGGTTCAACAGTTGAGGATCCTGCTCAGGTGGCTAACAATCTAAACGAGTATTTTGCATCTACATTCACGCATGAGGAGTTATTCAGGAAGGAGAATGATGTAGGTAAAGTAAACATTGGCAGTGAGCTGGATGATTTTGTAATAACCGAGAGGAAAGTGGAGGAGAAATTGTTGAGGATAAACATAAAAAAGGCACCTGGGGTGGATGGGATCTATCCAGTTATATTAAAGGAGGCAGCAAAGGAAGTATGCAAACCCCTAGCCATAATTATGAGAACTTCTTTGGACTCAGGGGAGGTACCCATAGACTGGAGATGTGCAAATGTAACCCCAATTCACAAAGGAGGATCAAAGGCTGACACAAGTAATTATAGACCTGTTAGTTTAACTTCTGTTCCAGGTAAATTAATGGAGGCACTGGTTAAAGAAGCACTGCAGGATCATCTAGACAAGAATTCAGTTATAGCTCAGACGCAGCATGGTTTTGTTAAGGGCAGGTCTTGCCTGACCAATTTGATTGGATACAATGATGTAGTCACAAAAGAACTGGATGCAGGGAATAACTTTGATATTATATATTTGGATCTTAGAAAGGCTTTTGATACTGTTGCACATGGAAGACTGCTGCACAAATTGGAGCAGTGTGGCATTGGAGGCAAATTGCTGCTATGGATAAGGGGATGGTTGAGTGGCAGAAGACAGAGAGTGGTAATCAATGGACACTGCTCAACGTGGACTAATGTTATTAGTGGAGTTCCTCAAGGTTCAGTGTTGGGTCCATTGTTGTTTTCGGTGTTTATGAATGATATTGATGATGGGATATCAAGTTTAATGTCTAAGTTTGCAGATGATACAAAGGTTGGCAGGGTCGTTAAGGACACTACTGACGCTATGCTGCTGCAACAGGATCTGGAAAGGTTGAACAGATGGGCTGAGAGGTGGCAAATGAAGTTTAACATTGACAAATGTAAAGTACTACATATGGGTAACAGTAACCCCAGAGCAATGTATCAACTCTGCGGTACTACACTGACAGTGGTGGAGAATGAAAAGGACCTGGGGGTAATTGTGCAGGCAGATATGAAGTTCTCTGAGCAGTGCAGACGAGCTGCAAGAGTAGCTCATGGTGTCTTGTCAATGATATACAGGAATTTTTCTAGCAGGGATAAGGAGGTGATTATTCCCTTGTATAAGGCAATGGTTAGGCCACATCTTGAGTACTGTATACAGGTCTGGAGGCCTCATTTCAAGAAGGATGTAGAGCTGCTGGAACGGGTACAGAGAAGGGCAACAAGATTAGTAAATGGAACAAAGGGTTGCTCTTACGAAGAAAGGCTTAAGTTTTGCAAATTACAGAGTCTGGAGACTAGGCACCGGCGAGGTGATCTGATAGAGGTGTATAAGGCTTTGAATGGTTTGAGCATGCTCAATGCCAATGGGATTCTTCATCTTTCTCAGAATAATCACCTCAGAGGGCATAAATTCAAATTGAGGAAGGACGGATGTCGGATAGATGTGCGGAAATTTGCCTTTGGCCAGCGGGTGGTTGGTTGGTGGAACCGACTTCCATCACTTGTTGTTGAAGTTGATAGCCTAAACAAATTTAAAGCTCAACTGGACAGGTATTTCGAACGAACGGAGGGGTGAAATGGGAGAGGGTTTTTTTTTTTTTTTTTTGGCTGATGCTGAATAAGCTTGCTTTCTTGCATCATATGCCTCTACTAATGCTAATGCTAATAGTGATCAAGGACCACTTCTCTATATCTTTGATCAAATCTCCACATTTGCCTCCTAGAGATGTGGGTTTTTAAAAATACCTACCACCAGCCCATTATTATAGATTCATAGAGATCTAGACGTGTTGAAGCATCTGGTAATGTCTTTGCCATGAACTATGCAAGCCATTCTGCGAATCTATGAATTCTCAATATTTTTCCCAGTTCTCATGTACTCTTCAAATAACATTTATTCTTCCTATTGGTTGATTTCATTTGTTGAATGATTCCCTATTCTGTTGATGGATTTGACTGTGCACTGGATGGTAAATTTTTTCCCTATTCGGCCGATTATTGCTTGTGTCATTAATGTATTTCCTATAATCTCACACTGGATTTCCTATAATCAGTCTTTTGTTTTTATCTTTTCTTATATATGAAGTAATTATCAAATAATATATGTAATTCGTAAAAATTGTTGTAAACTTTTAACATGGTAATATAAAATCATCTTTTCTTCTTTTTTATCTGTAAAGTAATTATCAATAGTTTTGGTTTTTCATATTCAAATTATCAATTATCTTGCCGCCTGATTTAATTTTAAAAACTAATGGTAATTACTTTCCAGATAAGAAAATATAAAAGTATGCCAAAAAACGGATTGTAAAAAATCCAGTTTATTCCTATTCATCAAAGCCATAGGAAAAAGAAATAGAAGGATAGGGAAAGGAATTAACATTTTCTGCCTATTCAAACCCACAAATAGATTACTGAATTGCTTCAAGGAACTCTTTGAACCAATAATTGGCAGAAATATTTCAGACTGATAAGAGCTCGTGTGAATGTGGATATATCGATGAATTCAGAAAACAGGGCCGATCGTTGGGGGAGCTCAGGAAGCGTAATGTCCCTAGGTCCTCTTATTTTGTCGCTCCAAGAAGGAGATGTCCCCGAATCCACGAACGCTATTACCAGTCCTGCAGAAAGAAAATTAGAAACAAATATAAAGGCAGTAGTCGAGTTCATCCGTGTGTTGTCTAGGTCTTCCTCCTATTGGGACACTCCTTCCGACTATGTTCTTCACCGACCCAAGACGACAATGCAACAGCCCACAATGTGCAAATCATGCGAGAATGTCACGCAGATCCTCCAACAGAATATGGCATTTGCCATAGCTCACACAGTCACCGGCAATGAATATCATCGTGAATCTGAAATCTGGGATGCATTGTTCCATATTAATGGAACAATGCATCCCAGCTAGGCCTCAGCAACCAAGGAATCTGACCGAGCTAAAAGCCATTTTGGAACACAGAAAAGAAATAAGATCGACAGAGAACCTGAACACACCTAGTCGAATCCAAGTCGTGTAGGACTGCTGCTGCTGCTGCTGTAATCGCAGCAAAAGAAGGACCTATCGCTATTAGTTATGTTCTCTAATATTTTTGTAAGGCAGCATACAGTATAATAACTTAAAATGCATTTCTTGTCAATAAACAAAAAAAAATGTCATATTAGGGTTACCCTAGAGGGGTCGGCAAAAAAAAATTGTCATATTAGGGTTACCCTAGAAAAGCCCACCTCATCTCAAGCTGAGAGGAGGAATGGAAGAGTTTCTGCCATGATTTTCATCTTTAAACATGTTAAGACTCGCATCGTTCAGACGGTTTCTTAATTTTTTTTTAATAAAGTTCATGTTCAAAAATATTTGCCCGCAGAAATTCGTCCAACCAAAAGCTGAGAGAACTCCAAACGCAAATATTTTCAAATTTATATACGTGTCCGGTAAGCTACTCCACGCATTAACACAATCTGGTCTTGCTTTTTAAACTCATATATCGCCGTCCATTTGTGTAGAATTGCAAGGGCAGCATTTTACCTCTCCAAACCCTCAATTTTAGTCTTGCACTTCACATGTCCTTGATTTTTAAGTCCTCTAACTCCATTTCAAATTGTTTCTATGGACTAAAAGTTAAAGATCCGCAGGTTGCCGACTCCTGCCCTAGAACAAGCTCATCCCCCTATGTGTACTGCATCCATTAATTGCGTTTGTTCCTAGTCTGTTTGCCTGTTTTGCTGAACGAAAAACCCGAGTTCCGGGGGAAGGGTGAGGGAAAGGGGAAGAAGAAAACTTTGATGTCCTCGCCTGAGGACAACTAATTCAGTCATGGAGTCAAAAAACCTAGTAAAATATCCTAGCATCATTGACAGGATTCGAACACTAGTCTTTTCTACCCGGTGAGGGGAGGACGGTGATTATCACTACTCCTGTAAATGCCAGAAAGGTATTGTGTGTTGAATGTTTAGTTTTGTGTTGGGTTCTGTTGTGTGTCCTGGAATTTGGCCGTGGGACCCCACATTGCCCTCACACACCACTAGGAGGTAGCCAGTCTGCCCATTTTTCTCTGGCTAGTCTCCGTCAGGGTTGCCTGAGCTTCCTGAGCAGAGACCAAGTAAAAAAAAAAAATATATATATATATATATATAAATAAAATAAATAATAATAATAAATTTTAAAAAAATAAAATGAATAAATGAATAAAAATAAAATAAAATAATAAATAAAATTTAAAAAAATAAAATGAATAAATGAATAAAAATAAAATAAAATAATAAATAAAATTTAAAAAATAAAAAATATAATAATTATAGTAGAACACAGGGGTTTCAGTGGAGCAAGGTCCACCAGGCGAAGGAAAGGGGAAGGGAATGAGTCCCAGGAAAGGGGAGAAAGTCACACAGCAAGGGAGCCGGGTGTTCAATCCTACTCTGTCCAACGATAGGGTTAACCAATTCTACCCCGATAAGATCAGGGTTAGCAGATATAGTAGGCAGTGTACAGCCTTTGAACAATATGGTATTCAGCTGGCTCAAGTCTGGACATCATCATGGTTCCCAGTATGAGTAGGGTAGAGTCTTCCGTCCTGAGAAGAGATCTTGGGCAAATTTGGTGAATGCATGATAGTAGCGTTCTTCCGTAATGAGCAGGTGTTCATGTCCCTGTGGTACGTCTTGGATTCTAGTGTAAAAGATACTACGAAAGTCCTCATAGAGCGGGCAGAGGTACAGTAAATGGTTCCAGCCCTCGATTTCTCCACAAGAGCAATAGGAATTATCTGTTATGCCCAGGGAAGTAAATTTTTGATTGATCGAACCATGCCCAGTTAATAAATAAGTTGTAAACACCTGAGGAGAACCACGGTGGAGCTTTGAGCAAAACAAGTGAAATGTGGGAAATAATTTTTTTTTGTAATTAGACTCTTGTCAGTGTCTGTCCATCTGGCCTGCCAGATCTGTAGAAGCTTGGCTGCAATTAGCCTCTTATCTGTCTTGCTCTCATTGAGGGGTGTTGATGGTATACCCAAGAATGGAAGTTGGCAAGCCTCTGGACAGACAGTAATAGAGTCCTTGACTGATGACCTCTAGATCCAGCAGTGTTCCAAGTATTTGTAGGCCTCTCCCTCTGCCATGGCTTCCATCTCTTTACCACTCGGCAGCTGGTAGTTTCGGTTCACGAATTTTCCCTGACGCAATCCGTGGGTTTTGCATTTTTCTAGACCAAATTCCATCCTAATATCCTTGCTGAATTCTTCGGTGATCTGGAGTAGTTGCTGAAGGTGCTTCTCGGTTCCCGCATAGAGCTTGATGTCATCCATATACATCAGGTGAGTGAGGATGTACAGGTTCTTCCTTCCTTCCTTCTTTGAGGTTATATCCGTACTTGCTACTGTTGAGCATGGTAGATACGGGATAAGTGCTAGACAGAACCACAATGGGCTCAAGGCATCTCCCTGAATGATTACTCTCCTGATGGAGATTGGTCTGGTTATGATGTTTTAGACCTTAACGGTGGTACTCCATTTCGCCATCGTTTCTCCTAGGAAGTTTGTCACTATCGGATTTTCAGCGCCTCTATTAGCCAACTATGAGGTACGGAGTCGAAAGCCTTTCGGTAATCGATGTAGGCCGTGTACATGTTGTGGCGCTTCTTCTATACTTGCTCCATGACCACAACATCTATGGTTAATTGCTCATCGCATCCTTTGCAGCTTGCATCCTTTCTGCTGTTGGGCCATTATGCTCTGGTTCTCCAAGTGGTCTGTTATCTTCCTGGTTATGCAGCTGGTTAGGATCTTGTACATCGTTGGGAGGCAGGTGATTGCCTATGTTTCGCCGGGTTTCTTGTATCTTAGTCTTTAGGCTTCAGATATGTGATTCCTTGAGTGATTGGGTCCTTGAGTCTCTGGGTGCCTTATCATTTGGATGAACTGCTCTGCCAGGTGCTTGTATGTGCAAGTGAGATTCTTGTACCAGTAGTTGTGGACGTTATCTATTCCTGGAGTTCGCCAGTTGTGAGAGTTCTTGATCGTCTGTTTTACTTCTTCTTCCCTAATCTCCCATCCTCTCATTTCTTGTAGGTTGGATGGAGGAAAGTTGTGGGCCCTTGGTTTTCTTGCGTTCTAGTTCTTTCCAGGTGGCTTGGCTGTTATCTGTTACTTCCCTGCTCCATATGTTTCCCCAGAAATCCTCAATCGTCTTCTTCTCGTGTGGTCCGTTCCCTTATTTCTCATCTTCTCCGAGATTCCTGTAGAAACCTCTTTGGCCCTCATCGAAGATTCGGTTGTTTATTTTTCCCTTGGAGCTCTGTTTGTATCGGCGTAGTCTCTTGCTGAGTGCAAGGAGGTTCTGCTTCAATGGGTCCAAGTACTCTTCTATTCTCTGATTTTCTGTCTCATGTTTGCTGTGGACGCTGTCTCTCTTGAGGATGCTCTTCACTTTTCCAATTAATTTCTTACTCCTATTGCACCGTTGGTACTGGGTCAATTGGCCTATCTTGACTCTTAATTCTTCTATCTTCTGCTGAAGTCTTCTTTCCCAAGCTGGTGGTTCCTTCTGTTTGCGGTTCTTCTGCTGCTGGTCTCTCGCTTCTCTTCCATTAATCCTCCTGGCTGCTACCGCAGCACAATACACGGCTGTGTGGATGGCCTCCAGTGTTGCACCATTGCTGTCGAGGTAAGGCGGTATCATGTGCCGATTCAGGTGGTCTGTGACTCTCCACAAGGTTCTATTCGGTCTCTGCTTCGGTATCACGTGAGTCTTTGTGCGGTCCATTCCTTCGAATTCTGTTAGAGCCTTCTTCCACTCGTCCTCTATTCTGGATATCATGATCGCGTCTGTTTCTGCTTCAGCTTATTATTATGTTTTTTTATTAGCGATATGGTGTAAGGAAGTCTGAGGCTTATGCTGCACCGGCCAAAAAAAATTTCCCTATTATCCTGAGAGAGAGAGAGTGAGAGAGAGAGAGGAATCACCAAGAAAGGGAAGAATGATGATATCCAGCTCAGGGCCCTGGGTGTGCCAACCCCATACTCACTAGACGTGAACCCACCTGGGGATATCCTGGCTACTTGATCGTGTCTATAACTGTACTCTGTCTAGGTGATCACCCTGCAGGATTGTTTCTGGGGACAGGTGGCATCGTCGACATATGTCATTTACCAATCTGTAGTCCTTGGCGATGTATTTCATGTAGTTCTGGGAGTAGTTCAAATTCCTGATTCTACTGACATTGTCAAGCACTGCGCTAAATAGATCACAGCACTTTTTATTGCTCTTTGTTTCTGTCCGGAAGTGGTTTAGCTCTTGGCCTTCAAGTCAATTAAGGATTCTACATAGGGTGCACACCAGATACTTCTTTCTCAATAGTGCACACCAGATACTTCTTTCTCAAAATTATCACTTCTCATCGTGTCTTCTTGTTTCTACCAAAACGCCCATGAGTTAGATGTAGTTGACTCCACTGCGGGTACTTCCATAAATTACGGAATTCAAAGCAAATTAAAACTAGAGGCCGAAGAAGAGGATGAAAAGGACAAACAGAATGCTACTTTATCGAAGGGCAAGAAAAGGTCCGAAAAAAGGCAAAATTGCGGAAGAAGAAAAGAAATGATATAACAACCTCAAATCGCGACAACCACATGGAACAGCAGCAAAAAAGCCTCTATTCCAGCATACATTTTCTCCGAACCTGACATCTCAGAACGGGAATCGGACATGGGGGATATAGGGAAGAAATATATAAATGACTTCCCCCCCCCTTTGGAAATACAAAATAAAAAGAACTTTAATAAACCTGAACCTACGCCGAGTATTGAGCTAAGAAACTCAAAACTGACAGAGAAACTACTTGTTTAACCTCTACTGGTACTAGTTATATTCAAGAAGATACTCACAGCTCCATTGTACTGTTTTATACAATCCTTATCAGTTAAGGATCAATCCTGAACGGGACGCATATTAGACTGGTAAAGCTACCCAATAAGGACACTATATCGATTACAGACTTACCCACACAGGACGCGGTCATCCTTCTTCGTAAAGAATTGGAAGGATACATTTTCAAAGAAGATAATAATATTACCAAGTCAGCTACAGAAATGATTTCGAGATCATTGTATGGATTAGAAAAATTGGTAAATGATCTATTGATAGAAAATGAAAAGTTTAAGGTTAATGTGGATTTGCAACAAGCCCGTATTGAAGAATTAAAAGAAACTGAGACTCATACCCCGCTTGCTACTCGCTCTTTTGCTTCTGTTCTAAAGAAGCCCATTTACCTAGACCATATGTGTAGGATTGGTTTTGTTTTGATTGGGACAGCGTGATGTTCCTACCAAAACGACCATCCAAAAAAAGGCACAAAATTTGCTTACAATTAGAGCTGATACAACACAGATCTCAAGTAGCAGAGAAGTGAAAGACAATATTATTAGTACACCGAAAAAGAACCTAAAGGAAGTAAAAGTAAAAGCGCTTTGTATGATAAAATCAATGGAGTTGTCATTGAAATGAGCTCCAAAGGTGATTTAAATTCCACTGCGTCCTTGAAATCATTGTTTTAGGCTGAGCTAACAGTTGGGCCCCGAAAAGAACTAAATCCTACATTTGATATAGACAACGATTTAAGTAAGGAAGACATTCTGGATAATATGTTTCATAAAAATCTAAAAGACTTTGCTTTTGCGAGAGAAGAAATAGGAAAAGAAATTAACTTTCGTTTAAAGACAAAAGCTAGATCAAAAAATTCATCAATCTGGGTGCTTAAATTATCTTCTCGGATTCATTTCATTGTTACCTCATTAGATCGAATCTACATTAGATGGTCATCCCATAAGGTTAAAAATTTCACTGGCATGACAAAGTGTTTTTGTTGTCTGATTATTCGGTCACACATCAAACACACGCAAACAGAAAGTGCCCATCAAGGACATATATTTAATGCATGTCCTCACAAGGAGAAGCCACCCGTCTGCTCAAATTGCAAACGCAAAAATAAGGATCACAATAATTCTATTAGCGATACTACTTGGTCAGAATACTCACGAGCTTTATAAACTGTACGCTCACGAACCATTCACTCCAAAATGTAAGGAATCACAAAGTGATACTTTACCAGCACAACTTCTTTTAGTATCTAAAGATGTATACTACAGTTATATGCTCAACGGGCAAGATAGATTGCCGATGAGGTTCGCCGTTTAGTTGATGCATCGCCTTTTAATCTGATTTTCCTACAGGAACCATTTCATTCTCGTGGTAAAGTTACTGGTGGTTACCATTAACTTTATGGCCTCAAGAATAATACCAATGACCTCAAGAATAATTCAACCCAATCGTGAGAATCCGAAGTCTGCAATAATTATCCTCAACAAAATCCTTGATATCGTTAGAGTTTCCAGGATTTGTACACAATTTGCAACTGCATTAATGTTACTACAGCAACGCTTTCATTTTACATCATTTTCCTGTATTGTCCGCCATCTAAAGATATCGCTCCTCATCTTCATTATGTAGAATCGGCTTCACGCTTTTAATCCAGAGCCTATAAGTTTTAGTGGATGCAAATTCTAAATCTTCCCTATTGTACAGCAAATCCACAGATACAAGAGGACGCCTTTTAGAAGACCTCATTTTTTCTCATGAACTGAATGCCATTAACCTTTCAGACTAGCCTTATATCTTTTCCTACTCCTTAGGTCAGTCAAATATAGATATTACATTGGTGACTAACAACCTACTCTCATTTATTCATAGTTGGGAGGTAAACACTAATCGGACCACATCTGACCACGGGGGTCATCTCCTTTCTTATAGAAACAGCTGAAGTTTCGATGCAACCGCCAAGGGACCTTGTGAAGTATTGACTTAGAAAAATCAACAGTCCATGATTTTCCTTCCAGATAACAGGAAAGGTAATAAAGATACCTTCAGTACCTTTCCTGTTATCTGGAAGTCAGCTTTGCTGAAAATGTTACCAAAATCAGGAAAACCTCATCACGAATCAAAATCTTACAAGCCAATTGCCTTGCTTTCACATTTAGGAAAACTACTTGAACGTTTAATCATTCTCAAAATTAATTCACTGCTTTTGGAAGCCAATTTAATTTCATCCTTCATCTCTTCAATGCGGATTTACACCAGGCCGTGGCTGTAAACATGCACTGTATCCAATGAAAAAGTTCATAATCGACGAGGGGTGATCATTTAATTCGCGGACCCGTGCAAGATTTTATATTTACCGCGCGAATTTTCCATAACTGCCGCTAGAGGCGCTCTCCCTGATCGCTACCGAGCAGACTCTGTGTGCGCATGCCAGTACTTGTCGAGCTAGTGTTGCATGATGAGTTTTTTTTCCCGAATACCATTGACGATTGTTTGAAGCAAGTATCATGTCAGACATACAAATTGAACAGAGATATGTGATTCGTTATTGTGTCAGACGGGATGTAAATGCATCGGAAACAGTTAAAGAGATCAATGAAGCGTATTGTAATGGGTGTCCTGGAAGGATGTCTATATTCCGGTGTGAAGTGGTTTCACCATTAAGACAATGCCAGGCCCCATATACGTCTTATATTGTGCAGACAACAGCGAATCAACCACACAACACACTCATTTTACAGATTACAGACATTATAAACTGTGCAATATGACCTAATTGCTGAATGAGCAACAACCGACCAGCTGTTACCGCGTTCTCCGTGGTAAGGTATCTCCAAAACAACACAGCCATCACTGAATTGCAAATAAAAACGTGTTTGGCCCTAAAGACGACATGGTACCATTCTTGTTCCTTAGCAGCTATCTCCCTGCACAACTGCAGACGCTGACGTTGATGGGATGCCGACAGAGGCAGATGAGATGGCGAGATTGACGGGATGGGGAAATTGCAGCAGTCTTCTAGCTAATTATATACCTCGAACCGATGTCGGAAATTCAGCAGATTAGGACATAATTGTCACAATCCGCTTGAGTACTGCATACGGGCCTGAAGGCCTCATTTTAGGAAGGATGTTGAGCTGCTGGACAGAGAAGGACAACGAGTTTGGTGAGGAGAACAAAGGGGTGCTGTTACCAAGAAAGGCTCTAGTTCTGCAAATTGAAGCGTCTGGAGACGATGCACTTGAGAGGTGATCTGCTTGAGGTGTTTAAGGGTTTAAATGATTTGAGCAAGCTCAATGCTGATGGGATGGAACTCTCCTTCTTTCCCAGATTACGCACTTGAGGGAGACATGAATTCAAATTGAGGAAATACGGTTGCAGAATAGATGTGCAGAAATTTGCCTTTAGCTAGCAAGTGGTTGAATGTTGGAACAAACTTTCATCTGTCGTTGCGGAAGTTGATAGCTGACAAACAAAAAGAACTGAACAAACTTTTGGGGCAAATGGGAAGATTTTTGATTTTTTTTTTTTTTTTTTTTTTGGCCGATGCTGTATGCGCTTGCAATCTTGCATCATATGCCTCTTACTAATGCTAATGCTAACTACAGATCCTGAAGTTGATGGGATGACAATATAAGCAGGCAAGGTAACGGATATCAAGATTGCAGCGCCTTCTCCCTAATTATGTACCTCGACAGAGGCCGATATGGGAAATCAAGCAGATTAGGACAGACTTATCGCAAGAGTGTTTGCTGTCACTAGTCTGCGAATCTGTCGATTCTGCCTTTCTGATGTTCTCCTCATCCTCCCCCCGGAAGACGTGTCTGTGACTATCTTTCTGTACCCATCATTGCTAACGATGTCAAACAATTCGGGTATCGCAGCCCATATGAATGGAAAATTGTTCTTGTTGACAACCCTACGATCCGTCCCCTTTCAAAGTTTGTCAGCTGTCGCCTTATCTGCACTGGCGTAGCTAGAATTTTTTACATATATATTTTATGTATAATGTATATTTTAAATACTATTCAACAAATCTAAACTTCAAAAACGCAGTTTAAAAGTTGGTAGATATAAAAAGCAATGTAATAATTTATAACACTATAATTAGCTATATTTATTAATTTTATTCTTATTTAAAAATTATTCTTCCTTGTGTTTACGGTTGTAAAATCGCTATCTAGTTCTTTGGGTCTTTTTTTTTTTTTTATGTTTTAAATAGGTCGTATAGCAAGATTATTTAATCTAGTGACCTATAGAATTTCTTTTGTAGAATAAACCAAAACATCATAGGTATTTTTAATACATTATTTTCAATATAAGTTAATTTTCCTTGCCTTCACTTCTGCAAACTTATTGATGACGTCATCAATAAGCTTGGAGAAGCATAAGGTAATGGATTTGGAAATTTTATTACACGATGTGGAAGGTCCAGAGCTATTTAATGAAATATGCAACTGCAAAATGCTTCTTGAGCCCCGCGGAATCTCTGCACCCAATACTCCTATAGAACTTTTATTTTTTATTATAAGTCATGGAGATGTGTTTCCAAATTTATGAATTTCTTTGCAAATTCTTCTTGCCATTGACGTTTCCATTGCCAGCTGCGAACACTCATTCAGCAAGCTAAAAATGATTCAGTCTTACCTTCGGAATCAATGGGACAGGATCGGGTTAGTAACTTATCCCTTGAGTATAGAAAGAGAAACATTTGAAAAGGTTGATTTTGATGATGTCATCAATAAGTTTTCAGAAGTGAAAGCAAGGAATAATAATTTACATTGAAAATATTTATGATGTATTCTTCATTTCTAAAAAGATCTTTAATATCAAGTAAGAATCCTAATTTTAGGTTCAGGTCATAAGTTGAACAAACCTAGATGGCATTTCCTGTTGAAGCTGGTCTAGTGCATAGTGTGTTCGTGTCTAACGGCACCAGGGGTTTCACCATCTCCGCGTTGCTTTCATAGTAGATGTACCAGTCACTGGGAAGGCCAGAGATTTAAAAGTGTATGGATTTTGTAAGTGTAGTGTTGTTTATCGTTGTTCTTCTGGCCATTTAGCCGCTAGACCACTGCTTGGGCCCAACTATGCCTCGTGTAGGCAGACCAGGTACCAAGTAATTTTAAGTTTTCACTCTGGCAGGTCCTGCCACCTAATTTCCTGAGATTTCAGTGGCAAGGACCTAAAAAAACAATAAATAAATAAAAAATAATACTTTAATAGTATTGGGAAGTGGTTGCTGAAAGGTTAGGCCGAGAGGCCTAACCTTTCAGTGACTACTTCCCATGCAGTTGGAATATTGACTACTTCAGCGACTACTTCATATGCAGTTGGAATATTGACAATTTTTAAAAATTTTGACATTTTGTGGGGCGTTCGCTGGTGTTTAGGGGGGGGGGAAGACTGAAGACAGGGGAGAAAGTCAGAAATATGGAGCCAATAGGGAAGGCGACCCCAGGTCAAAGTTTTAAATTTAAATTTAGACTGTGTTAGGTTACGCTGTGAAAGTGAACAGAGTAGGGGAGAGACTGAAGGCTGGGGGGAGGAAACAGGAAGTATGGAGTCGATAGAGGAGGTGACCCGTGTGGTCAGTGGGGCAGGCCCAAGTCCCACCAGGAGGAAAAGGAGGGCGAGGAGGGGAAGAGACAGTGAAACCATCTCCTCCCTTCCACAGGGAAGTGGAAAGAAAGTACCGTGCAAGAGAGCACAGGTATAGGATCTCCTGTGGCGTTGGCAACAGAGCTGCAATGAGGTCAAGTCCATGTCTATTTAAGTTCTAGTTCTTCTAAAGAGACGTCAACTTCTAGGGTTGTGGGCCATTCCTGGGACAAGTCCCGTACTTGCAGTTCAGATTGTTGAGGTTGTGCTTGCAGTCTGTCATTCAAGTTTTCGGTTTTAATCTTCTTCCGTTTAAAGGAGGAGAAAAGCTGGTTGGTGATATGTTTTTTTTTTTTTTTTGGGTTGTCACAGTTGCTTGGCATTTCCTCTTTTCCTCAGTGTATGGCAATTTTCACCCTTCTTCTCGCGAAGAGGTCCTGGGCGAATCGTGACAATGCTTTATAATCTTCTTCCGTTTCAAGGAGGAGAAATTCTTACCCCTTGGAAGATATCTCACTTTTGTAATCAGAATACATGTCGGAATTGAAGCTGGTCTATGGCACTTTTCATGACTCGCACGATCTCTTCTTCTTCTGCTGAAATTTCTACGTCCTTGCCTAGTTCTCCAGTCATCCTTCTTTTTCGCCGGATTGTTTTCTCTATAGGTACTCTCCAAAGTTCATATCTATCCTTTCCGTTTTGTACTGATTCTGGGCACACAAATCATCACTGTTTTGGGCGGGGGGGGGATTGAAGATCCAAAGATGCTTCTTGAAAGTTTATCGTAGGATCTTGAACTAATTTGAGGAAGGAGAACTAAAAAATCGACACATTAATGATACCTTGTACAAGAGGAATGAATTAGAACTCGTACAGAACAATTTTAGCGAGATAAAATGGTGTGCCTAATGCGCTCAGCTTCTCGAAATGATTATTATGTAAAAACTCGAAATGACTGCAAGAGTTTCGGAAGAGCGTTGCACGAACCTAAATTCGCTCCACTATAGATGATTTTCTTTACCTATAAGAACTTGTCCTTTAGTTTGCACCCCTGAAGCTCAGCGCTCGGGGTTAATTTCTCCCATTTGCACCCCCTCGTTACGCCTCTGCCTTACGCTTTGTTAAAGCACAAGGGCCTAGCGCTAATGAATATAAACAGGAACATTCCTTACACAGCTGAAGGGGTGCTAGAAATCTTCTGTCGAAAATTTAGCCGGGGACTGAACTTGAACTCCCTTTGAAATCCCTTTAAGTTGTAATTATATATGTAAAAATTTGAGTAAAAAAATTTAAGTTTAAAGGATTCCGAATTTGTTTTACTACAATTTCCTAGTCCTTGTGATTTTCCTGATATTAAAAAAATAATGCATTTACATGAGAACTTGGGTCTCGCCTCCGCAGAAAAAATTTCTGTTCGCTCTATACCCACGAAGACTATTTTTCTTGGACTTGATTGGAGCTTAATAGACATTAATTGGACCTTAATGGACTTTCATTACCTTAATAGGTCATGAAAGTCCAATAAAATGTCAGGACACGTTATTCAGTAATAAGCAGTATAGCTGAGTTCTTTATTTATAACAGATCTCTGTCCATTAAGTTTGTAGAGTAAATAAACGAAGATCAGGAAATTGTTTAAAATGTTTCTAACTAAACTCTTTTCAATTGAGTGAGATGGTTGCGAGAAGTTTGATCTCAGAGAATCGCATAACGTGAAAATTGTAGTTCTAATGTCGGTCTGCTGTTGCATGAGGACCTTATAAAATTGAAATCTCCACCATGCAGCCCGGCGGAAGCAAATACGTGTTTACGAAATCTAGGAGATCAAAATGGTGTTTTGCATTTGGATTTGAAATGATGTTATTGTAATCTCAAATTGATTTTTAGCGATCTCTTGGTGCATAACAAGATTTAATTGCTAATTAGCCTAACTGTCTTCTAATATATATGTTACGGTTTGTTAAAAGTTAAGTATATTCATGTCCTATATGTAGAAAAAAACTTTGAAAGCTATTCTAATTACCGGAAAAGAAGGAAAATGAATAAAGATGTTGTTGAAATATTTTAGAATCTCATGATGGTAAAGATATGTTTACGAAATCTGGAGAAAAACTCCCGCTGGCAGTTGCGTGGGGCTATTAATATTATTGTAACATCAAAACAGCTATTTATAGTTAATGTTATTGGAAAATATTTTCTCAAGTTGAATTAGCAACAACTTCAATACTTTCGATGTTCACAAATGGATCTAACGAGCAATATTATGACAGACCATAATTCTCCAAGTGCACACTTTTCGCATTGAAGGAAGTCGTAAAATAAAAGTGCACATGAGGCGATGCATTCTTGCTAATGAAGTACTGTATATTGAAATGGAAGAATATTTCTTTTTGGTCCTATTGTCCTGCTATAAGCGAATTCCGAATATGGTGGGATCCATACGAAATGAGAAGTTTAACGTGCTCACCAACAAGCCTTGCCAATTAACTGCATGTCTGAAAGATTCTTCAGCTGCCATGCTCAATGAGGAAAGTAATGAGATGCGTCAGCTGGTTCCTGAACAAGGAACTGGCTGGTTAAAATCACGTTTCCTATAAAAAATCAAACTGCCAATAAAATACACATACACTGGTGTTCAAAAAGTTAAGTGATAAACGTAAAATGCAAATACACTTTTAAATACAACTATTATATTTAATTACGCCCTCGCAGGTAGCACAATGGCAACTGAATTCGCCATATGGGACACTTTTAAAATATATAATCATCCTCCTCCTCCTCCTCCCCACATCGGATGGAAAAGGCCCGGGTTCGAATCCCGTCAATAATTTTTAAGGTCTTTTTTTCACAAAGTGGCTGAGTTATTCGGTTTAGGCGAGAGATCGCGATTTTTTCCCCGGAAATTCTTGGTTTTCTTCAAGCAAACAGGTAAATGGACCACTGAACACAGTTTAAAATCATAATATATATGGGGCAATATGGTTTGTCTCTGATTCGCCTAAAACCCAACAATAATTAATTAATACAAGTATATTAATTGCATTAATACAATTAAATGTAATTAATTAATTACAATTTTAAATTAGCAATGCGAATAAATTTAAACTGCTAATAAAATACAAATGCAAATACACTTTCAAATACAATTAGAACGAAATATTCGTTATTTATGAAATAAAACATTTATAAAAACAAAAATTTTAAAAGTTTGAAAATTTTTATAATTGTTTAAAATTTTAAAATATTTTTTTATAATATTCGTAAATTTTCATAATTAAAAAAAAATTTCGAATATAAGTTACTATTTGTTAAAAGTTAAGTATAATCATGTCCTATATGTTGAAAAACTTTCAAAGTTATTCTAGTTATTGGCAAAGGACAATGAATGAAGATTTTGAAATACTCCTATTTTTGAACCTTGTGGTAGTGAAGAAATTATGTTTAAGAAATCTGGAGTTCGCAGATTTCGTAAACATATCATCTGCAAACCCTAAGTTTGTAGATGATGCGAAGAGTGACAGGATGGTTAACGACAGTTATCAAGGTATGCTGCTGCACTAAAATTTAGAAAAATTAGGCAGAGAAATGAAAGATTAAGACTGAGAAATGGCAACTGAAGTTTATCTTTGTTGCAACTAGATGAACACAATGTAGACAAATGTAAGTAAAGTTACAACTGTACCGTCACGGCCAAAGGCCAGGGGCTTTTCAGCAGATCTACATTCTTCCTAATATGAGGCCTTCAGACATGTATGCAGTACTCAACATGTGGCCTAACCAACTGTGTAATACTACACACAGAGTAGTTTAAAATGAAAAAAAAAAAATCCGGGGTAATTGTGTAGTCAGATATGAAGTTCTCTGAGTAATGCAATCAGGCTGCCATTAGAGTTCATATGGATTTTGTCAATGTACAGGAATTTTGCTAGCAGGGATAAGGAGGTCATTATCCCATTGTACAAAGCAATGGTTAGGCCACATGTTGAGTACTGCATACATGTCTGAAGGCCTCATATTAGGAAGAATGTAGATCTGCTTAAATGGATATTGAGAAGGTCAACGAGATCTGGGGAAGGGAATGAAAGATGGTCTCACCAAGAACGGCTTCAGCTCTGCAAATTGCAGTGTCTGGAGACAAGGCACATGCGAGGTGATCTGATTGAGTTGTTTAAGGCTTTTAATGGCTTGACAAACTCAGTGCTGATGGGATTCTTCCTCTTGCTCAGACTATGCACATGACGGGGGTATAAATTTAATTTGAGAAAGGATGGTTGCAGGACAGATGTGCGGAGATTTTTCCTTCGTCCAGCAGTCGTTATAATAACAAAGTTGGTTGTTGGAACAAACTTCCCTCCGTTGTTGTGGAAATTAATAGCTTCAATAAATTCATGGAAGACAAACAAATTACTAGAGTGGGATGAACAGGTGTTGTGGGATTTTTTGGCTGATGCTGTATAAGCCTGCTTTTTTGCATCATTTGCTAATACTATTACTAAATACAATTTGTGTCTGACAACGAATAGTTCAAGTTCAAGTTTAATGAGATAGTTTTTTGTCTGTTGACCTCTGTCAATACAAATACAGTACAAGTAGCTGGTCTTTGCCACTTTTCCACAAAAGTTTTATTTTTCAAGTAAAATTTCTGAAGTGTGGATAGTTTAATTCTTGAAAATATTTTTGAGAGAGCAAATAGTTTAAACACTAATTAAAAGTGGTTAAGGATTTTTGACTGGTGCTTAATTTTATTTTTTATTTTAATTTTAATTTGTTTAATTTGACAAAAATATTAATTTGAAATTTTCAACGTGGCATATTTTGTAAAAATATTTCTGCTTGAAAACTTTTATATTCAAATTTATTATAGAGAAAAGGCAGAAACATAATTAATTAGATAATGTCATGTGATAATAAAATTCCACATAGAACTTCAACTGAACAGAATTCAATTTTCATATTTCAAAATTAATAATTATTACCAAGCTTTTTTCTAAATCAGTACTCAGAATAAACTATAAGGATTGAACTAATAATAATAAACTAATAAAATAAATATCTATAAAGAATAAGCTATTTTGAACTCCGACACTTACCCAATATGCCTCTGAGAATTTTTATTTTCGCTCCTTTGTTAAACATGATTAAAACAGTTGCACAGAATTCTGCTGAAAGCAACATTTCTTTCGGTTTACTTTTTATTTAAATACTTAGTCAGTAATGTCTATGGGCACTCCACTCTGAAAATCTATGTGTACCCTCAGACATTCAGATGGGATGATAATTTGATTTTAGACAACTTTCAACGATGGAAGTTATTGACCACCCTCTGTCTAGACATAACTTAACAAGATTGTAGTTGAGAGGAAGCTATTAAACTCACCATCCTTGCTATTAAACAGGTCTTCCCATCCGTCTGAAATTCTTATTTGGATCATACCATTAAAAAGCTTAGAGCTTATCATGGAGTCACAGCTGTTTCTAGACAAAAAGTACAAAGCGATATATCAATGTAAAATTAGTTTCCGAGTGTTGTTTTAGATCGTTAGGTCACTTAACCTTAATAATCAAGCTAGACAAAAATTTTCAGCCTAGACTAAGGAATACAAAAAAATATTTTTAGTTGATTTGTGCATAGTAGAAGAACGCAAGTGGCGAATCGTCATATCCAGATAATACGTGATTCTCCTTGAACTATTCGTTCAAATTGCTTCTCCCAAGAAGGTCTGAATTAAATACCTCACTTCCTTGGATTGCGGCCATGTATTGTAATTATTATTTTAATCTGATAACACATTCAACGTCTGCCTGATTTAAATTTCTAGGGTTTGCGAAGTAATCTAATCGGTCCAACATAGTTTACCTGGTGACAACAAATGTTGGAGAAGAACTGTTAATTTTCTACCATTCTTTGAAAAGTTAATTCTGCGTTTCTTACACTGATATCCGAGATTAAGGTAAAACTTAAAAACTGAAATGCCGAAAATATTGAATTTGGGGACATTTTACCAAATATTTTGTGTGAGAGGAGAATGCTACACAGAAGTCAATTTTATTCAATTTGAAAAGAAATATGCCTCTATTTTCAAGAATTATAATCATGCGAGATTATATGATTCTTCAACTTTCTCTTCACACCTGAATTACAACTCTCCAAGAGTTATAATTCAGGTGTTAGCAGGACTTGTGATGCTTTCTGATAGCAAACAACTCTTACAACAAGCTCTCATGTTATTTATAAGGCCATGTGTTCAGAACTGTGCAATGGTGTCTGGGAACCCGTATGCAAGTTTGGTTTTATGGCCCTTTTCATTTGTTATGGTGATGTTATAACCATTTAAGAAACGTTTTGGGCCTCCCTTCTTTTTCTGGTACTGGGTGCCCACATCCAGTGCATCCCAACTTACCTTCTTCCACTACCCTGCAAGTGGTAATAAATTCGGTTCCATTAGAAGAGTAGATTTTAGCGCATGGGAAGTTCTAATGAGCTCGACATGCCCTAATTCTCTTGTTAAAACATCCCAGGTATGCATGGTGTTCTATCTATGATTTATTGGACTTTTTCAAGTAGAGCGAAGGAGGTCATTATCCCTCTCTATAAGACGATGATGAATAAACACTTTAAATTACTGAAATAAGCTGTCTCTGTGGGTGGTTGCGGTTAGAGAAATTTAGAGATGGGTTAGATGGGTACTTATGTGAGGAGGAAATCACGTAGATAATTGCCCTCTCACGTTAATTTTATTTTGTTATTTATTTATTTTTTTTGCTTGCGTAGGAAATTCCTGGAGCTTCCTAGTATCAATGGTTAATAGTAACGTTGTGCCCAGATCTAAAGGCCGCATCTACAGAAAAATATAGAACTTCTGGGGAGGGTGCAAAGAAGGACGAATAAATTGGTAAAAACCTCTAAGTGTTATCCCTATGAGGAATGGCTTATAACATGTCTTCAGAATTGACAATTAGACACCTTATGGGTGGATTTGTTCGAAGTATATAATACCCCTGAGGGGAATTAGTAAAATGAATGAGGCAGGAATATTCTCATTGGTGATCGAGAAAAGGACAGAGGACATAACTATAAAATCTTAGATAGTAAGAGTATATCTTATGAAGTTTGATTTGCCTTCGAGAAGCGTGTCTTGGAACTTTGGAATAAATTGTCTACAGAGATGACTGAGGTGGAGCGTTTTGCAAAATCCCAGGAGAAAATGAATAAGCAATTTTTGACGGCGACAATAATATGAGAGATTTTTTTTTTGGCAGATATACAATCTGTATATCTGCCAAAAGAGCAGAAATGAAGCGAAACTTGTATTACTGTACAAGTTTCGCTTCTTCACTTCATTCTGCTATTTTAATACTAATACTCAATGCGGCTTAAGCCCGAAGATTTCGCTGTCCCATCTGAAAAAAATCTTAACTTTTTTTTTGTTAGTGCATCGGCTTCTGTGGCCATATTGCACCTCCCAAGGTTTTTGCATTTTTTACTCTGATCCAAGCCCGAGGCGGGATTCGAACCCGCGTCCTTTGGGTTATTAGGCAGGCACTTTACCCACCTGGCTAGCTCGGTCGGCCTTAACCTTGAAAGAATTTGGCTAGCAACCGGGCCTTCAGTGGATGACATTTCCGTTCATGAAAATGAATTCAAGGCCTTTGGTACTTTTTGGGAAACTTCAGTGTCAGCGATCTTAACCAGAGTACCTTCAAAATTGTCTCCTTCAAAGATATAGAGATCAGTGCGGCTGTTCGTTACGACCCCCTTTCCCGCTTTCTGCACCAGATAAGAATGTGTTCCAGGTTCTTTCCAAGGTGGACATGTCGAGAATCAGTATTAAGACTGAATGTAGATTCTTCTATAAAGAGCATATTAGCCAATTAGTTTCAGTTCCATGGACTCTGCATCAAGTCAGACTAGCTCTCATGTGCGAGAAGATGAATGGAACATAACCCACGGACAGCTTAGAATATGTTTCCCTTTCCTACATTCTTCTTTATACAGCTTGTCGCCTTCTGTTAGAATCAGAACGCATTTAACTTCAAAATTACCATTCTCGGGAAGTTTAAGATTTTGGTCATTGCAGGAGATTACTCCTGCAATGGCCAAAATAGAAGTTGGAAAATTGCAGGAGATTACTCCTGCAATTTTCCAACTTCCAGTAGTCTAATTGAGTTAGAGAGGAACAGTATGGGGAACATACCCTAGAAAAGTTTTTAAAAATTTAATTTCTAACACGTGAATATTGTTTTAATTAGTTTATAAACTGGTAAGAACCATTTTAAAAAGAGAGGTACATTTTTGAATTTCATATTGTTCTGTTTCTGGCCCAAGATTTTGAATTCTACAAAGAATACAAAAAGAAATTAATTAAAACGTAATATTCTAAGGCGATCCTATTTTTAATTAGTACAAAATCAATGAGAAATAATTAACCTGATATTAAAAAAAAAAAAAAAATTTATGTTTCGAAATTTTTTAATTTTGATGTCAAATCGATTATTTTTCATTGACCTCATACTAACAGTGTTTCCTTGGAATTTCACTTTTTAATTCGTTTTTGTTTGGTACTATGAAATATTTGTGGAAGTCAAAACCTTGGCTAGAAGATGGAATCAATGCAATGTAGAATTCAGAAACGTAGCCGCTTTTCAATTTGAATTAGCCATTGAGATTGATTAGAACAAATTTTAAAATAATTTTATCTATTTCCTACCAAAAGCTAATTAAAACAATATTCACATAATAAAAGTGAATTCTTTAATGACTTTTCGATTGTCTATGTTGTATTGAATATGATATAAGTCAAAACTAGTTATTTGAAAATAATGTTTTCATGAACCACTACAAGAAGAGAAAATCTAATCAAATGTTCTACACAAAGAGAAAATTCCAATCAAATATACTACAGAAAGAGAAATTCTAATCAAAAATTGTATTCTGCATTCATATTCGAATTTACCGTGCCAGATACTAGAAAAGACAGTTGCAGAATAGATGTGCGGAAATTTGACTTTAGCCCTTTAGCCAGCGGGTGGTTGATTGCTGGAACAAACTTCCATCTGATATGGAAGTTGATAGATAAATTCAAGGAAGAACTGGACGAACTTTTAGAGCGAATGGATAGGTGAAATGGGAAGGGGGGTTTTTTTTTTTTTGTTTTTTTTTTGGTTGATACTGTATGAGCTTGCTTTCTTGAATCATATACCCCTACTAACGCCAATGCTACCTAAAATTTAAAAAATGCCTATTTACATTAAAAATTCGTGGTTGCAATCTAACGTTGAGACTAGCGTACAGAATAAGATGATAGATTGAAGACTTTGCTACATTGCAAAAATACTCGGCAAGAATCTTCCAAGACTGGAAAATATTCGAACTAGATTCTTGCTTTTGTTGATCAAGAAGTATCTAGTAAGCGCTCTCAGAACACTATGGCCCCTTCTATTTGTAGCTTCGACTTTACATCTTGATATTCTTTCGTTACACTTCTCTATTATAAAGGAGTTATACATTTGAATCGCATAATGATGTATCTCTAAACCAAAATTTCGCTCTGTAGCTTTTAGCCCTCGCGGGTCCACCCCACACCGGGTGGAAAAGACTTTAGTTCGAATCCCTTCAAGGACGCGAGGAATTTTTATGGGTCTTTTTCACAACATGGCTGGGTTAGTCGTCTCAGGCGAGGGTAGCATGGTTTTTTTCTCCCAGAAACTGGTTTTTCGGCCGGCAAACGTCAATTACAGTATATACCGTTCAATATAGCCTAAATTACTGATGTGCCTAAAACCCCACAACAATCACCCAACCTGTAGCTTTTACTTCTATTAATAACCATATACACATTCCACGATATAATCCGAGACTGTTTAGAATCACAGGCGAGGCACCTTATTCTACGAAGCATAAGTTTTTTGCGCCTGTAAATCGAATATGCTCTAAAGCCAGTTTCTGGAGTAAAACACCTAACCCATCCCTTGAAAAAATTCCCTACTGCTTGAATGTTCACAAAAGTTTATTACTAACTGCTCTCAGTGATTCACATAGCCACTTGAACAGTAATCGTAATATTAATCGTGGCATGTGATGCAAGAAAGCAAGTGTATGAGCTTATGTAGCATCAACCAAAAAAAAAAAAATATTTCACACAACCATTCCCTCTAAATGTTTGTCCAATTCCTGCTTAAATTTATTTAACCTATCAACTTACATAACGACAAATGGAAGTTTGTTCCAGAAATAAACCACCCGCTGGCTAAAGGCAAATTTACGCACATCTATTCTACAGCTGTCTTTCTTCAATTTGAAATTATGCCCCCTTAGGTTCGTAATCTGAATAAATGGAAGAATCCCATCAGAATTCAGCGTGCTCAACCCATTCAAGGCCTTATACACCTCAATCAGATCACCTCACAGGTGTCTAGTCTCCAGCCGCTGCAATTTGCAGAACTTAAGCCTCTCTAGGTAAGAAGATCCCTTCAGTCCCCTCATCAATCTTGTTGCCCTTCTCTGTACATCCTCAAGCAAATCTACATCCTTCTTAAAATGAGGCCTCCAGACCTGTACGCAGTACTCAAGGCGTGGCCTGACCATTGCTTTATACAGAGGGACAATCACCTCCTTTTCCATGCAAGCAAAATTCCTGTATATCATTGACAAAACCCCATGACCTGCTATGGCAGCCTGTATGCATTGCTCAGAAAACTTCATATCTGACTGCACAATTACTCCCAGGTTTTTTTCATTTTCTACCACATTAAGTGTAGTACCACACAGTTGGTACGTTCCTCTGGGGTTACTTCTACCCATATGCAGTACTTTCCATTTGTCAATGTTAAACTTCAGTTGCCACTTCTCAGCCCATCTTTCCAAATTTTCCAGATCCTGTTACAGTAGAACGCTATCGTTAACAACCCTGCCAACATTTGTATTATCTGCAAACTTCTACACTAAGCTTGATATACCTTCATCAATATCATTGATAAATATACAAAACAACAGTGGACCCAACACCGAACCCTGTGGGACTCCACTAATAACATTAGTCCACGAAGAGCGGCGCCCATTGATTACCACCCTCTGTCTTCTCACACTCAACCATCCTTTTATCCATTGTAGCAACTTACCCTTAATACCATTCTGCTCCAATTTTTAAAGTAGCCTTCCATGCGGAACAGTGTCAAAAGCTTTCCTGAAATCCAAGTATATGGTATCAAAATTATTTTTTGCATCCAGTTCCTTTGTAATCACAGCATAATATTCAATCCCTTACCCCTCCGTAGCCGAGTGCAGTTGCACATGCTCCTTGAGTAGAACGGTGTTCAAGCCCCTGACTGCTAAATGCGGTCGATCTGCCAACCCGCACTGCACCAGCGTGGCAGATTACGGTCCATTTCCCTCAACATGAATTGTTGATGAGGCTTCCATCCTGCAGTGGGTTGATAATGGCTGCAACTTACTTTAGTTTTTTACATAATATCCAATCAAATTTGTCAGACAAGACTTTTCCTTAACAAACCCTGCAGAACCCCTCGATCTCCCTTTGTGAATTGGGGATACATTTGCACATCTCCAGTAGGTGGGGATCTCCCCTGAGTCCAAGGATGCGCTCATATTTAATAAATAAATTTTCTGTTTATACTCCGGCACGACAACCAAGTCAGTAGAGTTTACAATAAATCGTCAATATAAATATTTATCGTATTTAGTAGTCAGGGGCTTGAACCCCGGTCCACTCAAGGAACGCGTGCTATGCACTCTCGCTCCTGACCACTGGGCTACGTCATGGCTCAGGCTTTGCTTACTTCCTTTTCCGCCTCCTTTAATATAACTGGATAGGTCCCATCCACCTGAGGTGCTTTTCTTATGTTTAACTTCAACAATTTCTTCTCCACTTTGCTCTCAGAATCTTCAATTTCTTCTCCACTTTGCTCTCAGAATCTTCAATTTCTTCTCCACTTTTCTTACAAAATCATTAAGCACCCTGCTACAATTTGATAACCTGGTATTTTCAATCCTTAATAACTCCTCATGTGTGAATGTAAATTCAAAATACTCATTCAGTTTGTTTGCTATCTGAGCAGCATCATCAACAGTCGAACCATCGATATTAAATGTATTTGCATAAATTAGAGAAACCTTAAATAAACAGCTTACTGCATACTTGAATTTCGTTTAAGTACTGTGGTATTTTCTAGTCATACTCTGAACGACCACGTACATAAGAGGAATTTACAGCTAGTCATTTGACAAGAATGTCATTATAAACGTTTTTACTCAGATTAAAGCGTTCGCATTTCAGTGCTCACGCAAAAGAAAGTTGTTGTTGTGGTAGTGGTTTTTTAGGCACATCAGCAAACGAGGCAATATGCGCGCTATTGTGTGTTACGTCCACAAGTATGTGTTCAGGTCGATTTGCCATCAATTTGTGATATCTGAAAAAGTTAGAATAAGTAATGTGGATCTACTCCCTCCGTTTCAGACCGGCTAGCAACAACTGTGATCGAAGTGGTCTAGAAATTCCTGCAGTCATCAACGGAACTCGAACTCAGACCTCTCCAAAAGTGTAACAAGTAGCTATACCCTCATTATCATTAGCCATATGGTGCAAGGAAGCCTGAGGCTTATACTGCAACATACTCACCAGATGTGAGCTCCTGGGATGGAGGACAAAAAGAAAGGAAAAAGCTAATATCTCTTAGTTCATAAAGCAAGATGTGGCTAGCCTTTTAAGGAACTTTTCTCTCTTTTTTTATTATGTTTTGTATTGTGTTGTTTTAAGAAATTCTATTATTTTTATTTATGAAATAAAATATATATTTACTTCTAAAATAAATATTTAGTAAAATATGTATTTTGCAGATTTATTTGCCCAGGAAGTCTAAATTTCTTAATACGGTGCTCTCATTGTCCCTTACATTCCTAGATGCCATATCCCCTCCTCCCATTTCTAAGCCATCAACAAAAGCATGCAGACTTTTGTTGCTGGAGTCAGAATGAGGATTTCAAGCCACTGATGTGCGGTGGGTACGTTTGATGAATACCAACTCTAACTAATCAGAATTAAACCTCTCAATGTATCTAACTAACCTTGCAAATACGGTAATTATCTTCAGTGCGCCTAACGCATTTGCTTACATATCCAAAAACCATCCCAAATGTAGACCGTCTTTTAGCTGTGATTCTAAATTGTCATTTGTATATTGTGTACACACATGTACAAGTGGCAATTTGTACATTGTGGGTTAAAACAAAAGTTATCTTGTTATTATTTATTTATTTATTTATTTATATTTGCTGATGCAGCAGTAGACTGGCCTCTTTTCCCTAGTTTTGGTTCTAGGTAATTTCATAAATCGACATGACGTTGAAGGTGTCTTTTAGACCTGTCCTTGCGCCATTTCACCAACAGGACAATGCTCAATCCCACACCAGACAGTTTCTATGCTTCCTTGCCTTGCTAATACCCCTGATTTATCTGCTATTGTATATGTATGGGACGAACACTTGAAGCCATGTCCCAAACAGCCCGAATCATAGCAGTTATAAATACGGCTAACTTTCTTAAGGTAGAGTTTAGGTATAGTTTATTGAGTTAACTGTGCTATTTTTAATTAAAGGAGACAGTTAACTCAATCAAGGAGAATTACACAATGCACAATAAGATATCAGGCACTTTCTGGCACAATGACAAGACACATAAAGGCTTGTCAGAGGAATCATACTTCGTACTGACGTATGCTGGTTTTCAGCATTAAATGAATATTTTTTGTTCTGATGTGTTGATCTTTTTTTTTTTTACATTTCCATTACCTCTCTATTTTCCAACATGCAGAATGATTGTCTAGACTGATGAGGCAGTGTTTGAATGGTATATTATTCATCTTTAATTTTGCATATATTTTATTGGGAATTTAGGTATTAATATAATTTCTAACAAATAAAATAAAAAATGATAAAAATATTTTAAATAATAATTTAATTTAGTAATAAATTAAATCATTATTAAATTGTTACTCAGATAACGCATTCGGAAGAAACATGAACATCACTTCTGTAAATAAAATATGAATGTTTAAAAAGAAGGTGGGATTTTTCTTTTAATAAATGGCATTTTTGTAGAGGGGGGAAAGGGAGAGAATTATTGTGCTACTTCTCTGCACCGTGTGATTATGAAAGTTGAAGATTTACGATGATGAAAGTGGTCTTAACAGTAGCTTAGGAAACACCCATTAGTCTACCTTCTGAGCTATTAAACGATTATTTTTCTTTCGCCACAGCTGTATTTTATGCGATATTGAAATGATAAGACGTTTTAGGGCTCATAACAGTTTACCGAAATTGCTTATGTAATTTCTTTGAGTCTATATAACTGTCTCGCTTGAACATCTTTCTTTGGCTAAACCACTTGGGTTTTTGTGATTTATGTAAACATTCGCGTATTTCAGAATATCAACTGAGCGGTTTTAGTTAACACCACCTTTTTTTTTAAATTCGATCTAGAACGCAAACTAACTATATTTCGAAGAAAACTTTTGAATTATAAAATCCCATTAATATATACTACCAGTTGAATATTTAACCAACGTTTTAAAGTAATTCCGCTAAGCGTAGTATCAGTAAGATTTGTAGTTTATATATACCATGTCTGCTTACACCAGCTAACGAGAAAGTTATGTGACGTCATTAAATATTTGCAACGTCATTAAATATTTGCAAGGGATTGTTTAGGAGTTTTTATTTTATTTATATTTTTATAATTACAGAATAGCAGAAATAATTATTCAAAAGTTGTTTACTGATTGTTATTTTATTAAGTTTTTTTTTTTTTTTTTTTTTAACAAGGAACTTCAGGTAGCGCCACTTACATTCACTTTATGCATCGGTTTATGTACTTGTGTTTTGTACAACTTGAAATATTTTAATATTTTAACAATAAAATAAGTTTAACCTTCGTTAGTGTGAGAGAAAATTGGACTTTCGTGTTAGCAATCAGCTGAAAAAAAAATCAAATGTTTTTATTCTTTTTAGTCAGTGAGAAAAACGGTTTTGGAATACTATATTGTGTGGTAAGTAGTGTTCTGCGTTTATCGTCTGCGTTTATCAATTTTCTTATTTATGGAAAAATTTTCTTATTTATTTGCTCGTTTTATTGAGGAATCCTGTAAATACAATATACGATACTGTTGTATAAATGTTTCTGACCGCACTAAATTCGATTTCAACAAAAAATAGAATCGGCCTCATTAGAATTCTGATTTACATTTTCTCATTTCATGTTCTCCATGAAATATTTTAATTGACTAAATCAATAAACAAAATTAAATGTTCTCATAGTTCACGTAGAGTTCTCGTAGTTTTGTGGTCCTAATTATTTTGAATTATTTTAATTATGATAAGAACTTTTCATGCAGTTGGTAAGCATAATATCATATGGTAGTCATGCATTCGAGGAGGTACAGTACAAAAAAAAAAAAAAAAAAAAGGAGAGAGAGAGAGAGAGAGAGAGAGAGAGAGAGAGAGAGAGAGAGAAATAATAATAAAAAAAATAAAATAAATAAAAAATAATAAATCAGAGAATCTTGTGGAAAGTTAAATTAGCAGGACAAAGAAAAGTTTTTAAGCATTCTTCTGGGCCGAATTATGTATATTGTTTTAGTTTATATTTAAGTATTTTTTTTATTTTAATAAATAAATAAATAAAATTTGGCATTTTATTTATTTTTCGTTAATTTTCTTTTGTAATATAAATTAATGTGTGTGTGAGAGAGATGTGGTTGCCAAGCGTCGAAGTAATAAATATTCTGTTTATACTCCGGGACGACCAAACAGTCAGAGGAGTTAACAAGATAGACAGAATACAAGAAACAGCACCGTATTCAGCAGTCACGGGCTTGAACCCCGGTCACTCAAAGGCACGTGTACTTATGCACCCGCGCGCCTAACCACTAGGCTACGGCAGCCCTTTAGCAATACCGATGTTGAGTCAAAATATCGTGCTTGTATTGTGGCTGTACTGCTATAAATACAAAAATTTGAGCGATGAAATACATACAGGGGCGGACAAAAAAAAACTGCATCACCTTAAGAAAAGTAACACTAGGCTGCCACCAGTCAATAGTATCCCGGGTGCTGAAATTAAAGCGTGAAACCGGTGATGTAAAGAGAAGACCTGAATTCGGCCGAAGGGAGTGACTAAACACCAGAGGCAATCTCAAAGTCCAGTTTTAGATCAGGATCGAAATTTCAAATATCGATCTTGGGAAGGCGTATTCACTCTCTTACGGCCTGATCCAGATCTTCTCTTCACATCACGCTTTAATTTCAGCACCCGGAATACTGTGGCAGCCTATTTTATCAGCGCGTAGATACGCGTAGAAAGCCCTTCCTGGGACAGAGCAACAGCTACACTTTTTTTTTCTTGTTGTCAACTAAACATATGGAACCATGCTTACAGCTCCCCAAAACAGGATACTAATGAGCGTGTATACCCTTCCAACTCCATATTTATAAAAACGGCTGATGCAATACCTTGCAATTACTGTCTGATGCAATAGAAGCGTCATCTGACGCAATACCTTTGCTTTGCGACAAACAAAATGACTGTAATCAAGCAATCTTATACGTTTCACTGTACGTTACTTTTTTTAAGGTGATGCAGTTTTTTTTTGTACGTCACTGTATATCCCATCTAATAAATGCGTTTCGAACATTTCTGCAACCCACAATGCAGCGCAAAACACATAATTTGCAAAATTCACAAGTGATGCAGTTTTTTTGTCCGTCACTGTAAAGCAGTTATAATCACCGCTCTCCTCACGCCAGATGGAAAAGGCTCGGGTTCAAATCTCGTCAGTGACGCGAAGAACTTTTATGGGCTTTTTTTTTCCCTTGATTGAGTTAGTCGGTCTGAGGAGTAGATAGCAAGGTTAGTCCCCCCCCCCACCCCGAGATTTGTATTTATCGTGCAGAAAAACAGGCAAATCACCGAGAGAACACGCGCAATTTATGCATATATTATACATGGGCAGATAAGGGCCGAACTAGATTATTCTGGCGCCCAGGGTAGAAAGATTATTTCGGCGCCCTTTGCATATGCTAGGAATCTGAGTAAAGGCAGCGACTCCGAGCTGTAATCACCACAGGGTCCTTTCGGAAGGGCTGTTCGATGTCTGAAATAAGACATCGAATTTTGATGACAATTTATACTGATACAAGTGAAGACAGAATGGACGCACGTTTTGAACTGTAGAAGAACCTTTCGATCGAAATCCTTCCCTTGCTCTTCAGCTTCTGGCGCCCCCTGTAAGAATGACGCCCCGGGTGCTGCCCTGTTAGCCCGTACCTTAATCCGGCTCTGTTCTCGGGTAGCCTTAATATGATAATTTTTGTAGTGAGGGGGCCCTCTGTGGCCGTCTGCCACTCGTTTCGAAAGGTCTGAATTCGATGACGCGAATTTCTGAACATTCGATGCTGTTGTTAGCCGATTTCAGGTGGAGATTGTAGGGTTTTTCTCGTGAGTTATCGTCCCACGAGCTATAACAAAATTCATTTACGGTTATGATCTCATGAATGGGGGAGGGGATGTTAATATTAGTGTTATTTTATAGTGAAAAAAAAAAACCCTCTCCATACTTATATGGAATGTATACGGAGAGAGAGAAGCTCAGTGAACGATAATGAACCGCCTGTTGTTTTTCTCCTTACTATAATTACATTATTTCCTATATTATTTGTGTGATGAGTATAATAATTAAGTTGCTTTCTTAGTGCAGGTAATAAGGAGTGGGTTAACAAATAAAATTGCCCTTATAGCACTGCATAAAGGAAGTATGCCATTTAACAATTTCAAATTGTTTTCACGCTTTGGAATTAGCAAAAATTTGTCAACGATGCCGTGAAAGCATAGTGATAAATCTAATGGTCGACCAGCACACAGGCAACCCGACCTCAAGATACTTGCAATTTACGGATCCAATGCCATGTTACCTCGTAGCTTTAGTTGCTTTGCTCAAAAGCAAGATTAACAACAGACGGTGGAAGTTGTTGTTGTTGTAATAGGGTTTTAGGAGCATTAGCAACTATTACTCCGTATATACTGTCTGTAAATTGCTGTGTTCTTTGGTCGATTTTGTGTTTTGCTGGACGAAAAACTCGAGTTTCCGGGAGAAAAAACCATGCTATCCTCGCTTGGGACCGACTAACTCAGCTACGTTGTGAAAAAGGCCCATAAAAATTCCTCACGTCATCGACTGGACTCGAATGAGAGGTGTGTGTGTGTGTGTGTGTGTGTGTGCCCTGGCTAAGATGGTTCCCAGATTTCACTCTGGCTCCACCTAGTATCACTGTGATCAACTACAGAACTCTGTAAAACGGCCCAAAGTGTAAATGTTTCTGTGTGTGTGTGTGTGTGTGTGTGTGCTGCAGTGTATGTTGTTTGTATTAGGTCTCTTTGCCACCAGGGAGCAGCCAACACCTGGGCAGCTGCTGCCTGGTGCTCGTCACGCGGCACGTGGAGCCGGGCCTGTGTCCCTTAACTGCGCAAAACTGCACAAATCCTGCATCCACTGGAAGGAGTGCTAGTTCAGTGGATACCAGCAATCACGTACCCAGGTTGCCCAAGCCTGGTGCCAGCAAAAAAGCATCCCAAGTAAAAAAAATCCAACCCCCCCACAAACTGTGGGAGAGGAAAACTCCCCCCAAAAAATCATCCAAACTGTAGGGAGAAAAAAAAAACAGACAAGAGTAAGACACTGCTGAATGGATTGCAGCTATTGTCTTCTTTTTCTCTTCCATAGTTTTGGAAAATAACACTTTAAAATCAGTGGGTTTCTCGGGGTCTTGAACACTGCCATGCTATAGCACACGCCGATGATTTAGTAATTTGTGTTCCCGGGTCTTCATGATTTGTCTTGGAGACGAAGGTTCAAAAATATTGGAGGATTTAACACAAGATTCCAACACTTAGGTCCCCATTACGGAGCTTTGGGGACGTCCGCGATATATCAATGTATCATAAACTAAATGACGCGCCCTTACTGATATTTTCCTGTCAATAAAATAACTTCTTATTACTTTGTATAATTGACACATTTAATACACTATCCCACCACAGAGAATGAAACACCCCCTCGAAGTCTATAAACACAGCCGAAACATATTTATCCTTAATAATATCACAATAATGAACTAAATCATAAATAGCATCTTCGGCAGATTTTCCCTGTTTAAATCCGTATCGATTACTTTCAATTGTACAGTATATATATTTCCTAGATTAGCCAATAAAGATATTGGCCGATTTGCTCTGGATCCAAAGGATTCTTTCCTGGTTCCAGTATCATTTATAAAATTACAAACTTCCATATTTCTGGAAAAGCTAATTCGAATGGACATTTATTAAACACATTTATGAATATTTCAGGGTAGCTACCTCCCGAAAAAACTTTTTTTCGAGACATTTTGTATTATAGACCCCACGACTTTGTATTTCCTTTTTCTCTCACAAAATTCTGTTACGATTGAGTCTTATGTTCTTGTTCACTATCAGTGGAGTTTACAATAAATCAATCAATCAATACAAATGTTAATCGTATTTAGCAGTCACGGTTTGAACCCCGGTCGTGTGTTACTGCACTTAGCAACTAAGGCCATATTGCTCCGGGGATATGCGGTGGTCATTCCCTGACCTTTCCGTATCCTCCGTATTTGGTGGTGACGGGCTCGAACCCCGGTCTAATCAAGAAACGTGTGCTACGCACTGCTGCTCCTTCCCACCTGGCTACGGAGGCGCGTGTGGATATGTGTTGCTAGCATGAATAGTGTTTATGTTGAAGGTTTGGTCTCTTAGCTACCAGTCAGCAACCAATATCAGGAATGCTGCTTCCCAGCGCCCATACCGAACCACATTGAACCCTACTATCTCTCTGTCCTATTAGTGGACGAAATCCCACACTCAGGTGTGAGGTAGTGCTAAACCAGTGAGAAGTAGTACAAAACCAGTGGGCGTCAGAAAAATCCCATACTGAGGGTACTAACAAAAAAATAATAAAATAATAATAATAAAATAATAATAATAATAAAATAATTTTCTTTAGGCAAAGCAACGGCTCTGGCCCTCAGCTTCCCCAAAGAAAATTATCGGTGCGCTGCTCATCATATTCAGATGTTTTCCCTGAATTAAATATTTTAGTCTTCTCAAATATCAAGCCATATCTTGGAACTAAGAAAGCCTTTGCTGATTGCTATCATCGGCAAAAGCTTTCTTAGTTGCAGGTCTTCTCGCCAGGTGACACTAGTATCAAATCATGAATAACCTCAATTATTTTAACCACGAAGTATCAGATGACGTAAGTCATATCAATCCAACTAGCAGCTGGCAAGAACCCTTTCTCTTCTTACAGTTGGGCATATGCCTTCCATTAGTCGTAAAGAAGACACAAAGAAGATAATAAATGTTTTAATCACCAAACATCTCATATAAAGTGTCCATCATTCATCATTTTATTACACGCATATGTATACTAATACCCATTATATTTATGGCTTGCTGCCAAAGCTTGTTTCAATTTCACTAGTGTTAACAGCCAGGCCAGGCCCAACAGAACATTACCGCTGGCCCATTAAGTGGGAATAAAAACTACAATTTAAAGTTACAAAAACGAAACGGCCTTAACGTGGTTATTTCTAGCAATTTGAACAAATTTGTAGTGTAAGTATACAGATCATAATTCATGTTGGATTCAGTATATTCTTATAAAAGGTGAAAAAGACAAATAAGAAAAAAATCAGCAATTGATAATTAAGTAAATGCGAACGATGCTCTGAATGCTGGATTTAATTTACAAAAAAAATAGGCACTGTTTATGCCTATTTTTGTTTGAAATGCTAAAGCAAACGATATGGAAAACAAAGCAAATGCAAGTTAAAAGGTCATCGTGTCAGCGTGTTTTGGTTGTAAATGGCTTGTGTTCTAAATCTCACAATCTTACAGGCGTTTCAACGTGAAACGCCTGTAAGAAGTTCTCTTTGTTAACAGGTTCGCATCCGGACTTTTCAAATTCATAGTAAGTAGGATTGCATTTTTAATACACTGGTCTGCAAAACGTAAGGGCCAGTCAGGTTTACACCTTTAGCTTCTCATAGGAATGGCCTGGATATGGGAAAAGCATACCAAAGGACCCTCGTGAGGTACAGAAATGATGAAGGAAACAACACCGACACAACAACGGAAACAAAACAGTACAGAGGGACTTTATTCAAAAATGGCAACATAGCACTAGCTGACACAGATGCATCACTGTCAAAGATGGATCAAAGGGAAGAGGTTGTCCTCAGTAGGAGATATGGCCACCCCTAATGTCGATGCAGGCTTTGCACCGCCTGTCCATATTTAGAACAATGTTGTTGATAAGTTCTTGCGGTAACATCGTCCATTCCTCTGTCAGCGCCATCTTCAGCTGGTGAACATTTTCTGGTGGGTGTGGACGTGCCGCTAGGTGTCTCCCCAGAGCGTCCCATATGTGTTCGATGGAATTTAGATCAGTGTGGAACGGGCAGACCAATCCATACGAAAATGTCCTCACTTTCCAAAAGCATATCGACAGCTGCAGTGCGATGGAGTGTGGAGTTATCATCAATAAACCCCAGGGGCTTACATCTGGTGAGTATGGGCTTGGCACACCCAGGGTCCTCAGCTGGATATCATCATTCTTCTCTTTCTTGGTGATTTCCTTCTACTTCTCTCTCTCTCTCTCTCTCTCTCTCTCTCTCTCTCTCACACACACACACACACACACACACACACACACACACACACACACACACACACACACACACACACAGGGTAACTTAGAAATTTTTTGGCTGGTGCAGCATAAGCCTCAGGCTTCCTTGCACCATATGGCTAATAATAATAATAAACACGAACTCGGGGCCAATGGCACCACGGAACAGACGCACATAGGGATTGATTACCTCAGTACAGTAGCGTGGTATCTGGAGTTGAGTACGTCCATCCAAGATAATGCCTCCCCAGACGAGAACACCTCGACCGCCATATCGATCCCTTTCAGTGAAGTTTGCGGGGTGATACCGTGTGCTAACTTCTCGCCAGATTAGCTGACGTCCAGAATCGCTGCTGAGACTGAATTTACTCTCATCAGTAAAGAGTACCTTACCCCATTGCGCTGCTGTCCAGTCCTTGTGTTCGATGCACATGTAAACGATGTCTCTGATGGGCAGGTGTTAAAGGGGCACAGCGTACTGCCGTCGGGCAAACAGTTCACCTTTGTGAAGTTGATGGCCACAGTAAACAGCGATATCCTGCGTCCTGTGCAGCTGGTTTGCAATGGATCCCGCTGTCTGGTGTCGGTTCCTCTTGGCCTGTAGGAGTATATAGCGGTCATAATTGGGCGTTGTTTTTCGTGGGCGACTACCACTGGTCCTTCGAACAAGTGTACCTGTCGTTCTGAAGGCTGACCATGCCCGTGAAACGATGCTATGGGCGATACCGAATTCTGCATGCAGCCACACTGCTCGCATTTCGGCCTTCCTTGAGCTTCCGAATTATTCAACCCCGGGTAACGTCATCATCCAGATTGTCTACTGGCCATTTCGTTGTCTGTAGCACCGTATGAAACCAAACGAACGTCTGTAACAATTGTGCTCACCATTCGGTAATTTGCACTTAACCGCTGAACTGGTGCTTTTATCTGTTTATGTGAGCCCTCTCATCACGATTCAAATTTTTGCACGTGCACCAGCTTTCTACTGAACGGCGACAGTTATGCAAATCGCCACAGGCTGTTTCGTTTGATTTTGTGGTTGTAACCTTTAGAAATAGTGTTGGTCCTTAAGTTTTGCACACCAGTGTAAGTATATCTGTCTCTCTTGAGTCCATTTGATAGGAACAAAAAGGAGCATTTGAAATATCCACAGTGCTCCATTGACTGTCCAAATGCGAGATTGCAGTCAATTTAGTTGAGACGAAGTTGGCTACCGCATATAAAGAATTTTAGAGACATCAATTAATGTTCGAATTCCAATCCGAGTTCAATGACGTAAGGAACTTGTGTGGGCTTTTTTAACTCTATGGCTGGGTTAGTCGGTCTCAGGAGAGAATGGATTTTACATCCAGGAAAACCAACTGACCAAAGAACACATGCAATTTGTAGACATAATACACACGGATGGATGAGGGTGGCCGTAATATGACAATTTTGATCATACAAGTGTGTCCAACGATTTGAGTTGGATCTCAAGCGTAATATACTCTCGTTTTACCTGCGCGCGCGACGAATGCATTTATATAAATTCTTATATTTTATAAAATACTGCTCGCTCTCTCTCTCTCTCTCTCTCTCTCTCTCTCTCTCTCTTCAGGAGTAGAAGAGATGTTATATTCACCGATAATGATAGATATTCTAACTTTCATGCCTGTCTGTCCCATCCAAAAATATCAATGTAATGGAGTCATTTTCGGTTGATGACAATTAACTTCATACTTTTTTCGGCGTACTGATGCCGTAATTCGTCCAGTTCAAGCCCACTATTTCTTTTTGAAGGAAAGAGGCTGATATAGGACGATAATGACGCATGGAAAAATATGGTTATAATGAATCTGATTATCCGAATATAGAACAGAGGAACTGAAAAAAAAAAAAAAAAAAAAAAAAAGCCTCATTCACCCATGTGCATTTATGTCCACAAATCCCGTCCTCCAGTCGGTTTGTTTTTCTGGGCGAAAAACTCGACTTTCCACGAGGAAAGCCTAGCTATCCTCGCCTGTGACCGACTAAATAGGGCGGTAATAACCACTCTGCTACCCCGCGAAAACTCACAGAGGACCTAAAATTATAGGCTGACTGAGTTAATCAGGCCTTAATTAACCCAATCAGCCTGGGTATCCTCATTGACAGTGTAATAATTGCACCACTTGTCACTCGTATCGAGAGATCTGAATTCGATTCCCGTAGACGACTTTAGAAATTCCTAACTGCAATTCCTTTAGAAGGTAGTTAGCCGATCTCAGGCAGAAGAAGATGGGGTTTTCCCCTGTGAGTTCCCAGGTTTTATAGCCCGCACTACATGCAAATTGGTCCAACACATTTCTACAGATACAATACACACATATGGATATGAATTACGCCTGGCGAACTTTAAAATAATAATAACCGAGTAAAACACCGGCATGGTGTCAAAGCGCCTACATAATAACCTAGCAGCAATAGGCCTCCCGAAAACATTTACACAGAAAACCCATGAGGAGAAAATCAGGAAGTACACGAACCTAAGACTGGAGATCAAAGAGATATGGCATATGGAACAAGTAACGACCATCCCGATCATTGTGTCAACCACCGGTATGGTGCCGAAGACCCTACATAACAGCCTAGCAGCATCAAGTTCCAAGAAGAACACCTACAAGGAACTCCAGAAAGTCGCAATCCTGAACACCTGTAGGACAGTCAGAGAGTTCCTCGATCAACCGTATTAATTTTCAGAACAATAGTTTAAATTCTGTAATTAGACAATCCGGAAATTACTTTATATTTATTGATGATGAATCGACTGCAAGATTAAATATGCAAGATTAAGTATCTTCAAGAAAAAAAATAATAATCAACTACAGTGACACCTAAGGACATCCTGGCCCTTTATAGACGAATGAAAATATAAAATAATCATGGTTTTTATTGCTGGAATCATAACCACCATGTTAAAATAAAAACACCCTATTTAATTTGGTCATGTACTGCCAGAGACGTACTTGGAAAAAGCCAATAACTTGTATTAAAAAGGGAGAATGACTTCTGGATGAAAGCTAAGTGCCCTACAGAGCTATTTGACATAGCAGACCTAATTAACCAAGCTCTGGATGAAAATGAGTTCATAATGTTAATATTACAGAAAAATTTTACATCCTGACCAATAGGGATGAAACAGGATGTTAAAAATAAATGGTATCGAATAAGTAAATAACATTTCTAATTTTTGCGTAACTTGCAAGTCAAACTAACTTTTTTTTATCATATGCATGTAAACAAATAAAAAACAAATGAATTGGTGTTTATTCTCAATACGGCAGAGTATTTGGCTCCACAGTTCACAATGTGGCGTGTATATTTTGTGGAAACGTCGAACCCACAACCTCCTTATGTGTAGCTGCGCAAGTTAACCACTGGAGCCAGGAAAGCCGGACCTTCCAACTTTTCCAGTACATAGTGTATCTTCTTACAAGTTTTGTTTTGCAAAGGCGAACGTCTCTTTGGCTGATGACCCAGCTTAAAGTTGTCCAAATGGCAATGTTACTCATTTGCTATTGCAAGAAATTTGATGGAACCCTTCACGACTGATGGTAAAATTACAAAAGTTAGAAATATTCGACGAAGCGCATTTTCACTCAAATGGTTTCGTGAACAAACTTCCCGATTATGGGAAACAAGTAACTGAGAAAACTGTACCTCGTTGTATAACTGTATGGTGTAAAATTATTCGGAATAAGTTACTTGTGTCTCATTCCTTTGAAGATGGTCAAAGTGTGCTATTAAAGTGGACAGCGAAAGATATGAGCACATAATCGAAAATTTTATTTAACCAGAAATGGAGGATATTAGTCTACCGGAGTTTTATGTTGAACAGGATGGAAGTGGAGCCACCTGCTACACTGTAAGAGCCACAAATCGATATTAAAGAAATGTTTCTAAGACTAATTTCATGCTATGAAAACATTAACTAGCGTGTCCGATCCCTAAAATTAAAATTTAAATTTATAAATTTTAATTTTTGATTTAAATTAAAATTTATAAAATAAATTGTTTTCCATTATTATTTCAGGAATATACAATCTCAGCACCAATTTTGGCCAACCTTATAGCTTGTAATATTAGACTGACTATTAGACCCGATTTAAACTAAAGCATCTCATTAAAATAGGCCCATTTCACGAAACTTTTCGGATATATCCTGGGTGAATGGTTATATAGCGTTTTAAGCGTATCAGCGACTTTCACCATATTGCTCTACATATACGTATTTTGTCTGTAAATTGCGTGTGTTCTGTGATCGATTTGCTTAATTTTCTGGACCGACTAACTCAGCCACGTTGTGAAAAAAGCCCATAAAACTTTCTCGTGCCGTTGATGGGATTCGAACACTGGCCTTTGACACCTGGTGTGGGGAGGACGGTGCTTATATGCCGAGCAGCGCTCCTTCAGGAAAGACTTGAACAGGCTTCAGGAACGTTTTAATACAGCAAAATGCAAGGTCTTATATGCAAGGGGAAGAGCAACTCCAAAATAAAATATTCACTTGGTGGAGTTGAACTAAAAACAGTAGAGGAGTTAAACAGATCTGAGAGTTTCTGAACAGTGTAAACAGGCAACCAGGAACTCATGGTGTCTCCTGTCGATGATTTATCGAACGTTTTCCTGTAGAGATAGGGAGATCATAGTCCCACTGTATAAGGCAATTGCAAGACCACATTTGGACTACTGTGTTCAAGTATGGAGATCTCATCTGAAAAACGACATTGAGCTTCTTGAAATTGTTCAAAGACGAGCAACTCGAATGGTGGGATTGGCAAAAGGACGACTGTACGAGGAAAGACTCCGATAATGTGGGCTACAGGGCTTGGCAACCAGATACCTCACAGGTGACCTGATTGATGTTTATAAGGTACTGAGAGGGATTAGTAAAATGAATGAAGGTGGAATTTTTCGTTCTAAAGAATACCAGAACTAGGGGCCATAACTCGCAGGTTGTTGAGGTGACAGTTCGAGTAAATTCAAAGGTCAACTGGAGACCTGAGACCGTGTGAGTATGGAAGCATATAATTTGTATATTCTTATCTACTTGGTGTTTTTTTTGTTTGTTTGTTTTTTTTTGTCAATACATCAAACTCTGTAGTTTCCTTTCACTATATGGCGAATACTATTACTAATATGCATTGTGGTACACGGGAAGGCGTCCTGGGTGAAAGCCAAACTTTATGAAAATTTTTCGTTTTCCCCATTTCCAAAATCTGGCAAGGTTTGTGCATGTAATTGCTAACTCTCGCAAGTAACAAAGGTCATAATCGTTGTCCCTTTCGTGCCATGTGGAAATGGTAGGGAGGGTGCGAATTCGGACAAGATGTGAGGAATTTTATGGATCTTTTTTATACTATAGTCGAGTTAGTCAGTTTCGAGTTGACGTTGCACGGTCTGTCTTCTAGGGAAAGTCGGATTTTTCATTCATCAAAACCGTATATAGAATACATGCAATTTACAGACACGATATATGCAGATGCCTCATGGCCTTAGTTGCTTTGGCACAAAAAATGCAATTACAGCGAAAGCTTATAAAACTGCATTATATAGATTTTCATTTGTTTTGAAATCAATATCATGTTAATTACAGTACATTTTATTTACATAATAATAATTATTATTATTATTAGCTGTATGGTGCAAGCAAGCCTGAGGCTTATATTGCACCAGGCAAAAAAAAAAAAAAAATTCTGAATTACCCCTAGAGAGAGAGAGAGAAGTAGAAGGAAATCATCAAGAAAAAGAAGAATGATGATATCCAGCTCATGACCCTGGGTGTGCCAAGCCCATACTCACCAGATGTGACCCCCATATCTCACATATTAGCCTTTACCTTTCTCAAGGATCGTGTGCGATCCTCTGATTTATGCTCTTAATATTATTAATGAAGTTAATTTTTGATTCTTTTACTGACTTTGTTTTCTTCTTTTATAAAATACTAAAAATTGGATTATACAGACGTAGATAATTGTTTCTTATGAAAGAACCGTAATATTACAGAATCACGAAAGCATATTTCGGTGTGGGTGGGACTATCTTTTTATGCGTTCTCTTTTCAACATTTTACAATAAAATTAATATAAAAATTTTCCCTAGTGGGTGATTAGTCTCCTCTGCGAACCAAGGAGTCAAAAAGTGTCGAAAATCTCAAAAATATCAGTATGTAGAGCAAATAGACATACAAAAATCAAATCTCAGACTTTCAATAACACCAAAGTTGTTCGGAGGAACCATGGTTATTTTAATTTTAGGGGTTTTTTTGGACTATTTTGGTAAGATTACATCAAAGGATGCATGGATGTTGCTGTTTTCATAAAAAAATCAGCATTGTCCGTTATCATTAATAAGCTCGTGCAACTTCTCTCCTCACTTAGATATGATTTCATTTAGGCACTTTGTTACAGTATTTCGCCATCGCTACTCTAAACAGATCTTCCCTCTTGAGAAAGATCTCTGTGGTTCAGAAGGGAAAAAAACCATAAATGGTTTTCAGAGTATGAAAGAGAGAAGACGCAATTCATTCGTGTGGGAGAAAAACATGAGCAATGCGCTTTTCAGAGAATCGAGAACGATCCTATCTCTGGGAGCCTCCTTAGCATATATTTATCAACTACATAAATATTCGGTCCCCATCCCCTCCATAAAACTCACACTATTCTAGTACGCTGACGACACCACGCTGGTCTCGATCGCGCAAACATTGGACAACTGCAAAAGAAAACACAGAATATGGCCTTAACCTAATAGTAAAATGATTCAAAAACAACTGGATTATCGTCATCACTTGACATAGATGAAGATAGGGGAAAAAATACAATAAGGGGGAAAAAAGAGTTAGTTTCCTTTGTTTCCTACAGCGTAACTTTTCCCGAAATTCTTTGCAATCTTGTTCAAGCAAAACTTTTCTCTTGTCCATTGCTGACGTTTTGATTTTCTTCTATCATACTCTCTCTCCCTCTCCTTCCCTCTATTCTTTCCCCCACTTCCATCTCAATGACGTAATGCTATCATCAACAAATAGTAATGTTTTTTTTTTTAAGCGCGTCCACCAGATGGAGCCACCACAATGTTTCGCCTCTAATTAGCCAGACCACCCATCTGGGGCAACTGATCGTACAGCGGCGGCGCACAGCATCCTCCCGCCAATCCAAGGTACGGTGAGGTTTAAAAGAGAAGGGCTGTTGCGATAGGCGCTCCACTCACGGCTGAATAGCAACTTACTGGTTAGTTCACCCAACCTGCTTTGACCCGAGTGTCATCCCGAGGCAACCGCACGTGCTTCTGATTTAAACGACGGTGTCGTATCACGTGACTGTCGCCAAACGTTAGGTAAGTTACTGAGCGTTCCTTATGTTTTTTTATAAACTCCGGGGAGCTTTTGCTGCAGGGGACTTTTGAAGGAAAATATTTTTTGTGCGATGAACTAATTGAACTGAATCGAGCTAACCAACGGAAATGCGATTTTTAGTTGGTACTGATTAAATAGCAGATCTGCCTTCTTGGATTATTAACCTCCAAATGATAAACTCATTTCCTTGGCATTTGATGTGTACATTGATCAATAGTTAGCAGAACTATCAAAACTATTGCAAATTCAGTTGTAAGATTCTATTTTGTATCGTATTGTGTAGGTGGCGCTGCACCATCACGCATGGCTTGATTTTATATAGTGAAGCCACAATCACTTTTTTTTTAATTGGTGCATTGCACGTTATAATTTGTAATCTAAAATCAAATCTTGGCAATGAATTTCTTTATCTGTTGAACTATTTTAGATGCTTCAAGCTGACCAACGGATAAAGAATCACTCTGTACGTTAAATATGCAATCACAGGATAAGAAAGATTATCATCAATCTATTTAGGTTTACAGTAGTTTCAAACACACGGAACTAGGGAAATGAGGAGACAAGTTAGTAAACTTCCGGTGGTTAGATTTAGGGCCGATGAAAGGACAAAACGCAATTCCCTGGTCTTGTATCAGTGGTGACCCCCCCCTCATGTTACAATTATGAAAAGTACTGTAATTCCTCGCGGAATATACTCGTATTTTTCCTTTTGATACTCAAAAGTTTATTCCTGTCTGTATACCAATAATATAGTCCGTGATAGTTGGTACATACACTCCCGCCTAAAAGTTTGGAATCGCAGCGTATGACAACAGTTTTCATTATTTTGAAATTAGTGACAATGTAAAGTTTAACATAAAAACAAAAAAAAAAACCCAATACACTACAACGTTGCTTAAAATTTTTTATTAAGCATTGAAAAATTTATAGCAAAAAAATGAATATTGAATATAGAAAAAAAATATATTGAAATGATTAATATTAACTACTGTACTGATATTTCTTCAAAATACAGACGTGGCATTCTGGTGATTAATTTTATAATAATTTCTTGACTAACATTATTCCAAGAGGTCTGTAAGATCTGTAGGGTCTCGCATAGATTTTGTGATGGTGGGAAGATTTCACTGCAGATTGACGGTCTAAACGATCCCATAAAAGCTCTATTGAGTTTAACTCAGTCGAATTTGGGTAACCACACCATAATTTGCAATACTTCCCTGTCATTTAGTTGCTAGAAAGGCCCTGCACAGCTTGGAGCTGTGCTTCAGGTCATTGTCTTGTCATATAAAATTCCGATACAAAATTGCATCGAAGCATTATGTTCAAGAATGTTTTTATAGCCTTCTTTTCTTAAAATTCCTTCGATTCTGACAATGTCACCTATTCCAGGAAAATATAAGCAACCCCAGATCGTGATGGAACTATACCGTGCTTGACTGTAGTCACTAAACAATACATTTTTCTTCAGTTGATCGTCTCACATATAGAAACATGTCCGATTCATGATGTATCTGTTTTTATTGTTATCTTTTTCAAAGGGAACACACCCTAAAAAGCCTCTGGCTTATGTGTTCTCCCTCCCTTCTTGCTGTTATCTCCCAACAATTGTAACACAAAATAGGGATAAATAAATTATCACATAAACATGTGCTTAAATGGAAACAGGCCTACGGTTTCAAGATTCTAAATATAATAATGCAGTATCGCTGAGAAAAACGGATAAAATAAAAACAGGTTGAAATAAAAAATTCCTTTAATAAACTTGAACAAATTAAAATAAAAGTAATAAATCACAGTAGCTTACTATTCACTTAATAAATCACTGTGTTTGGATTCAAAAATTTCAAAATTTGATTCATCCGTATACAGAACGCTTTCTCCACTCTTCGATTGTCCAATATTGGTGGCTCTTATCCCAAGCCAACCGTTTCTTTCGATTTTCCGGTTTTAATAAAGGTTTTTTTTTCCTCTAAACCGCCATAAAGTCCTGCTTGTTTAAGACGATTTTGCAGTGGGTGTAGACACGGAAGTTTCTGTTCCTATTGAACTCATCTCGTATTTCAGGTATAGTAAGTCGTCGATTGCGTTTGGAAATCAGTGTTATGGCCTTATCTTGCGCTTCCACTGTTACGCCCGGTCGTCCTGGTCATAGTTTGTCCTTTCAACTGCCAGTCTCCTTGAATCGTCGAATGGTAATTTGTATTCTTTTAAATGGAACACCTAGTTTTTTTGCCAATGCTTCTCATGGAATAATTTTCTTTATGCAGAGTATAATAGCACTTCTTCTTTCAATCCTCAGTTCCATATTTCTTGCCTGTAGGCACTATTCATCACTGTTTATCACGAAACACACACAAAACTTACGTACAACAATCTTTCTGAATGACGGGTGTTCGATTTTATAAGTTACTCTATTTACATTATTGCAAAACACTCTAAAATCATCTATAATCTTCTATAATATTGAAACAATACTGCCACTTTCTAGAATCATTTTCAACATTCATGAATCTTCTATAATGTTCTACCACATTCTGGAATCTTCTATAATGTTCTACCACATTTTGAAATTTTCTATAATGGAGTCTTCAACGCCGTTTTGGAATATTCTAGAAATTTCTAAAACATTTAAGAAATGTTTTAGAAAATTATTTTAAGTTTTTTTTTATTTTAGCTAATGCGATTTAAGTTTTTAAGAAAATTATTTAAGTTTTTTGATATTTATACATAATAGAAAATATTTTAATAAAAATTGGTAAACAAGTAAAAACTTTAAAAATTAAGAAAAATTAAACATGATTCAAACTTTTAGGTGGGAGTGTACATCGCCATCTGCCACTCGTTTGGAGAGTTCTGGATTGATTTCAGTCATGACTGGAAGAATTTCTAAAATCCTCTTCAATCGAGGCTGTGGTTAGTCCCTAGGCAACGGGTCTAGAGTTTTCCTCTTGGGGGAGGGAGTTCAGCCCGCAAAACGTGCAGATCGGTCTGTGAACACGGACACCATATTCCTAGACAAATACGTACTTGGGACAAGCGCTGATACGTTATAATAATAATTCGATTAATACTGTGAATATACAAATAAAATAAGTTTTTGACTGACGTCACTTGAATCTTATTGGAGAGAAAATCAATTCCAAAACTTTTCTTTTTGAATTTCATCACCGAAGTATGCAATTTACAGACAATTCTCCAATTCAGTTTACAGAAATTCAAATTCAAGCTCAAAATGCATTTTACAGAAAATTCTCTACTATTTAGCTCCAGATTAATTTTACAACAACAGTTTTCAATAAAAGACTTAAAAGACTTTCAATAAAATACTTAAGATAAACTAATCGGCTTTTTATTGCTGAAATACCCCTCATAGCACAGCGGTTATAATCAAGTCTTCTTACATAGGGTGAAAAAAAAAAAAGGATCCATTTCAAATCCTTTAATTTACTTGCTTGTTTCTCAACGTAGTTCAGTTATTCGGTTTCAGGGTGAGAGTTCGTGGTTTTTCGTCCAGTAAACAGCAAACAAACCAAAGAATACACCTAATTACAGACATAATATACTGATTCCTCATGGCCTTAGTTGCTTAACCCTGCTGTTCACTAAACTTTGAACAAATGTCTACCAATTTAATAATACTATGAAGCGTTTTTTAATCGTAGAGCCGTAAATTTGATCTAGAAGCTGATATCATCCTCAGTGTTATTTTGAATTGCCTGCATTACCACCACAGGTGACACGTACTACCTGTGGTCCTTATTATACCATTTGGTACTCTCTAATTTAGAGAGTAGATAATAGAAGTTTCTATTTTTCTGGTTATGAGTATCTGTATTTGAATAGAAAACAAGATTTGATTAATTTCCCATGCTGAGCAATGCCAATGGTATTTAATATATATATTAACGTATTGCAATTTAATTAACAGTTTTGCTTGTGTCAAAGGAAGTGTTCTCCCCTCTAATTCTCAAAATTTATCGACTTCACAATTAATCCACCTGTGATTTTCCATTTTTCTTCAATTTCTTTCTATTTGTAATATTACTGAGAACATTGATCCTATTTAATAAGTAATCTTACTCAATGTACACTATCCAATGATACTGACATTCACTCCGAAGTCTGAGGTTTCAGTAAATACTTAGAAATTTAATGTAAGACACCTACATATATTTCAGCCGGAAATATGTGCGAATGTCTCAAGGGTCGGCCTATTACCCAAACGAAAACATTGCTACTAAGTAACAAACAGAGTTCCGCTGTGTGATGCGTAATAGTATCCAGTCGAAATGATGTTATCTTGACTCAGAGGTCCAGAGATGTGACATTTCTTGGAAGACTGTGTGAAATCACTCCACGAAGTCGTGGAGTATACGAAGCGCTGGACATCCAGACTACTTCGTAGAAACAAATATCAGCATATGCATAAGTAGGACGGAAACTGCTATGTAACATTGTGATGGGTTCAATAAAACTTTTGGTTGCAGTGAATGAACTTCGACAGAATTTCGATTTCGTTCGTTTTTGAAAATTATCTTCTTCAGCTTAACTTAAGAAGCATCCTACGAATCTATTCAAGTTAGTAAGATGATAATGTTTGAATTTATCGATTGGTTTAATGATTAAATAATACTTCTACTAATTCAAAGCTGTATTTATCCAGAAAATTTATTTACAAAATAATCAACAGACTTCTGCATAACCAGGCTTTTGAGTGTAGTAGTAGTAGTAGAGGCATATGATGCTAGAAAGCAAGCTTATGTAGCATCAGCCAAAAAAAAAAAAAAAAAAAAAAAATATATATATAAATATATATATATATATTTTACACATCTATTCCGTCTAAACGTTTGTCCAGTTCCTCCTTGAATTTATTTAAGCTATCAATTTCCATAACGACACATGAAAGTTTGTTTCAGCAATCAACTACCCGCTGGCTGAATGCAAATTTCCCCACATCTATTCTCCAATTGCCTGTCCTCAATTTGAATTTACACCCCCACAGGTTTGTAATCTGAGCAACAAGAAGAATTCCATCAGAACTGAGCATGTTCAATCCATTCAATGTTCTATACACCTCAATCAAATCAACTCGCAGGTGCCTAGTCTCCAGAAGCTGCTATTATTAAGCCTTTTTTGCTAAGAGGATCCCTTCGTCCCCCTCACCAATCTTGTTGCCCTTCTCTGTACTCGCTCAAGCAACTCTACACTGAGTGGACAGAAATCATGGGATACATACCTAGGCCCACCTTTTTCCCGGATAAGGGCAGTCGCATGGCGAGACATTGCGTCAACTAGTTCATGAAAGCGTTCCACAGGTATTTCCATCCATGCTTGCTGCACCGCTGTTCATAATTCCGTCGCATTCCTGGGTGGTGGATCCAAAGCTCGAACGGACCTTTCCACAGCATCCCAAAGATGCTCTACAGGGTTCATGTCCGGTGAATGGGGAGCCATTACATGGTGGTAAAATCTGCGGAATGCTCCTGGAACCATGTTCTAATCACCGTGGCTCTGTGGGGGAGGCGCATTGTCCTGCTGGAAGTGTCTGTTGCCCTGTGTGTGTGTGCACGATGGCCATGAAGGGATTAGTTTTAGCATTAGTAGAGACATATGATGCAAGAAAACAAGTTTATATAGCATCAGCCAAAAAAAAAAAAAATAAATAAATAAATAAAACCCTTTCCATTTCAGCCATCCATTCTCTCCAAATGTTTGCCTACTTCTGCCTTGAATTTATTTAAGCTGTCAGCTTTTGTTCCAGCAATCAACTACCCGCTGGCTGAAGGCAAATTTTCGAACATCTATTTTACAACTGCCTTTCCTCAATTTGAATTATGTCCCCTCAGGCAATTAATCTGGGTAAGACGAAGAATGTTATCAGCATTGAGCTTGCTCAAACCATTTAAGGCCTTATACACTAGAAACAGATCACTTCGCAGGTAAATAGTCTCCAGACACTGTAATTTGCAAAACTTAAGCCTTTCTTCGTAAGAGCAACCCTTTGTTCCATTAACTAATCTTGTTGCCCTTCTCTCTGCTCGTTCCAGCAGCTCTACATCCTTCCTAAAATGAGGCCTGTACTGTACTGCACACCTTGAGTACTGTAACAGTACTCAAGGTGCGGCCTGACCATTGCCAGATGCAGATGGTCTGGACGTCCGGTGAACGGGGAGTCCATTCCATGGTGGTAAAATCTGCGGAATGTTCTTCCAACGGGGGGACTCATTGTCCTGCTGAAGAGTCCATTGCCCTGTGGGTGCACGATGACCATCAAGTTATGCTGATGGGCAGGAGCGGGAGTGCAGTAGCACACGCTCTTTGAGTAGACCGGGGTTCAAGCCCCTGACTGCTGAATACGGTCGATCTGCCAACCCGCACTGGACCAGCGTGGCAGATTATGGTCCATTTCCCTCAGCATGAATTGTTGAGGAGGCTTCCACCCTGCAGTGGGTTGATAATGGCTGCACTTTACTTTTACTAGACATACCAGAGGCCCCAACGTGTGCCAGTTAAACACTCCCCTGACCATTACCGACCGTCCACCTGCCTGAACAGTTCCTTGTTGACATGGATGCATCGCTTCGTGCGGTTTCCGCCAGATATGCATCCTCCTGTCCGCTCGAAATAACTGGAAACGGGACTCATTGGACCAGGATACCCGTCTCCAGTCATCCGAGGTTCAGTGCCGATGTTCTTTCGCCCATTTCAGGCGTAGATTCCTGTGTCGTGGTGTTAGCAATGGGACTCTGGTGGGTCGGAGGCTCCCATAACCTATTGAGGCTGATGATCGCCTGATGGTCTTGGTGGTGGACGTCTCTGGCACCTCCCTCGTCAAAGACGGCGGTGATTTGTGACAATGTTGTTCTCGGGTTGGCTGAAACAATGCGAGACAGATGTTGATCATCTACCACCTTTCTCTGCCCACAGCGCTGCCACGATGAGATGTTATTCCGGATGTCGTAATCCCTATACACTCTTGATACTGCCTAACGGGGATAGTGCAATTTCTGTAGCACCTCCGTGTTACAGTGACGCATACGTCCGGTATCCACTAGCATTCCTCTTTAAAAGTTGGTTAACTCACGACGTTTATCCATACTGACATTGAATTACTGTCTACGTGAATGCCGTGATGCAGTGTACTTATATACCTGCCAAGCGGTGGGTTCGTCCACTAACAAGAGGGGTGACAGCGTCGCGTTGCCCAGGAACTAGATATCCCTTGAATTCTGTCCTTTCAGTGTATATACGGCGCAATATGGCTTAAGTTGTTGTGACGCCAAAAACCCTATAATAAAAAGAGAAGCGGTTCCTATCTGCCTATCGACTCATTTTAATGAGTCGATAGGCAGATAGGAACCGCTCGCGACATAGGGCTCTCTCTCTCTCTCTCTCTCTCTCCTATCAAATCGTCAGATATATTCGCTTATAAGACAGCCTTGAACAGTCTTTATTGGGTTATATGAAATTTTTTCTGTGGGAAAATTTGTTTTCCAAGTAATTGCCCTTTTGACACGAATAATACTTCTTAATACAAGTCTATTAAAATAGTAAAATTGGTGATATCTTCGGCTCTTTAGCATAATATAACACGAATAATAGTAATTAGTGTAATCCCACCGAGGGTCTGTTAGTAGTTCGTCTTAATTCGCTTGTCATTATTTCATGACTCCATCTGTTGACAACCCAGTTGTCAACAGATGGATCAGGAGTTGTCAACTAGTTTAAGAGTTCTCCTTTTTTTGTGTTGCTAAAGAGATAACTGTGATTCTCTTCTACGCAATCATTCCTGTAACAACCATAATTTCCGGTGATGCACACTTATAGTCTCTACGGCGTCTTGAAATTAGAGCAGTATCGATCGCCCTATGTTGAATTTACCCATACGATAGCCTTGAATAGGCTTTCTTGGGTTGTTTATCGTGCTCTGTGAATTTTGTTCTGCAACTAAGGGCATGAAGTGTCAATATATTGTTTCTATATTTTATGGCATGAAAAGCTGTAGTTTGCGGAACAATGAGAAAGAACAAAAGGCCGGCTAATTCGACCACAGCGCGAAAAGGCCTATAAAATATCCTCTCTGTTCCCTCCAACAGGAAGTAGAGAAACTTCGGGTGATAACAGGAATAGGGCACAGAATTTTTTTTTTTTCGCCTGGTTGTGAGCGAGAGAGTAGCAAAGCTATTCAATTCTCCACTTTCGAGGGCAAAATACGCGGATATTTATACACATTGCAAGATCGCGCCGTTACGCTGATACAAACAAGTTAGTTGATGTACGGAGAGCGTTACATTTTAGGCCCGTCAGCTTTTTTAAAATTAATTGAGTTTTTTTCTCTAATTAATAGAAATGAAAATAAATATAGTTATCTCCTTATGAATTAATTACTATGATATAACTTGATCGAACACTAAATAAAAAAATATAGTTCACGTTCTCGAAACTTAGCTTTCAGTTTAATTACTGCTATATAATATTTATTGCTCTTCTCCCGTATACTTTTAAGTCTCTTTGCTCGCTGTATACATGCATCTGTTTACAAGCATTCACTATTCTTACATAACAATACACGCGAAGCGTGCACGAACTGGCTAAATTTATCAATACTGCATGAAATTACATTTAATCAACGATTTTTTTTCCCATACAGTTTGTATGGAAAAAAGAAATATTAATTGCCGGATTTATGCTGGTTCAATTTTAATGAAATTAGAAAAGAATGGACAAAATTTTTTAAAAGGCTCAAATATAAAATATTATGAAAATCCGTCAACCGGAAGTCCCTCTGTTACATGCGGAGGGACGGACAGGCACACAAATTCAAGGTATAAAATTTTGGGAACCTCTGACGTAGACTGGTGATACCCGAAAATTCTGTCTTGTGTTTTGCTTTGATGATTTTTCTGCAGCGGCTACTTAGCCAGGTAGTTTTGATTTACTCCAACCTCGTCAGGAGTCTTAATACATAAATTTCTCCAGTCTTGGGTACAAGTCCGCAGTCTAATGGGGCCTTAGAAGACGTCCACAAATCAAAATTAACACAACTACTATAAAAATGGTAACAGAACTAAAAATATCTTCGAGTGGTCGTTGATTCAAAATTAACTTTTTATCCACATTTGACCGACCTACTTGGCGAAGAAAGTGAGAAATTATGCAAGTATGATTTCCAGGTCAGTCGAGCAGACATGGGGGGGGCTCAAAAGAAAGACCCTGGAAATCATATACTGTACAATGTTCCTACCTGTTATAAATAAGATCTTTATTGTAAGGTTCACCGGTACATGCAGGTACCACGATTCTACAATACCCTTCATGGCATCATGCCAGGGATTAACAAGCGGCAGAGAACCTCGCCGGGAGTATAAAGATTTCTTAAAAAAAATTTCTTATAGCAGGTAATATTGACTTGGAAGGAAAACTAATACAAAATATAAATAACTAAAATAATACAAATTGCAATAACAAAAGATAGTTTCCTTGAGTCCGGTTTTCTGTGAGATTCTTGCCCAGCTATAACGATCTGAGATCAGTTGGTAGTTATGGAAACCACGTGCAGATCTACCATAAGTCGTCTATACTTTTTTATCATTTTAAACAAGTCAGCATCCAGGGATTGGACTAGATGGAGCTTCTGATAAGGGAGGAACCGATCTTTAAAATGTAGCCTCGAAGGAAGAGCAAGAAGCTTGGGAGTGGAGCGGAGAGCTGGTTGGGGGATCCGCCAGCACACGGTGTCCCAAATGTTGGGCGCTGAGACTCTTCCTGCGATCATTTTTACAGTGAAGATGAGTCTTCTCTCGCGCATTAATGCTGAAAACCTGGTTAAATTCAGCGCTTTGGCCATCGGCGTTGTGTGCTGCAGCTGTGTGAGAGATGACACTTCCAGGTTGCCACTTCAGGAGCCAGTATTCTGCGGCTTTTAATGGTTTGATTGTGGTGTTTGCAGCCTAGCCCCACAACTCTACTCCATACAGTACACCTCCGAAAATCATCATCCTGATATACATTTTTATCAGGTTTATGTTTTGAATGTGTAGCAAGTGCTGCTTGGCGACCCACCGTTTCTTGTTGAATTTAGCACAGAGTTCTATATGATGGTGGAATCTTAATTTTCTTTCGAAGATCACGCCCAGATCTCTTTGCTTTTCGACGCAGGGGATCAGGACTCCGTCAATCGCAGGCCGAATTATGGTTGGTGTGGGTTTATCACCTATGGAGCCGGTGTGTGGTTCATTCGCTCGGCCATAGTAAGAAATAGAAATAAATTAGAATCGTTACAAAGGACAATACTTCTCACTATTATCAGAGCATGTCGCACAGTAAGCACACCTGCGCTACAGTTACTGGCCGGAGCTCTCCCACTTTACCTACAGGTAGCCAAAAGAAGCTTGTATTATTGACTTGAAAAGGGTATACCTACAGAATTTCTGGGGGATAGCCCTTGATACAGCCAACATCTTCAACGCTGAAAGAAAAAGAATAGCCACAAAGCTCCATGAGCTATGGCAAACAAAGTGGGAGCGGGAAACCAGAGGTCTGGTTACCAAAAAGTTTCTGCCGCGGGTGGCAATGGTTAACCCAAAGCCACCTAAGTGGTATGCCCATGGACTTTTTGTAACATTTATATTGACAGGTCACGGCTCCCTAAAAGCGAAACTAACCTCCTTAATGCTGACTGATAACCCAAACTGCACCTGTGGCGAGAATGAAGACTGGGCACATATTCTATATGAATGTATAATTTATGACATCCCCAGAACACAGCTAATAGCATAGATTCGCCTCCCCCTTCCTAGAGAGAAGAACACTTGTTTATCATAGAAGAAGAAAATTATAAAGCCTTTACATCACACAGAAAGTATTCGAAATGCACAGAACTATCTAAAGAAATTCAATTCCGCTCCCCAGCAATTAAACAATAATCAATAGTTAAAATTGCCCACGGCTCCCACCACGCCCAGACGATGACTTAAAAACTGTCGGGATAGCAGTATTCTGCACCCTGACAGAAAGCTGACACGACAAAACCGGATTAACCTGGTTACCCCCAGGACTACCCTGCCATGTGTAGGAACCTGGGGCCCCCACACCAAATAATTACTTATTTAGGGGAGGGAGATGTAGAGGCAGATTAGCTGAAAAATATCAGTAAGCTAGTAGCAAGGGGATGCAATGTAGAATGAATGAGAATGAAAGACAGAATGAACAGGCTAGGCACTGAATGAATTAGGAATTATGGAAAAAAGGGTAAATGTCAATTTTGGTGAAAGAAAGAGTGACCCAGCATGAGGGAAAGAGAGAGTGAATGAGTGGAAAAGCAAGTGTAATTGGTCGAAAGAATACAAGGTTAAAAATAACTTATATTACTTTATATATACTAACAAACATCTACTAACAACACAAACACTATCGCTGCATTCTCCCCCTGGCCTGCAAAAAACTTACGGCTTGGCCTGCACCACAACTGAAGAATAACAGTAAGTTGAGCTGCCCAGAGAGTGCAATACAGAAAGCAAGAGTCGAACAAATGAAATGAATGGCAGAAGGATGAATGAGTGTAACTGTGTGAGAAAAAGAACACAAACCATAAATGTTACAGTTACGTTTCAATAATTTATATTTTATTTATTTAACTATTATGCATTGGTATTACATTTATATTACACACCATTGCATCCCCCCTGGTGTGTGAGAAAAAAGATGAATGAGTGAGTGAAAAAAATATATATATTTATATATAATCTAATAGGGAAAAAAAATATATATATAATCTAACAGGAAAAAAAAATATTATAAAATATAAGAAAAACGTATAAAAATAGAATGCAAATAGATTGAGAATGCAGATTATTAATGAAGTAAATGTGTGTCTCTCTCACTCCCCACTGTCAGCGAACATATCCTACCCCCGGAGCAGGATGGGCAGTTTGACCATCCTACTAGAATCGGCACAACACGCCATTTGGCGATCTGAACTGGGTACTCAAACCCAATTCCCTTTAAAACCCCATCTCCAGGCAGGGGGAGGAGACGGGTCTCTGTCTCCTCCCCTCCCTGCCTCCCCCATACTTCACCTGGTGTGGCTCGTCCCCACTGACCTCTTTGGGGATGCCTATTCTATCGTCCCCATCCTTCTGTTTCCTCCCAATCTTCAGTCCCCCCCAACTCTAACTAAACCGACCAAGTACACCACCTTAACAATGCCGCCAACTTCTAATCAACGTCTAAATTCAACCGCTTTCTCGAAAATCTCTTTTGACCTTTCCAAATTTTAGTGTTCACCCCCCCCCCTTTTATTATATATATATATATATATATATATTAGGCCTTGTCACTGAAATCCTTGGAAATTAGATGGCCGGGTCTGCCAGAGTACTTAAATAATCTACTGGTTGCCTGACCTGCCTCCTCGTGGCAAAGTGTGGGCAACGGTGGGTCCCAATAGGGGCCCAACGGCTAAATGGTCAAAGAAACAACAGAACATAACACTACACGACGTTCCACTCCCCACACACCTTTTAAATCTCTGGCCTCCACAGAGTTCTGTATCACAAAAACAGAGTACACAACGCGGAGATGGGGGAAACCCCTGGTGCTGTCAGACAATTAACGCACTTTACGCTTTACATAATCCACAGGGTCCATTGCTTTAAATAAAGGCATTCCTTCATCTGTGCTTCTCAAAACATGATCACAAACATTTGGAACACGTTGGGGTGGAGTTTGCCAGGAAGACACCCCCGTAGCACCCTCTCCTTGTGCTCTAAGCTCCAGAGGTTACGTAGATTTCAATAGACACCTCCCAAATAATATCGATCCGGATCTATGGTCAATTGACAAGTACTATCGCAATAGCATCCTGGACTCTCTGTATGTAAAGGGCGACCGTGTCATTGCCAGTCCTAGCGTGTAATTTTATTTTGGAGTGAATTTGAATTTTATTTATCTTAATTACGTACAATTTAATTTTTTTTTCATTTTTGGTATTTTTATTTATTATGTTTGCATTATTTTAGTAAATTAATCTAACTGAAAACCTTCTAAGTTGAATAGATTAGGGTGTATTGTTTATCGGTAGACACAGCTTGTAAGAATCCTTGGGTCATCTGTGTAATGAACCATGATTTTGTATAATTTAAGTTAATAAAGAACTTTATATTATTATCATTAAATTGTTTATATAATCATAGAACTATTGTATTCACGATGCACGATATTTTTATTCATGGAATAATATATCTCAACCTATCACAATGAGTTGCGGTGTACTCCCGAGTTCCTCCTTAGCACCACTGATATTCAGTTCGTGTATTAACTATTTAGCTGAAATAATTAAACTAATATGCTGAAAGACTAAATTATGAACAGCAATAACTGATTCACATATAGCATTAAAAACTGACTGAACATATCATGGTTTGCCTTAAAGAACTCTGCTACCAAGAAACTTTAAGCCAGACATTCTATACTCTTGTATACTGAAGGTGGTGATAAAAACTGTATTATAGAGTATTGATATTTATTAGTATTATAATGGCTAAATGATGTAAGGAAGTGGAATTTTTCTGCATCTTCCGAGAAAAAAAATTAAATAAATAAATAAGGGTAAATCATTTATTTTTTGTACTTTTCCCATTTGCCAAAAGTGCTTTGAAAATCCAATTCCACTTTGAAATTTACCAAATTTCTGCCTGGACCACTATGGCAGTCAATTCTCTGTAATGATATACAGTACACTGCCCGAAAGTAAACTTCATGAAATCCAGCCTCTGTTACTCCTCATAATTTTAAATTTGAGTCCTCTGGTTTTACTCCCTCTTCATTTTACTGATTCCCCTTCAGGGCGTTATGTACCTCATAACAGGTTCTCCTCCATCTAAGATGCCTACTTGCCAAGCTTTGCAGTCCTCATCTTCTAAACCGTTCTTCATATTAGCATCGATTAGTACTTCTCACCAATAAACTGCCCTTTTGTTACTCTTTCTGAAAGTACTTTCTTTTCCTTGATTCGATATAGATATTGTACATTGTAGAATTATATTCAGTTCGCAGATGGTATAAAAGATTATAAGATGTAATTTTTACAATCTACATCCAAACATTAGAACGTGCGGAAAAATGATCATCTATTGGTAACTTTTATGAACATATACGAGTAAATAGGATTACATTACATACTGTTGGATTACTGGAAAGATTCTAAGGTGAATTGCAGGGTGGCTGCAGGTCAGAAGACAAAGGGTTGTGATTAATGGATATTCTTCAGATTGGTGTAACATCAGAAGTCGTTTCCCCCAAATCGGTTTTGGCCCACTCTTGTTTCTGATTTTCGTAAACGACATCGATGAAGAGATAAAGAGCTTTATGTGAAAACTTCCAGACGACATAAAGATTGGGAGGGTCATTAATGATCATTGCCAAGCAGCGCTCCTTCAGGATGATTTGAACGGGCTTCAAGAATGGTCAAAAAAGCGCCAGCTATGTTTTAATGCAGCAGAATGCAAGGAGAATTGAATGCTATCGATGATATATCGAACAATAGTTTGTAGAGATAGGGAGATCATAATCCCACTGCATAAGTGAATTATAAGAACGCATTTGGGATACTGTTCAAGTATGAAGACCTCATCTGAAAAAAGACATTGAGCTTCTTGAAAGGGTCTAAAAACGAGAAATTCGAATGGTGGGATCTGGAAAAAGGACGACCGTACGAGGAAAGACTCCGATTATGTGGGCTACAGAGTTTGGCAACCAGACACCTCAGAGGTGACCTGATTGAGATTTATAAGACTCTGAAAGGGGGTTAGTAAAATGCATGAATGATTGCGAATTTTCGCTGTTATAAAGAACACCAGAACTAGAGGCCATAAATTGAAATTACAAGGGACAAGGTTAAGACTAGATTGTAGGAAGTTTTATTTAGCCAGCGAATCGTTGATTACTGGGACAAGTTACCTCCAGGAAGTTGTGGCTGACAGCTTGAAGAAAATAAAAGGTCAACTGGGTAGTTACGTATGTGAGGAGGGAATCGCATAATTTGCATTTTCTTATCTACTTTTTTTTGGCTGGTGCAGCAAGAGCCTGTGGCTTCCTTGCACTATACGGCTAATATGCATTTAATACTAACACCAATAACAACATTTATTACTTGTATCGAAGCTGACTACAGTCTTCACTATTGTTTTGATTAGGGATTTCCAACCTTCTTTAACTTTCCAAGTAAAAAGCAACTAACAACAGAATAAATGTTACTTACAAAATTGCCTAAACTTCTTATAAGGGATCAAAACCTATTCGCCTAGATTCCGTGCTCACAAGAAGTAAAGTGTTTTTCGCAAATGATGTCCACTCTTTTGTATACATAAATCTATCTAGTCCCTGATAAGAAGTTTAGACAATTTTATGTTTTTAAATATTTTAATTCGATGTACATTTATTTTATATTTCTTAAGGATTTATTCGACAATGTTTTCAGTTCTCATGTTAGCATGCGGCATTGGTTGGGTTTTTGGGGGTGTTGATGTCTGTCGGCTTCCCCTGACTTTTCTTGATTCTTTATGTTGGGGATGAGAATTGAATACATGACAATCTTTTAATACGTATCTATTTATATAAATGTAATGTAGTTTTTAATTAAACATAGAACATTTATTCGTATAAACATATCATATAATCACATAATCCTTCGACTGTGAGGGTTGAGAGAATTCCGATCCTACATAACGATATGAGGTTTCCTCTTATAAATAATAACTTTATTAGGACATGTTGAGCTTTATCGCTCTTACCATCGCTCATAATTATTACTATTATCGGTGTTCTGCCAAGGGGAGTTTAAGCATACACTCAACAACTACTTCTTATCTCTCTATCCTCTGACCCGCTCTTCATCTTGTATTTACCATCCCCTTTCACAATTCATTTATCATAGTTTTCCTTTAGTCTCCCTCTGAGCCTCTTTTTTTTCCCTCATGGCAGCAGTTCCTACATTGTGACAGTAGTATGGAGAAGGGACTTATCTGTTTGACTATGACAGTGCACCATGCAATACTTCACCGCCTATTTGGCTTTGTTTGAATTCACTGGGCTTGCCTCTTTGAGATGAATTGGAATGTCGGCTACTGGCCAGGCCAACACGCGCACATTCAGCAGCTGAACTGAGCACTGCTGAAGGCTGTATTTTGTAATAGGAAGTCGGCCCACTTTTTCCTATTATGGCAAAAGGTGGGCAGACACATTATTAAATATATTATTAAGTTTATTTGAAACATGCAGGTGTCAGTTACTTTTGTCAGTATAGTGCATATACTGTATATATCATATTCACATAAGGCATTCTGAGCTTTCTCACTACTATTCATGATTAGAAAGGCCTCCTAGTTTTTTTCGAAGGGTCTGTTTTCATATTCAATTTTACTTTTCTTTTCACCAGACACGATATTCCTTATTCATTGTCGCGACTGTACATCGGCTGAGGTACTCTAAACGCACGAGGTATTTTAATTGATCAGTCGCAATATTACTGAGAATAACAAAACAACTGAAGGCTTAAGAGTTGAATAATGGTCATAATCATTATTCAATTCTTAATCATGTAATCGATTAAGGATTCCCAATAGAAAATTTACCGCAGATTTTCCTTTCGCCGTTAACGCCGAAAACTTGCATAGTTTCAGTTTTCAAAATTTCTTGAGCCTGTTTTCATTATTATTTTTAACAAACGTTCCAAAAAGCCGAAATGCACTTAACCATTTTTGGGGATGATTTTAATTATTTTAAATTAAATTTCAAATTTCTTTCTCATTATTCGAATCCCAAATTGAACCATTTCTGCACGATCTCATTTGGTAAAGGTTGTAAAATGCAAGGTTTGCCATTCTTGAATATTCAACAACTAAAGGGTTATCTACAAATAAATATATTTCACCTTCAACCTAATGTTTTCATTTGGAATTTAACGTCTGGCAGAAACATCACAAGTTCTAATTTACACCCACCAGACTGTGAACTAAACAAACGAAGAAAAAAATTCTGTGTAAGTTAGAATTTATGGTGTATCCTGTTTCTGAAGATTTTCCAATATTTATCAGAAATTAAGTACATGAAAAGATAAGAAATATTTCAAGAAATCCTCGCCGGTAACACTGTGCTGTACACCAGGTATTGGTTGACTGGGCTTCTATTCATAATTTTGGCCTTTTCATTCTATTTCGATTTTGCTCTAGATATTTGTTTTATTTCTGGGATAATGTATTTGAGCTATATCCAGTCTCTCATAGACTTAGTGAGAGAAAAATTTCCAAGCCCTACAAGAATTAATGGACTCTCTGGAAATTTGATAGTCAATCCATCATGATGATATATATGCAAATGATGAAGTAGGCTGTCGAAGTTAGAAGCAAAATAAAGCAGGATGCAAGACAGACACAATATTGGTAAGTAAAAGCAGCGTATGCCCAATTGAATAAATTTGATTGGGTGCATAATCGGTGATTATCCAATAAGATAATGTTCAACCCTCGTTTGATAGCTTCTCTGCAAGCTCTACATGCTTCCCTGATCTGCTGGTCCTTTGATTTGTCTCGTATTGAGAGTACAGCTCTAAATATTGAGCCTCTCTCTCTCTCTCTCTCTCTCTCTCTTATTGAGCCGCTCTTGAACCAGTCCAAACCATAGCGATTTAAGGAAGCAGCTAACTTGAACTTAAAAGGATATGCCTTAAAAGGAGATAAGGCACCTTTTTAACTCACTGTGAAGGCTGTTAAGGGCTTATATCACTACCAGAGCGTTTTCGATTTGATGTACAAATAAGCTTTTTTTATTAAAAATATCATTTGTTATGTTTTAATATAACAAATATGTGCCAATTTTATAACAAATTGACACATAATAATACTATATCATAGTATTATTATGTGTCAATTTTTCATAACCAGTCTTTTTAGACATTTTATTTTATTATTTTTTATTTAATATAAACCATTAAGAGTGATTTAATGGTCCATGACTCGCGTTACTTAGCGAACTTGTCCCTTACCACTTGAAAGGTTCCAATCTCTCCAATAAGTTAGTCGGTCACAGAGGCGAGAAGTAGAATATTTCGCGAATTTTTCATGCCGAAAAAAGCTAACAAGAATAACGTAATTTACATAGCCCTGAATACAAAACACTGAAGCCTAACGTAAGTTGCCTTACTCATAATCTGAAATACTCCCAACTCTCACGGCCGGCTCCAGTCTTCTTCAGATCCCTGCTTGTTGGTTCAGCCCCTCACTCGTAAATAAAAGCTCAAATTCACACTTTGAGCTTTTATACAACCTTTACCGTTTGAAGTTTTTAAATTGTAACTGAAACGTTTGAAATTTTAAATTGAAAAGTGAGAAATTTTCGCTTTAGTTTCGCTTTACTTAGACAACTGTCATTCTCACGGGTGAGAATGACACTTGTCTAAGTGAAATTTATAATTTTTTTCATATATTCAAGCATTTTTTCATATCAAATTCGCTGCATCTTTACCCAGTTGACTAGCAAATTTTTTGTTTTTTTTTTTAAATGGCTTGAGTCAGTCGGTCTCGTGCGACGGTTGTATGGCTTTTCTCACAGAAACTCCAGTTTTTCGTCAAGCAAACAGATAAATCGACCAATGGACACACGCAATGTACAGACACGTACGGTGCAATATTGTCTCTAATGTGCCTAAATACCTTACAACAGAAAGCAACACAACAGATAATAATTTTTTTCTTGTGATGAGCTGATGATGTCCTTTCTTTTTTGATACTTTCTGTTCATTGACGCCCACAATAATAAAACTTCACTTGAAATAATATGAATATTGAATATTTCCAACCTCAAGTTATCCCAAAAGATTCAATATTGTAGTAATTTAAATAAGTTGGTTTTACTAAACTTTAAAAAAAAATTTAAATTGCCTATGGAAAATAATGCTTAAACGTAATTTCCTCAGTCAGAAAAAATTACCGTTTTAACGATCTGAACAAAACATAGGCTCAGGCTTACTCACTCTTTCGGAAGTTGAGTTTCTAATATTCATTCATTATGATAACGATATGTTTTGTTCCCTGTGGTTACTCGTGATACTAATGACTTAATTCACTCGTGAAATAAAAGGAAGCAGCAGTAGGGAATATGTTGGTGGTTGTAAGTCTTTTTTTTTTTTAACTGATGACTTTCATCACTGATTCTTACCCGTTCATTTGTACATTATCTTGTTTCCTGATTAACACGGGTTCATATATATGACAAGGTGTTTCAAAAATAAGTGCAAAAAAATTCTGAGAAGTATTCTACGGTCCAAAATAAGAAAAAAATAATATCAACTTGTTTCCGATTCTGAACAGTTATTGGTGGCTGTCTGAATTTTAAAAAACGGACTATGAAGTCTTCAAATATTCTTATTCATTTTTAATATATTTGAATAATCTTGTTTCTGTTACCTTGGAGAAGCAAGGTTATTCGTTAGCCGAACCGAAATCTGATGTATTACCATTAAGATTAGTGAATTCCATCTAGTGGCCAGTCTACGGATCCTTTTTTAAAAGTGATGGCGAGTCATACCTCTAAGGATATTACTTATGCTACTTAGTACTAGGAACATACTTTGTCCTAAGTTCAAACATAGTTTGGCAAATTTAAATTTCCAATAAGCAAGGAAATCATTTTGTCATCTAGCGCTACAGTAATTTGGTTTTTCCCTGTATGTTGGTGTGTTCCACACCTCATCTGTTGCCCTGATTCAAACTTGGGTGGCTGTCTCCAAAATACTAGACATTTACTCTTACAGGTCAACGCCTTTCGTCTGGGACAGATACCCATGGTGAGAAACACTCTCCAAATTAGTAAACAAGGTATTAAATCATGCAATGAGATACGACGATCACGTGACGCTTTCCGGTGTTCTCCCCTTACACCTTACGCACCTTAAACACTGAAAATACGAAGGAAAACAACTGGGCGGTGCCGTTAAGAATCCTTCTTCATCGCTGCATCGGCAGTTTGATCAATTAGATCGATTATTTATCTGGAAAACAATTCGCAGGTTAACTTTTCTCGCGAGTGTCGGACAGCTTCGTGCAAGTTCAACACACTCCTCAGAATCTTACGAAATGAAACTTCCTCAATTGTTTCTTTGCTCGCGATGCCAGAGCTAGCTTGTAAGAAGTAGACGACATTATCAGAGAACAGCATCTCGAGACAGTCGGTAGTGTTTCTCACGAAAAGAATGATGAGTTATGTCTCGGAGAACATATGGCATTATGTGCAAAATGGTGGACGTTGTGTCTTGATCTCATTATCAGTTGTATCGCCACTCTCAGACTTGCAAAAAGTGGCAAACGGTGAGATTCTTTGATGTTTGGATCTAAAATAAGTTAGTAAATCACCTGGAAGTAAACAAGTTAGTAAATCACGCAGGGCGACGCGACGATCACGTGACTTTTTTACCAAAGCTCTCTGTTAACCAATGAAATTAACGGAGTCCATGACCACCCCTTCCCTTACTCGTACACTCTAAGAAAATTGGTAATCCATCCACTTGTTTATAACAAATTTTCTTGCTAACAATGTTTTCCTGGCTATTTTTAAAGACGTTATAGTGTCTTCCTAACCGCCAAGAAACACAAGTGCTACTCTCAGACAGTCAGTGAAATGCCCCACCACATATGCAAATTAGCATACGCGATCAGTTTCGTTTAATGACTCGAATAGTGAACAATTGATGTGAACAGATCCGCATTGACAGAAGAGAGATCGAAACGAAATTTATAAGAAAATTTATTTTCTACAAGGAAGAATTCACTTAAAAGGTTCCCACGTAAGAAATTATTTTCTCTCTTTTGCTTCCACTCTGTACACAATAAATTTAATTTTTTTTCCTTTCCTTTTACCACATACCTAATGTCAGTTATTCTGACTTTCGCTGCTATTCATTTAATAACAGCATTTGCTGCTAGAAAAAAGCGCATGCCCTGCTACCGTGTAGGAGCCAGTTTTGGAACTATGCTAAGTCGACTCTTTTATTACTTTAATTATCTTTTTGTTTGAAATTAGTAATGCAATATTTGCTTTATTTGATAAAAAAAAAAAAAACACTTGAAAATTACTCAAAAACAAGAGTCGAAGCAGGAAAGAATTTTGTTGCCGTTGTTGTTCAGTGGCGACGATATAAAAACTGTTTATCATTCTTTTACAATGGCGTAGCAATATAATGTATATAAGTATATGCATTAAAATGGGCAAAATATGCATGCAAATATATAAGAAAATATGCGAAAATACTCACCAAATCGCTATTACATGTCATAACATTTTTACATTTATTATTATACGTTTATTATATTTATTATGTATTTATTTATTAATTAAATTGCAATTTCTTCGTTACAGAAAATAACAATGTATAAGTATAGTGCGAAAGCATCAATAATACATAGCCAAATCTGAATGAACAGAATATTAGCAAAGCGGCATCGTTTTAAGTTATATCTCATATTGTTAATACCTTCACAACGAGTTGCCATGATATTGCACTACTTCGAATAAGTAACGCTTCACCTGAGGATGGTTGGTTTTTTTTTTTTTTTTTTTAGGAGCATTAGCAACTAAGGCCGTATTGCTCCGGGAATATGCGGTGGTCATTCCCTTGACCTTTCTGCATGCTCCGTATTTGGTGGATGCAGAAAGGTCAAAGGAATGACCGCCGCATATTCCCGGAGCGATATGGCCTTAGTTGCTAATGCTCCTAATAAAAAAAAAAAAAAAAAAAAAAAAACAACCATCCTCAGGTGAAGCCTTACTTATTCGAAGTAGTGCAATATCATGCAACTCGTTGTGAAGGTATCCACAGTATGAGATATAACTTAAAACGATGCCGCTTTGCTAATATTCTGTTCATTCAGATTTGGCTATGTATTATTGATGCTTTCGCACTATACTTATACATAGTCTAGACTTTTCCATAGCTTGAGACTTACGCCCTAAACTCTTTATAGTAAATAACAATATATTTTTCAATGTGGCTAATTGTAAATCTGTGGCGTTTATTGTCCAAAATCATTAAAAAGCAAAGAACGATCTTTTTTCACATTTACGGAAGTGATTGGGTTGAACTTAAAAATGGGAGCCTTCGAAGCTTCTGTTTGAAGTAGAATTTCCTGTTCAATTCCATTAACAGTGTCATCTATTTTCTTTAAAATATGAAATCCTGAGTATTCTTTTTAAAAACATTATCACATACATTTATTCCTTATTTTCTCTCCTATATCTCTAGGGATGGTTGAAATTTCAAATTCAACTTTGCCTAACCATCAATTGCACTATTCAGGTTTCTATTGCCCTATTCTACTATTGCACTATTCAAGTCTCCATGCAATGTTTGGTTATAGAATCAAAGTTTATGGCATAAAACCAGAGCCTATTCTGCAAGGTGGGAAACAACCATGTTTCTCACATCGCAGAATAGGCTCTGGTCGAAGAGGAAGACCAGGTTGCATATATCTGTAAAGGGATAGGCGTATAAGGACTTTTACGAGGATTTTTTTTTCACAAGAAATGACTATTAATTTCGCAAAAATTGTACCATTGTTTTGCATTCCTAATCCGAGTTATATGGATTATGTTTTGATAGAAAATTTGTAATGCTTTTATTTGCGGAGCAGCGTGACTAAAAAAATGTTGACTTTCCCTTATGGGTCAATTCTCGGTCTGACCATAATAACATCAAAGAATCCTTTAAATCGGCCAAAAAAAAAAAAAAAACCAACACTTCCCATTTCACCTGTCCATCCCCCTCTAACAGTTTATCTAATTCTTCCTTAAATTTATTCATGTTACCCACCTCTACAACACCCGATGGGTGTTTGCTCCAACAATCAACCACCCTCTGGCTGAAGTCAAATTTCCGCACAAATGACCTGCAACCACTCTGCCTCAATTTATGCCCCCTAATGTGTGTAGTCTGAGAAAAAGGAAGGATTCCATCAGCATTGAGCTTACTCAATCCAATCCATTCAAGGCTTTAAACACATCACTCATATCTCCTCGTAGGTGCGTAGTGTCCAAATCCTGCAATTTTTGCAAAACTGAAGCCTTTCTTCGTAGGAGTAACTTTTTGCTCCCCTCATCAATCAAATCCGCACCCTTTATAAATTGAAGCTTCCAGACCTGTATGCAGTACTCAAGATGTTCTGCATACAGGTCTCGAGATGTGAAGCATGGGTATCTTGACTGGGCGCCTACTCCAGAATCCTTACTTAGAAAGGTTCGTTGGATCGTGTTCTTAGAAACACCGCTGATCGACTCCTGGATAAAGCCCACGGTCAGCCGTTCTCTCGACTTGCACAAAGCAAGACCGCCTACGTTCAGCATAAACATAGATAAGGCGTAGGCACCCTCCATTGGCCTGACGACTGCTGCTCACTTGTGTGTGTGTATGTGTGTGTGTGTGTGTGTGTGTGTGTGTCTTTTTTGTATTCTGTCAAGCGGCGCTGGGGGTTCACCCAACTCCGCGTTATATCTTTGTGACGCAATACAATTCTGTGTAGGCCAGGTAGTGTGTGTGTGTGTGTGTGTGTGTGTGTGGTTAGCGTCATGTAGTGTTAGATTATGTTGGTATTTTGTTCATCTGGTTTCTCAGCCTAGGGACCTGTGAAACACCGTCCCGTGGCTTGACGTCGAATGCCACGGAGAGGTAGTGGGCCAGGGCAAGAGATCATAAAGTCTCCGGTGGGGTGAATCCTGGCGTTGTCTGAGCTTTCCAGGGAGAATCCCTCCCTCCCTCCCAAAAAAAAGAAATGTTTTTGTTGTAATTGAGCGCGGAGATGGCAGTTTAAGTTTTGGATAAAAGGTGAAGGCAAAGAAGGTGAATGATGAGAAGGCTTCCACCAGGAATTGGATGAATGGGGGACAGAAGGGCATCTATTCAGATGCAAACCACCCGCCAAAGGAGGAACAATTAACGGTGAAAAGTATTTAAGGTGGCAGGGTTCATCAAGCGAAAGTTAAGTAGGGAAGTCGGGAGGGAGATGGGCAACATCCTGAAATGAATTGGGGGTCTCAAAGTCATATGGCCAAGGCGCCCTCTGCGGGGGACCCTGGTCGCCATCCTGGCTGGTTGGTTCAGAAAAGTCTGCCAATCCCACATTTGTCAGACTAGCTAAAACCCGTGTCAGCTTCCGACGTCATTCTGTCTTAGAGAACTCAGTACAGCATCAGCAAAGGCAGTTTGGGAGCTTCCAAATTTGGTTGCACTTCCCAGGTGCAGTCAGGATCGTCAGTCGGCTGCTGTCCTTCACAGGGCGCAGAACACATGCACTCAAATCAGTGCATACTTCTATCATAACTACATGCCCAAGACGTTTGTTTTAATAACATATATTCAGATTACACATAAAATAATAAGATTGTTTTCACCCTCCATTTGCTCTCTTTCATTCATTCTCATTCACGGAGAACATCACAGCATCCGGAATATGAATGCCACGTACACAACTTTAAAGTTTTTCTTTTTTGTGTTATTTATAGAACCAGTCATAATGCGCACACTTGATCATCACACAGTTTACACTCGTTATAAGTTTTTCTTTTATAAGGGGGTATTATAAGTTTTTCGGGATTTTTTTTTTTTTTTTGCATGTATTCACGAGTGCAAAAAAATTCACATTTATAGCATCTAACATTAATATGGACGTTCTCATTTGCTCAAACATTCACTTCATTTCGTCACCTCGTCTCTGTCTATTGATGACACACACACACACACACACACACACACACACACTTTTTTTGCAGGCTAAGGCAACACAGGTGCAAGTCATGCGCACAGAATTCCACAGGGTGAGGCAGTTGTCATAACCCATGCAAAGCCATCCACCCCAACCCATGCAAAGCTACACTTGCACGCTTGCCCAACAATCTCTCTTCCTCCTGCTATGGGTGCCATAGGTTGACATGGGAAGCGGAAGTAGAAGAGAGAAAGGTTGAACCTTAATTTTGAACGTACAGTCTGAATCAACAGTAAGAGTTGTCCCTGTTACATAATTTTCACCCTGTTCCCAGTTTCCTCTCATCATCAATGCCAACTTGTTCCTCTCATCACCAATTGCTTATGAAAACTGCCCCACAGGGTGAGGCAGTTGTCATAACCCATGCAAAGCCATCCACCCGAACCCATGCAAAGCTACACTCCAGTATAACCATTGATTTGTACGGAAAAAATGGAAGAGAGGAAGTTGAGAGTGAAGTTCGAGTACGTAATCTTAATCAATTGCCTGAATTATCCCTCTTCTGCATATTCCTCTCTTAAAAAACTTGGCCAGTGGTCACCCACACAAGTTACCATAGGTTAAACTGGAACCGGGAGTAGAAGAGAGGAAGGTGTGACATTAATTTGAATAGTTCCATTGTAATCAGGAGGTAAAATTACCCCTATGGAGAACATTTTAACCATTTCCAATAGCACTTTCTTTGAATTTTGGCCAAAAGGAGACTTTCCCTCCTGGTCGTGATGTTTTCGACCTTAATGGTGGTACTCCATTTCGTCATCGTTTCTCCTAGGAAGTTTGTCACTATCTGATTGACCTTGTAGATTTTCAGTGCCTCTATTAGCCAGCTATGAGGTACGGTATCGAAGGTCTTGTGGTAATCAATGTAGGCTGTGTACATGTTGCGGCGCTTCTTGTAGGCTTGCTCCATAACCGCGGCATCTATGGTTAATTGCTCCTTGCATCCTTTGCTCAGCCGCTTGCATCCTTTCTGCTGTTCGGCCATTATGCTCTGGCTCTCCAAGTGGTCTGTTATCTTCCTGGTTATGCAGCTGGTCAGGATCTTCTACATTGCTGAGAGGCAGGTGATTGGCCTATATTTCGCCGGGTTTCTTGTATCTTCGTCTTTAGGCTTCAGATGTGTGATTCCTTGAGTGAGAAACTTCGGGATTGTCTCTGGGTGCCTTATAATTTGGGTGAACTGCTCTGCTAGGTGCTTGTGTGTGCAAGTGAGCTTCTTGTACCAGTAACTGTAGACGTTATCTATTCCTGGAGTTTGCCAGTTGTGAGAGTTCTTGATCGTCTGTTTTACTTCTTCTTCCCGAATCTCCCATCCTCTCATTTCTAGTACATCCTTGGTTTTCTTGCGTTCTAGTTCTATCCAGATGGCTCGGATGTTATGTTTTACTTCCCTGCTCCATATGTTTTCGCAGTAATCTTCAATCGTCTTCTTCTCGGATGTCCGTTCCCTTGTTTCCCGTCTTCTCCGAGATTCTTGTAGGAATCTCGGAGAAGACAGTCTCTTTGGTCCTCATCAAAGATTCGGTTGTTTATTTTCCTCTTGGAGCTCTCTTTGTATAGGCGTAATCTTTTGCTGAGTGAAAGGAGGTTCTGCTTCAATGTGTCCAAGTACTCTCCTATTCTGTGATTTTTTGTCTCATGTTTGCTGTGGACGCTGTCTCTCTTGAGGATGCTCTTCACTTTTCCAATTAATTTCTTACTCCTATTGCCCCGTTGGTACTGGGTCAATTGGCCTAATTTGACTTTGTTGTGCTACTGCAGCACAATACACGGCTGCGTGGATGGCCTCCAGTGTTGCACCATTGCTGTCGAGGTAATGCGGTATTATGTGCCGATTCAGGTGGTGTATGACTCTCTACAAGGTTCTATTCGGCCTATGCTTCGGTATCACGTGAGTCTTTGTGGGGTCCATTCCTTCGAATTCTGTTAGGGCCTTTTTCCACTCGTCCTGTATTCTGGATATCATGACCTCGTCTGTTTCTACTTCAGCTGCTGCTGGTTGTATTTCCTCTTGCTTTTCTGCCTCTGGTTCGGCGGTGGTATCTTCCTCCTCCTCTGGTTCCATATCTTTATCCTTTGTAGTTGATCGCTCACGTCCTGCTTGATTTTTTCCAAGATTGCAGGGGCTATGTCCAGTGGTAGTTTTCGTGAGTGACGCCAGTTGGCGCCACAATCTGTCTTCCTTAGCCGCCACTCCGACCCTGGGGTAGGTAGGTCCCATGGAACAACTTTCACGATGTTTATTTATTTTATTAATTTTTTATTACTATTAATTTATTTATTATTATTATTCTAATTTATTACTATTATTATCATACCGATCTCCCAGCGTGATGGAGCCCGTTCGCTTTCGCCAAGCCGGTACTCGAGCCCGGGTCTATCAGGCTGGTAATCCAGTGTCTTAACCACTGGGCCATCGCACCCCTTTGCCCATTATTATTATTATTTCTCCCTGATTTTGGGTTCCACCTCGTGACGGGTATTGCTACCAAGTACACAGGGTGGTTGTTGTTATGTCTGGTGTTACTGTTGGTCGAGGAACTCTCTGACTATCCTACAGGTGTTCAGGATTGCGACTTTCTGGAGTTCCTTATAGGTGTTCGCTGGGAGACCTATTCCTGCTAGGCTGTTATGTAGAGTCTTTGGCACCATACCTGTGGTTGACACGATGATCGAGATGGTCGTTACTTGTTGCATATGCCACATCTCTTTGATCTCCTGTCTTAGGTTATTATTATTATTATTATTATTATTATTATTATTATATTCTTTCTTCATGATGGGGATTCCACCCCGTGACGGGCTGCTACCAAGTGCACAGGGTGGTTGTTATGTTTGTTGAGTGAGGAACTCTCTGACTATCCTACAGGTGTTCAGGATTGCGACTTTTTGGAGTTCCTTGTATGTGTTCCCTGGGAGTCCTATTGCTGCTAGGCTGTTACGTAGGGTCTTTGGTACCATACCAGTGATTGATACGATGATCGGGATGGTCGTTACCTGTTGCGTATCTTTTTTTTTTTTCTTGTTGCGTATGCCACATCTCTTTGATCTCCTGTCTTAGGTCCGTGTACTTCCTGATCTTTTCTTCGTGGATTTTTTGGAGGGTGCCAGTGTACCGCTATGTCAATCAGATAGGTAACGGCAACGGCTATGGTCTGTTGTGCGGGATTGTTTTGTCCGTTATAATGGCGTAGTCCCAGTACAGCTTGTGGGTTGGGGTCTCTGTACGGCCTGGAGTAGAGGCTAATAATTTCCAGGTATCAGTTTAAATATGAAATTTTAAATATTTCTTCAAGCAAATAATATGCTTTTAAGAAGGGCCTCTCGATCGAAGATGCTACTTGTAAACTTATTACTATTGTACAGGAAGAACCAAGGCGATATGTCCTCGGCTGTTCTTCGACTTTAGGGGTACGTTTGATGCACTGCGGTGGGGTAGCATCCTCTGCAGGGTGAGAACTGCTCTCTGTCCCAGGGACTTATATAACATCTTGCGGAATTACGTTTCTGACCGTAGTGTAATTGTTCGGTTCTCCCTTGAAGAGATTTTTCAGGTGGAACGGGTATGCCTGCAGGGGTCGATCCTCGGCTCCTTCATGTGGAACATGATTTTAGATGCACAAGCTTAATATTTATAAAGACAAAACTGTCACTATGTTGCTGAAGGGAAGGCTAAGCAGGACAGGGCCTCCCATTGTTCGTAGTGGAGGCGTCTCTTTGAGGAACATGTGTGCCGTTAGGTACCTTGGTGTATATCTAGAAGACCACTTGTTTTTTTACGAAACATGTCATATATTTAAAACAAAAAATTAAACTCCTTTATGCCAAGCTCCGCAGAGTAATAAGGGTGAAATGAGGAATCAAAGGACGATCATTAAATATGTTATATAAGTGTGTATTTATCCGTATTGTCACATATGCTGCTGGAGCTTGGTATCGTAGTGACAAACGTTGTAATTAAAAAGTATTTGATTTCTGCCAAAGATTCTTCTTCTAGGTATCGCTAGGTATCACTAGTGATACCTAATGATACCTAGTACTGTCTCTACTGATGCTATGAATGCAATATCTGAAAAATGCCTGCGGATTTATTGGTAATCCGCGCAGGCTTGAGGTACTGTCTTAGAAGAGGCATCTCCACAGAGAGTTTAGGCATTCGGTCATGCCGTGGGTTGGACGGAGCTTGAGGGTGCCTGCTTGCGGGCGAGAGGCGGAGAATACATGATGAGTTAATGAATGTTTGGCAAACTATATGGAATGATTCTGACAAAGGCAGGGAAACCTACGCCTTTATTCCCTCCGTAACTAAAATTGGAAATTAAGATGGTGGTTGCAGTTTGTAAATATGCACTAGTGATTGTTGTTTGTAAGTCGAGTATCTTTTAAATGTTTTTCGACTTTTCTTAATAATGTTTTTAAAAGGAGGGCCATGTTGTTAAATGATAGTAGAGACATTTTTTCACAAGGTATAGGAATGGCAGCCGAAGGCACTGGATAGCACAACGTGCTATTCAGTGTCGACGGGCTAATATACCGGCTCTGTATTTATTGTGCATATTATGTGAAATTTTATCAATATTGAACCAAGAATTAATTGGAAATTTTAGAAAGATTTATTGTAATTATTCCATTTTATTTATTTATTTATTTTTATTTTATTTATTATTAATTAACTGGTTATGAATACATCATTTTAAATCAAAGTCTGTATACGTAGTCTTTTGAACTTGAGAACTAGTGCATATGGGCCTCGGCCCTGGAGGCACGCACGAATGAAGTTGTTAATACAAGTGTACTAGTATTCGTGTCAAAAGTGTACTCCGTCTGGGTGATCGTGCATCGTGCACGATCACCTTGCATCGTGCGGAGATGTCTAGGATCGTTTCTGAAGCCAGATGGCATCGTCTACGTGTGTCATCTAACACTCCGGGCTCTTTGGTGATGTATTTACTGTAGTTTCTGGTGTCGAATACCTATTCTTGATTGGTGTTAATTACCTGGTCTTGGAGAGGGAGGATGAATCCTTCAGTCTCGGGGAAGAGTGTCTCGCTCGTGAGCCATGTATTGGAAGCCATTTTATATATGTGATCTTGATGGAGGCCATTGTAGTGTCTGCCATATGTAGTGTCTTCTTTACCCATCTTTCTAGCTTCGTTTGTGTGCCGTCTGGGCGGGAGGGGACCCCTCGCTTAGGTTGAGTGAGGTATGTTGCTTTTTCTTCCTTATGGTCTGGTAGAGTGCTTCTGTGTTTTTCTGGAGGTAATCCTTCAGATTAGCTGTCATTATCTTCTATTGCTCGATGATGTCTATCAGGCCCTTCCTCCTTCTCTCCGAGCTATTGTCAGTCTCTCCACGACTGACTTCGGTTGATGTTGGCGACTCCTGGTCATCATTGTCCTTATCTTTCTCATGATATCCTCCAGTTCGGTGTTATCCAAGCTATCATCCCGAAGGAGTATGTTAGCATTGGGACTGCATAGATGTTTATGGCTTTAACTGTGTTCCCTGCGTTCAGCTTTGCTTTGAGCCGGCTTCTGAGTCTCTAGTGGTATTTTTCGGTCAAGCAGACCTTGATCTCCTTATGCTCTAACTGCTGAGCCTGCATCATACCCAGGTATTTGTAGGTCTCTCCCCCTGTCATGGCTTCGATCTCTTTACCAGTCTGTAGTTGGCAGTTTTGGCCGACTAATTTCCCCTGATGCAATCCGTGGGTCTTGCATTTGTCTAGACCAAATTCCATCCTGATATCATTGCTGAATTCTTCTGTGATCCGGATTAGTTGCTGGAGTTGCTTCTCGGTTCCCGCGTAGAGCTTGATGTCGTCCATGTATGATGGGGTTACAAAGGAACTGGATGCAAAAAATAATTTTGATATCATATATTTGGATTTCAGGAAAGCTTTTGACACTGTTGCGCATGGAAGACTATTGTACAAATTGGAGCAGAATGGTATTAAGGGTAAGTTGCTACAATGGATAAAAGGATGGTTAAGTGGGAGAAGACAGAGGGTGGTAATCAGTGGGTGCTGCTCTTCGTGGACTAATGTTACTAGTGGAGTCCCACAGGGTTCAGTGTTGGGTCCACTGTTGTTTTATATATTTATCAATGATATTGATGAAGGTATATTAGGCTTAATATCGAAGCTTGCAGATGATAAAAAGGTTGGCAGGGTTGTTAATGACAGTAATGGCAGTGTTCTTCTGCAACAGGATCTAGATAATTTGGGCAGATGGGCTAAGAAATGGCAACTGAAGTTTAACCTCGACAAATGCAAAGTACTCCATATGGGTAGAAGTAACCCCAGAGAAACGTACCAACTGTGTGGTACTACACTTAAGGTGGTAGAAAATGAAAAAGACCTGGGAGTATTGTGCAGTCAGATATGAAGTTTTCTGAGCAATGCAGACAGGCTGCCAGGGCAGGTCATGGGGTTTTGTCAATGATATATAGGAATTTTGCTAGCAGGGAAAAGGAGGTGAATTTCCCTCTGTATAAGACAATGGTCAGGCCACGCCTTGAGTACTGCGTACAGGTCTGGAGGCCTCATTTTACGAAGGATGTAGATTTACTTGAGCGTGTACAGAGAAGGGCAACAAGATTGGTGAGGGGAATGAAGGGATCCTCTTACCAAGAGAGGCTTAAGTTCTGCAAATTGCAGTGGCTGGAGACTAGGCACCTGCGCGGTGATCTGATTGAGGTGTATAAGGCCTTGAATGGGTTGAGCACACTGAATTATGATGGGATCATTCCACTTGTTCAGATTACGAACCTAAGGGGGCATAAATTCAAATTAAGAAAGGACAGATGTAGAATAGATGTGCGGAAATTTGTCTTTAGCCAGCGGGTGGTTAATTGCTGGAACAGACTTCCATCTGTCGTTGTGGAAGTTGATAGGTTGAATAAATTTAAGGAGTTACTGGACAGGCATTTGGAGGGAATGGTGTGATTTTTTTTTTTTTTTTTTGGCTGATGCTGCATAAGCTCATACACTTGCTTTCTTGCATCACATGCCACTACTATTACTACTACTACTACATCAGGTGGGAGAGAGGGAGAGAGTGTACAGGTTTTTCCTTCCTTCCTTCCTTGAAATTATATCGATACTTGCTGTTGTTAATCATGGTGGATAGTGGGTTGAGTGCTAGACACGTGACAGTGAGCTCATGGCATCTTCATAAACGATTCCTCTCCTGATGGGAATCGGTCTGGTTGTGATATTCTCTCACCTTGATTTGATGGTGGTACTCCATTTCGACATGATTGCAGATTAATTTACCATAGTACTGTAAGCAGTTATAATAATAGTAGCAAGATATTTGTAGAAATTTATTTTACACTTCCACAGAAATGGTCGTTGAACAATAAACCTAACGTGAAATACGTGTAGGGGAAACTACCATACCTCTGCAACGGGAAAGAAGAGTCAGTGCGTCCGGCGGCTATTTTAGTATGGTTATTTTAGATCATGTGAGGTCATTCAGAAATCTGGTAGGAGGGAACAGAATTTATAGTTTCGACGACGTGCAATCCTTCTTGCTCCAAGACCCATTTATTCTTGTTCCTCCTCGTAGACTGTTGCCGGTCTGGTAAGAGTCCCAATCGAAATATAAGAAATTTGTATCTCATCATGATTCCCGTCATAAACTCAAAACACCTGATTCATACCGCATGATAATAAGCGATGGGAAGTGGCAGAGTTTTGTTTTGGAGATTAAACGCGAGTTTCGCCTCCTCAAGCCTCCTTTAAGCAAAGTGGTGGTAATTCCTTGGTGAGGAGTGCCATCTCCCACCAAATAACCACCCAGTTTGCAGGCCGCTACCTCAGAATACTATTCCTAGGAAGGGGATAAAAAGCTCTGAGAGTAGGATATGCAAAATGTGTTAAAAAATTAGAGAATTGATTATTTTGATAGCTTGTCTTGTAAAATAACTTGAAAAAAAAATTGTATATTACAGCTTCTGAAATTTAATTTTCTATGTTGGTAGTTGGAAGAAGAATGAATATCCAGAAATTAGAGCATCGTTCAATAATCAAATTTTTGAACAAAGAAGGTAGAAATGCTAAAGAAATCCATGAAAGAGTGACTGGAGTGTTTGGGAAAGTATGCTACTGTAACAGTTACGCTACTTTTGCAAGTCGGTGGAGTTCAAAAGAGGAACAGAAGTTAGCTGAGGATGATCCAGGGTCTAGTCGTCCAACTGAAGCAGTTGTTTTCATCGTCAAAGAAAAAATTTTAGAAATCAGAAGAATTAAATGTCTGAATTTCAAAAAGTACTTAATATTTTCTATGTATTATTTTAACAATTATACATGAGCATTTGGGAATGTTCAAAGTTTGTTCCGGATGGGCTCTCAGAAACTTTTCCATTCATGACGAACATCAGAAGGTAGAATCATCAAAAGAGAATTTAAAATGAATTTTTCCTTCTTCAGATGGAATTTTATCACCTTTGATGATTGGTAGTGAAACTTGCTATATTTTATGGTCATGAATCCAAATTTGAAAGCATGCAGTGGAAGCACAAGGGATTTCCAACTCCTAAAAGGTTTCGAACCTAATCATCAACTGGTAAAGTGTTGGCCTCAATTTTCCAAGACACAAAAGGATTGTTGTAAATTGATTACCTTGCATCTTAAAACCCCCATAACATGTGGAATATTTGAGTATTATCCCAAAGTTAAAATCTGCAATTCAGCAAAAAAAGACGAGGAATGTTGGGTCGTCGGGTTTTGCTTCTCCATAACAATGCTCCCGTCCACAAAGTTCGGGTTGCCCAGACAAAAATTCATGAATGTGGATTTAAACATTTGAACCGCCCCCTCGTTTCCGAAGTGACCATTATTTGTTCAGAAACCTTCGGAAGTCGTTTTAAAGATGATGAAGAGCTGGAAGCAGATATGGAATCCTGATTTGGTGTTCAACCTGAATCATTTTTTGAAGGATTAAACTCTTTGCAGATTAAATACTGTAACTGTATTGAACTTCGGGGTAAATACATTAAAAATATATTTTTTAAAATAAACCAGAATTTTGTACCTATATCTTCCGACCTCAGGACTTTTGACCATCCTCTCGTGCATGGGAGGAGTTCCCTCTCCCAAACTTCTACAATTGGTAGTCAGGTTAATCGACGATTTCTCCCATACAAACCAACCCCAACTCTCTATTACACAGACGTTCACTTTCTTCTTCATACTTGTATATAAATTCGTCAGCATTAGCGTTTTTAATTCCTCATTGATCTGAACTAGTTAAGCATGTACTGCAACCAGTCTTCAACCCATCCATACTACTCAACTAGTACAAGCTTTAATAGCATTTCCTGTTTGTAATAACTATATCCTTAGGGTTATTAACATACAAAACGCATGTTTCTATGAGAACAACTGTTGCATATTAAAGACTTACAAACTATAGGTAGCTAGGTAAAGATTCACTGGAATTATAGCGTGCCCGAAAAACAGGAAACTATTGAAATTTATTTTACAATTAAAAAGTATATAACAGCATACGTTCCAGAATATACTTATTTTCTTATCTAAAACCAAAAACAAATTCAGGATTTTTTTATTATTCATAAACATAATAATAAAACCCAACTCTGGCTGAATAATAATAAAGTTTAATGTTAATAACAAAATACTAAAATTTTTATATTACGTCTTTCGAAAATTTCTGTTTAGAAACACATTTTTTCCCGTTTCCAAGATAGCACGCGCTCGTTAACCGCAATACATAAAACGCATTTATTGGACAGAAAAGGATGAAGGCAGGCTGTGGTGTGACCAGACAACACGTCGCCACTGATCCTAGCTTGTGACCTTTGCATCACTGAACATCCTTGGGCGCTATTCCTTGATAAAATCGTTATAAATGTGTGAAATTTCCCTTGAATTTCGGTCATTTCTCATTCTTGAAACTCGAATCCGATAGAGCATATATAATAATAAACAAAAAACATCCCCTATTAACAAAACTTAAAATTTTATTATTTTGCAAAATCTTTACAACATCAAAAATGGGAGTAAAAATGCTTTCATCGCTTGACAAAGTGTACACTGTCAGAGCCCAAGTCTTCGAGAGATCATTAAAAATTACACTTCGTCTCTGTGATTTTCAAACGAGTTGACGTTTTTCGGTTAGTTTCAACCGAGCTACACTGCCCTCCAGAAAGTTTTTATCCAACAACAGTCAACACCACAGACTTGACTTCTTCTAAATATGCTAAGGACCACAGACTTTCAGCCAGGACCGCAGCGATTCAGGAAATAACAATTTTTACGAAGTTGAAGCATATTAGGTTTGGTGTCTTCTCTTCTTCCTTGTTCTGACTTTTTTCCCGTGAAAAATTCGTCCTCCTCTACCGATACTCATTGCTACCCATTTTTCTTCCAGCCTTCTATCTACAAAAAGTCAAAACCTTTGAACGGTACATCAATACATCCAGTACTGTGTTAAACAGATGGAATATTTTCCTTCAGCAAACCAACGAAATAGAACTGAACAGTTACTTCAAGTTAATCAAGTTAATTTTCCAAGAAGCAATCTTCATTCTAATAATATTTCCCCTTTTAAAATAAGTTGTTGCACTCCATTTATCTAATTAAATCTTTAGTCAGTGTGAAGCTAAAAAATTTCCACAGGACGAAAGCAAGAGATGACGTCATTCATCTTTTTTTCTTGCTTTTTCTTTTTCTTCTGTTTTTTTTCTCTGGTCTTCTTCTTCGGGTAGAATAAGTGGCTATCGAGTTTCCTGGCAGATGTATTACATGCTGGTAACTATGTAGCAGGGTTTAAACTTTGGTCGTGATAAGAGCCAAGATTGTCATGAAGTGGGATGAAGACAAAAAAGAGAAGATGGAAAAAAATAGTCATTTGCCAAGACACGAATGAATAAGAAAGCAATATATAAAGTAATACCACAACTAGATAAGAAACAATTTATTAAAGATTTCTGACCAACAGAAACAAACGAACGCACACACACTATTAAAGATTTCATGTAATAAAACGTAAGACGAAGTTGTAAATAACTTATGTCTTCGATTGACAGCGAGTGCTAAAAATAATCAGAATAGGGATGGAGCAAAGGGTACATGGCTACGCTACTGTATATATGCAGTAGCATAACCAGGGACGGGTTTTGGTAGTTCCCTTAACATATGCAGTTTTTTAAATGCAGGTCCTATATTAGCAGGTGATTACAAATTTTATAACAATACCTGTACACTGCCTTACAGTTTATTAGAAAATCCAGTCTCCTATTCGCACGCCTCTGTCCCTAGGCTAATGAGTCGCAATGGTGCAACATGTTATAGATAGATTGGTCTGTCATACCATTACGACAGACCTAAATCATAAGCTACTTTGTCACAATGTAGCTAATGAGCTGTTAATATTGATTGAGAATCAAATCTTAAGATTTTGATTTTTTATCTCGAAAAAATCTGATGGATTTTGATGGGTTGATCGAGATTCGAAGTTATATATTACTTACCACCGCAGATTTAGAGAGCAATTCAGGAATTAATGGAATTTGAACAAGTATTTACAATAAACGGTATTTTTAGAATGTAGTTGGTTAATTTTTCATCGCTTTCTTTCTCTTTTGTAACGTCCAAGACACTCTTTGATCAATGTCCAGCAATGTCCAAGACTATCTAAGAAAAAGATTAAGTGGGAATGAAGGAAGTGTATTTTTTGAGCTATATTGCAAACGAGATTTTTAGTAGAATTTAATAAATTCTCAATCAAGATTTTATAGTTGTTTTCCAAAAATGTTCACAAGCTTTCTGAAGGATTTCCAAGATTTTAATTCCGAAGGATTTCTAAGCTTTCAGTTCCGAGATATTTCCAAGCTTTTAGTTCCAAAGGATTTCCAAGCGTTCAGTTGCAAAGGATTTAACAAATTTTCAAAAAAATGTTCATCTTTCAGTAACTTTCTGGACTGCAGACCGACGAATATACCTTTGATTTTGGCACCACTAATACGTGAAAACTTTAGCTTTAAATATTGAAAGCCCTCTCCATGCATTTTCATGGCTTCTACGAAATTTTTCATTAGGCCAAACTTAAGTGTGTGTGCGGAAAATTTTTTTCGATTAGCTAATGTCTTATAGATGACATTTTTCTTTCCACGTACAGAATTAACCAGATGGTGAAAGTTTTTCGTTTTTTTCGTATGACAACATGGAACTATCAACGTGAATTTTTTAAAAATAACCGATTTGTAAAAATGCATGTATGTTTCCACTGTGGATTAGCATAGCTTTTAGACTTAATTTAGAAAACCAAATGAAACTGCTCCATTCTTCTGGTTTATGTTCTCTTTCAAGGGCACCAAGCAGTCCACCACCATCATTAAAGTAATGAAATGAATCCTCCATAGCAAAACAAGAAGAAAGTTCTTTTTGTCGCTTAAAAATCACAGTAGTATCTTTGTAGTAGATTCCATTCCTTCAACTTAGATCCCAAAAGCTCTGGCTGTGTCTTAGAATGATTTAAATTATGCTCAAGATCGTTTTTTAATGAAACCCCCAAACTCGAAAGATATTAGACCCTATAGTACTTAGAATATGGGTGAAGGTTGAGAAGATAAATGAAGATACTTGTTGACATTAGACTTGAATTTCTCTAGATTGTAAGTTTCAAGCAGTACGTCTGAAGAGAGGTGTTGTTCCAGAGAACAGAAGTTGAAGGAATAAATGAGGGAGAAGAAAAGTTGGTTCTGTGAGTTTGAAGTTGGACAATAAAAGGATGCTGACTGGTTTGGAAGAGATAGGGGAAATTATAGAAGCCAATTCAGAAGAACAGTGCCATGAAAGTATCTATAGAACGAAAGTATCTATAGAAATAGAACGTCTATAAGACACAGAGTAAAGAGGCTTTGTAGGAGCTGAGTCATTAATTAACCTGACTCCTTTTGAATGCAGTCTAGAAGCCTGAGAGAGAGGTTATGGGGACACTACCCTCCAGATGTGGGAACAATATTCCATGTAGGGAATACACCGATTTATTTATATTTTTGACTCAACCACAGTAAAAAATCTGTTTTCAATCGGAGTATCGGGTGCATTACATCCTTTCAATTTTCCCTAAGGATCGGCACTGATTTCATATTACAAAAAGCAATGTTGTGAATTAGCGCACTGACGTGATATTTTAAAAGCAATATTTCAACTGGAATTGGCATGAAAAACTATAAAAAGATCACGAGTTAACCAATTTGTAAAGAAAAAACAAAAAAAACGTTAACCAGCTCACACAATTATAACTGCGATTGATCGATCTGTCTGGAAGGTTTGCTTTTTATATTCGTATGATATGCAGGAAGCAGATGAGTGGGAGTAGAATAATCTATAACTGCCGGAAACTGACCACTGCAAGATTTAGAAAACTCTTGACCCCAGAAGTTCTCAATCGGCATTCCAACTAATATGAGCCCTCACGGATACCACAGTGGATATAATCCATGATCCCCACACTGGATGGAAAAGTCCTGAGTTCGAATCCCTCAATAATGCAAGGAATCGTTATCCACCCTTTTCCATCCAAAGGGAGGGGGGACTGATTTTAATCACTGTGCTCCTCGCGAGTTCTGGCACTAAATTAATTTTCACGGATAATAATGTCTTCAACATAGGACAAGGCTAATGAGTAAACTCATCTAAATAGAGGCTATTCTTCGATATAGCCATCCCGATCTCTGGTACTGACTCCTATTGAGCATCTCTGGAACAGTTTAGAGAGAAGAATTGGAAAATATCGACCGCCTGATAGACTCCTCCATGCAATATAAATTGTTCTTTTAGAGGAGCGGAATTTATTACAGGGCCTTATCATCAGCCTTACAAAACATCAAGGCGCTTTATGGAGTTCGCTTGCCTGATGACATTATTCATTGTATTAAAAACAGTCGTAAAAGGAAGAGCACACCAGATAAAGAGAATCAGGTTATTTTATGTGACAGAACAACGCGAAGTGTTTCGTTGAACTTCATCTAGTAAAGTAACCGCTGGGTGAAGGACCAAAAATTCTGTCTCAACCCGCGACAGAAGGCGACTGTGTTCTGTGGTTTAAATCTGTCATTAAAGAGCAAAGACGTTACCAGTTTAAATATGGAGAGAAAATACCTGGAAGATATCTGTTATTGGTGATTGAAACAGTATCAAGAAACATTGTTATGCACCTCGTGGGTAGTACAGTTGGTATAATCACATTTCTCCTTCCCTACCGGGTGGAAAACACGTGAGTTAGAATTCTGTCAGTCACACGAGGAATTTTTATGGGCTGAGTTAGTCGATTTCAGGCGAGGGTAACGTTGTTTTTTCTCCCGAAAACTTGGGTGTTTCCTCCAGCAAAGAAATCGACCACAGAACACGCACAATTTACAGACATGTTCTATATATGGCGCAATATAGCCTAAGCTGTGTGCCTAAATCCCTACAACAACAAAACCAACCTATTTTTAGTTTGTTTTTTTTATGTAAACCCCAAACACGAGAGGTATTAGAACCTATAGTACTTAGCACCGTTGAGTTGGAGGTTGAGAAGACGAAAGAAGATATTTGTTGACATTGGACTTGAACTTCTGTAGACTGTAATTTTCTGGAAATACGTATGAAGGAAGGTTGTTCCAGAAAACGGCAGTTGAATGAATAAACGAGGAAGATGAAAAGCTGGTTCTGTGAGTTTGGAGTTGGACAGTAAATAGATGTTGGCTGGTGGCGGCACGTGTTCGGACTGTTTTGAAAGAGAGATCGGGAATTATAGAAGCCAATTCAAAAGAACAGTGCCCATGGAAGTATCTGTAAAAGAGGCATGCAGCAGAAACAGTAGGTCTATGAGACAGCGAGTGGAGAGACTGTTAGATGAATCATTAATTAACCTAACTGCCCTCTTCTGAATGGAATCAAGAAGCCTGAGAGAGGTTTGGTGGGCACCACCCCAAATCTGGGAACAATATTCCATGGCAGGGTGGATTTGCGATTTATACAGAGTGAGCAGCTGTTCGGAAGAAAAGTAACGCCGAAAGCGAAAGAGAAAACCAAGTTTTTTAGATGCAGAAGAAGCAATATTTGTAATATGCTTGTGCCAAGAGAGATTAGAAGTCAGGGTAATCCCCAAAAGAGTTATATCATTTTGCCTGGAAATCAGAGTGTTACTAAATATAAGCATAGGAGCAGAAGAATCCTTTTTGCGAGATATAAGACAAGACTGAGTTTTAGAAGGGTTGAAATCAACTAAGTTGTCTTTGCCCCACTGGAGAATTACCTGAAGATCAGAATTTAAGGAATTGGTAGCAGATTTTCAAGAAGTTGAAGCTGATTGAGCAGGACAAGGCATTCCACTTTCCATTTCTCAAAATGGAAAGTGGAATGCAATGTGCTATCAGCGGCAAAACTGTGGATAGGATTTCCAGTCAATGAAGAAGGTCATTAATATACAAGAGGAAAAGAGTGGGGGAAAGAACTGAACCTCGGGGGACACCGGCATTAGTGGAGAACTTAGAAGACAAAGAGCCATCTACCATCACCCTCAGTGAACGATCAGAGAGAAAACTGGATAACCAATTACTAAAAACAGTTGGCAAACCATAAGATGGAAGCTTGTTTAGAAGACCTTTATGCCAAACACGATCGAAAGCCTTTGAGATGTCAACAGCAACTACTTGTGTTTCACCGAACCTTTCCATTGAATTAGTCAATAAATGAGTAACATAAGCCAGAATATCACCAGTGGATCGACACTGACGGAATCCATACTGGCGATCGTTGATCAGACGGAAAGTTTCTAGGTAGTTTAAAATTTGGCGGTTAATTGATTTCTCCATTACTTTAGAAACAATAGAAGTAATTGAAATGGGACGATAATTAGATGGGAGGGATTTGTCACCCTTTTTAGGAACTGGCTGGATATGAGCAAATTTCCAAGCAGAAGGAAAAATACCTTTGGAATAAAAAAGTGAAAAAAGGCGGCAAAGAATAGGAGTAAGTTCAGGACCACAGATTTTGAGAACAAGTGGAGAAATACCATCGGGACCTGGAGCTTTCTTAGCATCAAGATTCGTCAAAATCCTTCTGACATCCTTTTGACGGAAGACCACAGGAGGCATTGAGTGGAGCGTGTTGGGAATAGTGGGAGGTGTTTTACCAAGATCTTTAATGCATGAGTTGAAAGAAAAATATGATGCTAGCAGGTCAGCTTTATCCTTGGTTGAAGTGACAACAGAACCATCTGGTTTGGACAGAGGAGGGAGCAGAGATGGGCAAAAGTTGCCGCCAATAGCTTTGGCAAGAGACCAGAATGCTCGGCTACCATTAGGGCAAGAAGCAAGTTTTCTACTCTTAGCCTGTTCAAACTCTAGTTTCGAATGGTTAATAACTGCTTTAGAATTGTTGCAAGCTTTGGTGTAGGCAGAAAATGAAACTGAAGAATTAGAAACAAGCCAATTGCGATATGCAACATTCTTCTCTTGAACAGCCTTAGCACATTTATTGGAAAACCAAGGTTTAGATAAAGGACGAGATTTTAAAGTGGAGTGTGGGATAAAAGATTCCATTCCTGCAAGAATAATTTCACTGACACGATCTGAGCAAACTTTGACATCAGAACTTTTGAAACAGTAATCCGACCAAGGAAAAGAAGAAAAGAAGTCTCGCAGGTCATCCCATTTTGCATTCTTGTAATGCCAAACAACCCGAGGTTGGGAATAGCCATGAGATAAAGGTTCCATTGGAGAAGAGACAATCACCAAGTTGTGATCTGAAGTGCCTAAAGGACCTCTCACTTCGACCGTGTACTTAGAAGGGTTGTTTGTGAGAAAAAGATCAAGCGTATCGGCTGTATGATTAGGATTGTCTGATATTCTTGTAGGTAAATGAACAATCTGTGCACAATCATTAGTAATTGAAAAAACCTTAGCATCTCGACCAGCTGAGTCGGTGTGACTAGAAAACGGAAGCCATCTGGAGTTGTGAACATTAAAATCACCAAGGAAAAATACCTCACTGTTAGGAAAGTTGGACTTGAGAAAGTCAAGTTGCAAGGAGAGGAAGTCAAAGAGGTCCAAGTGATTAGTGGAGTTGGGAGAACGGTAGAGACAACAGATGAATTTGGCACAATGAATTAGAGAGATTTTAAGCCAGAGAAGATCAAAGAGAGGAGATTACAAATTTCAAAGTCTCTGGGAGGGAATATCAGAACGGACATATGCACAAGTACTACCTTTGAGGCGAAAAGAATCATACAGCGAATAATTTGGGCATCTGAGATGAGCAGTAGTCGAATCGACCGATAACTGAGATTCTGTCACAAAAAGTACATGGGGTTTGGCAGACTGCAAGTGGAAATGGACATCGTTGAGATTAGAATTGAGACCACGTATATTTGTGTAATGAATTAGGAAGTGCTTGGGAGGTTTAGATCTCTTCGCAGATGAAGCTTGCTCTATTAGTTTGACAATTCATGGTGTATTCAATAGTAAGAAAAAGTGGGTGGGACATGGTGTATGAAGTAATGATATTTTTGGATATGGCGTACACATTGTAAGAATATACCCAGATCCTTGACATAACGTGGCCTCGACAATGCTCCCCGCATACACTCTATCCGGACTCCCTCCAGTCACTATCTGGCAGAGTAGAGGTAGCAAGATTATACACTAGCTGATCCGGAAACCTCCTAGAGAGTTACGAATAGGTTCGGTCCGGTGTACTAACAAATGGCCGACCTGCGAACACCGTTTTAGAACCGTAACCTCGAAATGTAAGGAATATTGGATCTCACCACGATGTTCATCATAACCTCAAAAGTCATCAATCATACTGCATGATGGAAGAGATGGGGAAGGGTTGACCGGAACTTAGCTCTAGAGACTAAACATAGGTTCCACCACTTCAAGCCTCCAATAAGCAAAGTGGTGGTATTGCACCGGTTGATGAGAGTCATCTACCACCTACTACTGCCTGGTAACATAGAAGGGCGGCGTTCCTCCATGTGGTGTCGGCGCCACACCTCGACCCCCGCTTACGTTGGTTCACACCTGGATGGTCACCCACCATGTACTTGTGCATGGAGGTTATACCCAGGATTACTAAGTCCCACCATCGTGAAGGTGCAAGCAGAGGATTTGGCTGCCTCAGACCGTCCGGACTTTGCTGAAATTGGGTCCACTTGGGTCCATCAGCGTTTTAGGCTCACAGGTAGCAAGTACAGCTTGACTGGCATATCTGAAAGAATGTCTATGACAACCTCAAGGACCAGTAGGTTAAAATCTCCCAATACTATTATTTGTATTCACTGAGAGGTGTTAAGGTCAAGGTCAGTTATCTAGATTTTTTTTCTAATTCCGTTAATGAATTTTATAGGGGAAGGGAAGTACACTAAAATAAATGAATTGAGACTTATTTTTAATTTTAGTTAGATATATCGGTATTCACATTAATCTCGGGCCCGAGGAAAGCCAGAGGGAGCACCCCGACTCCTGTCTCCCTTTGCGTCTTACGCAGTGAAGCAGTGATTCCCTCAGGAACATGTTTCCAGCCAATTGTAGTCAGATCTTCAATAAATTTAGGATATACCCTGATAAGTTCTGTGAAGACAAGCTCTACAGGAAGGAAATCCTCAAGAACTGCTACCAGATAATGAATCTATGATACTCACCTGCTCCTGGATATGACAGACTGGTTTTTTTTTTTTAACTTGCCTATTTGTATTTGACAAAGACTTTGTTTTGTCGTCATGCAATTGTATATTTTGTATATTTAATCCTGTAAATGTCTCGGTTCAAGCACGCATGTACTCTTGTTCATTGTACATGTGTTCCTCGCACCTTAGTCTGTAACTATTCACACACTTCTGGCACAGAGGCACTGCCTAATTCATTTCACAAATATACGTGGTCTCAATTCTAATCTCAACGATGTCCATTTCCACTTGCAGTTTGCCAAACCCCATGTACCTTTTCTGACAGAATCTCAGTTATCGGTTGATTCAACTACTGCTCATCTCAGACGCCCAAACTTTTCGCTGTATGATTCCTTTCGCCCCAAAGGTGGTACTTGTACATATGTCCGTTCTGATATTCCCTGTCAGAGACTTGGCAATTTGGAATCTCCTCTGTTTGTCTTCTCGGGCTTAAAATCTCTCTACCTCATTGTGTCAAATTCATCTGTTGTCTCTACCGTTCTCCCAATTCCACTAATCACTTGCAGCTCTTTGACTTCCTCTTTGCAACGTGACTTTCTCCAGTCCAACTTTCCTAACAGTGAGGTAATTTTCCTTGGTGATTATAATGTTCAGAACTCCAGCTGGCTTCCGTTTTCTTGTCACACCGACCCAGCTGGTCGACATACTGAGGCTTTTGCAATTACTAATGGCCTTGCACAGATTGTTCATTTACCTCCAAGAATACCGGACAATCCTAATCATACAGCCAACACGCTTGATCTTTTTCTCACAAACAACCCTTCTAATCACAACTTGGTGATTGTCTCGTCTCCAATGGAGCCTTTATCTCATGGCTATATCCAACTTCGTGTGGTTTGGCATTATAAGAATGCAAAATGGGATTACCTCCGAGATTTCTTTTCTTATTTTCCTTGGTTAGATTACTTTTTCAATACTTCTGATGTCAAGGTTTACTCAGATCGTGTCAGTGAAATTATTCTTGCAGGAATGGAATCCTTTATCCCACACTCCACTTTAAAATCTCGTCCTTTATCTAAACCTTGGTTTTCCAATAAATGTGCTAAGGCTGTTCAAGAGAAGAATGTTGCATATCGTAATTGGCTTTTTTCCAATTCTTCAGTTTCATTTTCTGCCTACACCAAAGCTCGCAACAATTGTAAAGCAGTTATTAATCAGTCCAAACTAGAGTTTGAACAGGCTAAGAGTATAAAACTTGCTTCTTAGCCTAATTGGCAGCCGAGCAGTCTGGTCTCTTGTTAAAGCTATTGCCCGCAACTTTTTCCCATCTCTGCTCCCACCTCTGTACAAACCAGATGGTTTTGTTGTCACTTCAGCCAAGGATAAAACTGACCTGCTAGCATCCCATTTTTCTTCCAACTCATGTATTAATGATCTTGGTAAAACACCTCCCACCATTCCCAAAACGCTGCATTCAATGTCTCCTGTGGTCTTCCGTCAAAAGGATGTCAGAAGGATTTTGATGAATCTTGATGCTAAGAAAGCCCCAGGTCTCGATGGTATTTCTTCACTTGTTCTCAAAACCTGTGCTCCTGAACTTACTCCTATTCTTTGCCGCCTTTTTTCACTTTATTATTCCAAAGGTGTTTTCCGTCTGCTTGGAAATTTGCTCATATCCAGCCAGTTCCTAAAAAGGGTGACAAATCCCTCCCATCCAATTATCGTTCCATTGCAATTACCTCTACTCTTTCTAAATTAAAGGCGAAATCAATTAACCGCCAACTCTTAAACAACCAAAGAAGTATGGATTCCGTCAGTGTCGATTCACTGGTTATATTCTGGCTTATGTTACCCATTTATGGACTAATTCAATGGAAAGGTTCGGTGAAACACAGTAGTTGCTCTTGACATTTCAAAGGCTTTCGATCGTGTTTGGCATAAAGGTCTTCTAAACAAGCTTCCATCTTATGGTTTGCCAACTGTTTTTAGTAATTGGTTATCCAGAGTTTTCTCTCTGATCGCGCACTGAGGGTGATGATAGATGGCTCTCTGTCTTCTAACCTCTCCACTAATGCCAAGTGTTCCCCAAGCTTCAGTTCTTTCCTCCACTCTTTTCCTCTTGTATATTAATGACTTTCTTCCATTGACTGGAAATCTTATCCATAGTTTTGCCGATAATAGCACATTGAATTCCACTTTCCATTTGAGAAACCTTGCCCTGCTCAATCAGCTTCAACTTCTCAAAAATCTGCTACCAATTCCTTAAATTCCGATCTTCAGGTAATTCTTCAGTGGAGCAAAGGCAACTTAGTTGATTTCAACCCTTCTAAAACTCAGTCTTGTCTTATATTTCGCAGAACGGATTCTTGTGCTCCTATGCTTATCTTTAGTGACACTCCGATTTCTAGGCAAAATGATATATCTCCTTTGGGGATTACCCTGACTTCTAATCTCTCTTGGCACAAGCACATTACAAATTTTGCTTCCTCTGCATCTAAAAAACTTGGTTTTCTCTTTCGCTTTCGGCGTTACTTTTCTTCCACACAGCTGCTCACTCTGTATAAATCGCAAATACGCCCTGCCATGGAATATTGTTCCCTCATCTGGGGTGGGGCCCCCAAAACCTCTCTCAGGCTTCTTGATTCCATTCAGAAGAGGACAGTTAGGTTAATTAATGATTCATCTCTAACAGAGTCTCTCCACTCGCTGTCTAATAGACGTACTGTTTCTGCTGCATGCCTCTTCTACAGATACTTCCATGGGCACTGTTCTTCTGAATTGGCTTCTATAATTCCCGATCTGTCTTTCAAAACAGTCCGAACACGTGCCGCCACTAGCCAACATCCATTTACTGTCCAACTTCAAACTCACAGAATCAACGTTTCATCTTCCTCGTATATTCATTCAACTGCCGTTTTCTGAAACAACCTTCCTTCATACATATTTCCTGAAAATTACAGTCTACAGAAGTTCAAGTCAAGTCCAGTGTCAACAAATATCTTCTTTCGTCTTCTCAACCTCCATTCCAAGCACGGTACTAAGAACTATAGGTTCTAATCCCTCTCATGTTTGGGGTTTACATAAAAAAAAACAAAAAATAAAACAGTGCCGTCCCCGGGTGACCCAAGGTTTGTTGAGAAATAAACCGATTTTAATAATAATAATAATAATAATAATAATAATCTTCTTTCCAAATTATCGAATAGGACCTGATTAACTGTGCGAAGATCGCTCTGCCAAATGGCTTTGACACCTCTACTTCCAGCTTATGAAGTGTTCTAAAAAAAACAATGTAACATTATCCATCAATACACTCATTTTTTATTAGATTTTGGCAGTTTTGAAGGTAGCATTTTGTGGTTCTTACTACGGCTTTAGGCGAATACTTAACTGTATTCCCTCTCCCTCCTTCTCATGTAAGGCGATTTTTTCTTTGAATTCTTTTCATTGGAACTAATGCTGGCCAATGCTCATCATTGATTATTATATTATGCCACTTTCTTTTACGTATATTCAACACTAAATGTACTGTAATTAGGATATTTCGTTTCAAATTTTTCTTTCCATGAACTGTGATTCTGAATTCGTCATTAATATAGTCCTTGACGTTTTTGTTTTTAATTTTCGAATCCATTCTAGATATGAAGATTTTTCATTTTCGGTGTTACTGGTTTTAATATATGCTTCATCTAAATATATATCCTAAAATCGCCACATCAGAGTTGGATATTTTATTGTTTCTGACTAAGTCTTGTTTCTGACTAAGTCATTATAATTAATCTGTTCATCATTTGTAGAAGCTTGCGAGGGAATTAAGCTATCCCTGTTTGCTCCTGTAAAGGCCACTATCAAGAAGGGAGTATGGTTGCTTTGTCTGCCTCTGACACCATTCCAGCGTCATCAGCGTCTGCACTGCTGCAATGATAAATTTTAATGTCGAGGAATGTAAATAACTACTGTATATACCATGATGTTTACTTAAGTGAAAAACATCGCCATGTGGTTTTGCTGAATCCTTCGAATATGCCCATGTAACCCTGAATAGAGCTCGCCGGATTAGACTGTAGGAAATGAAGCTCTCAATCTGCGTAGGATTGTTTACAATTTTATTAAAAAAAAAAAAAAAAAATCCTTTTAACTGTTGGTTTAACAACTCGAAATAGAAAAGTGCAAAAGTTTTGTATAATCAATTTTCTGTTGTTAAACAAGTTTATACAATATAAAAGAGGTAAGCCCAAATATTTTGCAACTAATACGCGTTCAGAGAACATAGTCTAGTCCGAGTCAAAATTTCATTTTTATGAGGATGTGTGTGTGCATGTAATGCAATGCTTGTACATGCCAAAAAGCGTGAAACGATAACTCTAAAATAAAATGAAAGTCATGATTTTTACCAGAAAGAATATTATTTTGAAAAGAAGATGTATGGCAATGTTCAGCCTTGCATAACAGCTTAGAAGCATTAGTAATCGGAAAAATGATGCAAGGAAAGCTTCTGTAACGTCAACAAAAAAATAATAATATAAATAGTTTATTTTTTAATTTATTTATAATAAATAAGTCAAAAAATAAAATAAAATAAAATAAAGAAATTAATATCATCTTCCCTGCTTTCGTTTAATTACTTCTTTCAAGTATTTATCCAATTTCTCTCTCTTTAAATTTAGATAAACTTTAAACTCAGAAGAATGGGTGGAGGTTAATTCCAATAAATCACTCTTTGACTTAAGTAAAATATCAGACATCCAGTCTACAATTATCTCTTCACAATTTAATTTCTGCTTCCCTTGTGTATTTCATGTGAATAAGCTCAAAAATTCCCTCGGCATTTAATCTACGCAAACCTTTCAAAACCTTAAACACCTCAATCGGATCACCCCTCACAATTACTGGTTTCCTAACACTTACAAACTCAAGTCTCTTGGTGGGAGTACCCCTTCGTAACCAATCTCCTCGCTCTTCTCTGAGCTCTTTCCAACAGGTCCACATCTTTCCTAAAATGCTCCAAGTATATATGCAATATTCAAAATGCTTCCAAACCATTGCTTCGTATTATAGTATAATCACTTCTTGATCCATACTGGCAAAGATCTCCCATAATGATAATAAAACTCCATGGGCTGTTCTAGCCTGTCTACCCTTTTCAGAAAACTTCATAATATATTGTATAGTTACTCCCAAGTCCTTGTCATTACCTACAATCTAGAGGTTAGTGGTACTCAAGTGGTATGCTACTCCAGAATGACTGATACCCAGATGCGAGGACTTCCATTTCCCAGTATTAAACCTCGGCTGCCATTTATAAGCCCACCCCAAAACAACTTATCTAAGCATTGCTGATTTAGCACCACGCCCTATTTACTATCATTAACTACCCTGCCCATCTCTGTATCATCAGCAAACCTGGACACTAAACTTAAACTACCTACATGAATATTAGAAACAATAAGAGGTAAAGAACCGAACCATGTGGGACCCCACTCATAATATTAGACCACGAAGATCGGTACCCATTATAAATCTTTGTCTCCTGCCACTTGACCCTCTAGTGGTAACTTGACCTTAATGCCACGTTGCTCCAATTTATATAATGATTCGTTAATGCGGCTGTATCGAAAGCTCTACTAAAGTCTAAGTCAGTTTGATGTCAAAGTTATTCCTTCTTTACTGTCAACTTCTTAGTAGCTAATCAGATTAGCAAGACATGATCTACCCTTGACAAAGTACGAGTATACTGCGATTCTTCCCTTATAATTCCATATCTACCCAGATGATCTTGTATTGTATGTTTAATTAAGGATTCCATAATCTTTCCTGACACAGAAGTCAGATTGTCAGGTCTGTAGTTGCTCATTTCACCTTTTAAGTCACCTTTTGGAATTGAAGAGAGAGGTGTGCACATCTCCAGTTTATTGGAATGCCGTCTGAATCTAAGGATGCTCTCGATACAAGAGCTAAAGGTTTGTTTGTCTTTTACTGTTTACTTCAGTACAATTGGATAGATTTCATCTGTGCAGGTGTCTTCTTCTTCACTTTTAAATGTAATGACTTCGCTTCTAGTCCTTTCTCAGTTATCATGAAACCATTCAACTTCCAATCTGATATGTTCAGAATCATCGATACTGTTACCACAAATGTCAATTGGATCAATATGGATCGCTTCCTTTTACTCTAATGTAAGTGAAAAAACCCTCGTTACTCTTCTTTTCCCTTCCTCTTGGCTAAGGACTTCGTTCTTAATATTCCTACCCCTTCCCCGAGTTACTTTTTTTTTTGCAGAATCATTGATATTGACCGCAAGATTCAGATTCTCCCGATAATTTATAATCGTTTCGTGCATCTTTCTTCTCTCTCTCTGCCACTAAGGTCATCGGTTCTTTTTTCAACTATTTTGGTATATACCTTGAACAATATCTTTTATTTATTTATTTTTTGAATAAAAAGCTAAGTAATTTCCAATATAACTTCCTTGAACAGTTTAAAGTTGCCATTTGACGGGTACTAGTGGTCCAACTGAAAAGAATTTATATGTATAAAACCATTGTAACTGTGGTTTTTATGCATTTGGAGGTAATCCCGTAGGTCAATGTTTGTCAGTAGTTTTCGTCGTACAACTCACCCTCACAGTGAGTCTCTCTCTCTCTCTCTCTCTCTCTCTCTCTCTCTCTCTCTCTCTCTCTCTCTCTCTCTCTCTCATTCATCCTTCTCTCTACCACCATGGAAAGAAAATTTTATTTTGTGACAATCATCGCCACCCACCCTCTTCCTCTATGGGTTGCAACCGACAGTTTGAGAACCACTACCATAGGATGATGGTATTGAGTTACATTCTGGTTATATTATTACTATTTCAGTGCGATAAGGATTCGAATAAAATATAAACACTATAAATAGCCTGGTTGAGTGTGAATTGATCCTCGATGACCCATAGCTCATTTACATGGTCTGTTGGAAACTTATAGCTGACAGTGTTCTTGACATTGAACTGACAAAGGGGACCTTGTTTAGAAAGTAAAGAGGAATGACATATTAATAAATCTATTTTAGTTCTGACTGTATTACTTGGATCTATTTGTGTTTGTAGGACATATTCAAGATGAATAAATGAGACGAGATCTTGACTTTAATGGCAGTAATGATGGACATTTTAAAATTTCGTTCTTTCAATTGTAAGAAACCTAATTCAATATTTTTTTAGGTTATTCATTAATAAATGATCTTTAGCTGGACCGAGAAAATTTTCTTCGTCTTACATCGTCGTACATAAAGAAGCATCTACCAGTAGTATCCTTTACAAAGGTGACATTACTGCAGTCTGATATGCAAGTTTAGACTATAAAATAGATGGGACTTCACCTATTGCTCCTTGCACAAAAATATGCGATAAAAAAGCCGCCGAATTAATTGTGTTCCATCCCTATTAAGTGATGTTAACTTTCGCAGGTTAACAGAATCAAACCTGTGAGTATATATCGGAAGGAGGTAAGCGAGTGGCTAAGCGCGAGGGTGCAGTAGTATACATACTTGTGTGGCCAGAGTTTAAGCTCATGTGACTACTAAATACGATAATGTTTCTTGTATTCTATTTTGTGAACTCCTCTGACCTTAATGTGTGGTCATCCCAGTGTATAAGCAGAATCTTCATAAATGAAACTGCATATTTTTATGCAAGAGGAAATAGGCGAAAATATTTAATATATTTCTTTCAGTAATGACACTGGTGTGCATACTAGTGGGGCCAGCGAGCCCTCCCCTCTCTTTAACTGTTTGTGAGGACAAAAAAAAATTATAATTTTGAAGGACCCTGCTCTAGGCCAACGGTGGCTGACGTAAACACAAAACGAAAACGTCAAGATGCTTACTGCAGCTGGGAAAGTAAGTGTGGTCTGGAGACAGTACCCAAAAAAGGCCATAAAACTTCTGGAGAGGGTTCAGAGAAGAGCAACCAGATTGGTGAGGAGCAAAGTGATTCATGTATGAAGAGCTGCTTAGAAGGTGTGGACTGCAAAGTTTGACATCTAGATATCTAAGAGGAGATCTAATTGAAATGTATAATGCATTGAAGGGATTGAGTAGAAGGAATGAGGATGGTCTGTTTTCCCTGGTAAGTGACACCCGAAACAGGAGAAAAAAATATAAAATCTGAAAGAATATTAGAAGATTGGATCTCATTAAGTTCACTTATAGGAACAGGTTGCGTATAGTGGAATAAATTGTCTCCCAGTGTGGTGGAGGCAGTGAATCTAACTAAGTTTAAAGCAGAACTGGATGCAGCAGAACCTTCTAGTAATATATTAATAGCAAGAATATTCTGTTTTATTTTAATTTGATTATTATTATTTCTCCCTGATGAGGGTTTCCACCCTTTGACGGGTACTAGTACTAAGTGCACAGGGTGGTTGTTATGTCCGGCTATTACTGTTGGTCGAGGAACTCTCACTAACCTACTGGTCTTCAGGATCGCAGCTTTCTCGAGTTCCATGTAGGAGTTCGCTGGGAGGCTTATTGCCCTCCCAGCGAACACCTGCACCTACAAATGCAGACGCAGTTCGCTTCCTAACCTATTATTAATTGACCGGAAGAAACCATAGGACAACCCTCGTGGGTAGCACGTTTGGTATAATAACCATCCTCCCTACCCTGGGTGTAAAAGACCTGAGTTCGAATCCCATCAATGACAGCAGGAATTTTTATGGGTCTTTTTCACAACATAGCTGAGTTAGTCGGTCTCATGCGAGGATAGTATAGTTTTTCTTCCGGAAACTCAGTTTTTATCGTCCAGCAAAACAGCAAATCGACTACAGAACACACGCAGTTTTTACAGTATATGCGACGCATGATGGCCTAAATTGCTGATACGCCTTAAACCCTACAACAACAACCCATAGGACGCTCAGAGGAGTAATACATAGATCCTGTCAGTTTTCCTCCAATATGTCGACCAGGAGTTCGAGGAGGGCAGAGGAGCTGATATTAGTACAACGTGTAGAGAGATACATGACGTCAGATTTTATGAAAGAGCTGCATCATACAAACCAAAATATCACACTACGTAATGCATAGGGTCCACTTGCTTGGTGCACAACCATCGTAATTGTCCTCCAGAATTTTTAAAAGCTGTGTAATGGGGTGATGAATAACACGGCCACCGATCTGATTGTCGTGTTTTCGGTCGGTGGATGCCCAGAAAACGTTATTTACTAGAGTGTGTTGTCCCAACTACGAATTTTAGCGGAGGTGCCCTCACCGTTTGGGGGGGTTGTTTCTCATAAGTCACTAGTCCTGGATAAATGAATGCCATGCGTTTATGTTCTGGATATTCCCCCTTTTCTTACACAGTGACGACAGTATGGAGAATTTTCTGTTTCAACATGACAATGTGCCATATTATACTGCACAGCGTATGCTGACTTGATATGAACACATGGGTATGCAAAAGCTTCATTGGCTTGCCCGTAGCCACGCCCGTGCTTAACACCTTTGGAATGAAATGAAACGTTGTCTTCAGACCAGGACAATACATCCTCAATTTGTTGTTGAATTGACCACTGTGCTGAAAGAGCAATGGACCAAAATACCACCTTCCTACTATCAAAAATTGGTTGGTCTCTACTGACGAGGATTAAGACCATCTGTGGCTGACACGTTCTTCTGAATCAATAAAAGATTCTTTGAGACATATAGGTTTCCGATTACTTTTGGCAATATAATGTTCATATCCTGACAAGAAGGATGAGAAGTATCTAAACCCTCAATAGTATACCGATTTATTTACTTCAGGTGCTTGAAATAATGTTTGTTGGAATTAGTTTTCTCAAGAAAGGGTTGTCGAAATTCTCTTTAAGTCTGTAGTTATCATCGCTAGCGAAAAATCGTACCTGAGATAAATTATATTAAAAAAAACCACTCATCTGGTGGCAAATAAGTAAATCGAGCGGCTGAAGAGAGTGTCGTGAGATAGTTCAGTAACAATTTCATATATTTTCCGAAGACTTTTCTTGAAGAGGGCATTTAATGTAAGATTTCTGAAGTGAGCCTGTTTGAATGTCACTTAAAAGTCAAGTGCTGTATTGCCTTGCAGGAATCAAATCAAAAAGAAAAAAATCTAGTTTTCTTTTTCATACAAATTTATACGATAGCATCGGTCGGTGTCTGAATTATGGAGTGGATGGATTCCGGATGCCCTTTTTTTTAACTACTTCTATCAACTTCTCTTCACCGTTATTATTATTTTTTTTTTGAGTTTTTATTCTCCCTAATAATAACATGAACTTTATTTAATTCACTATATCTAGCTTTGTTCATTTCCCAGTGAGTGCAGAATTCTACACTCACTGGCTAAAAAATTAGAAAACGTTTGCAATTGACGTCAACAGATAATTAAACATTCTGTAATACAAATTTCATTTGTTGGATGGTATAATCACAAATTCCTTGGTATAAGATAAATACTGTACGCTTTCCTGAGACTTCTCAATCGATCCGGTCATGAAGAAGACAGGTGATCTTCCCATTTTCAGAAACGTGTTATTGTTCGAGCACGTTTAGTAAAATCCACTTTCGAGAAAAGAAGAGAAACCACTGATGTGTGTGTCGAAAGCAACGTCCCAAAAGAATACAATGAGTAGAAGACAAAAAGGGAATGCGGCTCTAAAATTGAGACCACACATCAGTGGTCTCAATTTTAAAGATTTTAATTTAAAGATTATTCTGAATTTAAATTTAAACATCAATATGAATTTAAATTTAAAGATTATTCTGGTTCAGAAGAGAAGGTCCAGTATGCAGTAAATGACTGAAAAATTCAATTTAGGCAAAGAAGTTACATTTCCAACTGAGCTATACTGCTTGAAAATCTAGGATTTGGTAGTCGTTTGCCTATAGAAAAGCCATTTCTTTCTGTAAAAAATCTAAAGATTCGAGGGGAGTGGTGTGGTTATCGTCGACTGGACTGTGGAACAGTGTGAAAAAGATTATATGATAGTCATGAGACGCGTCTGGATTTATACTATTTTGCACCAATGGGAGGGTGAAAGTGTGGCCTGAAACTCATGAAGCCATTCATCCAATCTTAAATTCCGCACTCAAATGGCTAGGGGTGAAGTATTATCACGGTATGGCATATGTTCTGGAACTAGACTCCCTCAGACACCTCGTGGAATCCATGCCACAACTTGTACGAGCTATAATTTAGGCAAAAGTATTATTTTGTCATAAAAGAATTCAGCATCTAGTAGATAATATAGATAAAACTTTTTATGATCAAAGTATTAAATATATTTCATCATCAAGATTAGCTCTGATTATTTACTATTTATGAGATTATAAAATTTTGGAAATGTGTTCTGAAATGTCGAATGGATACTAGAATCCGAAGAATCGACTGCTGTATCAGAGACACTAACATGTGTCCGCTCCAAGTTATATAAATCAAGTAATCAGATTCCGAGGGATATTGTGTTGAAGGGAAATCGTTGATGATCCATTCTCTCGCTGAGAGAACGGAACACCAACGCTACCGAAGTGACTTTGAGCTAGGCGTGATAGCCGGCGTCACACGTGCTAGTGCAAATATCACAGACACTGCCGCCCTTGTGGACCAATTCAGCACAATACTCCGAATAGGCGCTTTATTGCACGTACATCTAATTAAAGCGAGTAGATTTTTCTTTTACCCTCAGACAGCCTGTATTTGTCGTTAAATGGACTCAACAAGGTGTCGAAAGAATGTCACAGATGCTGTTGCCTCTCACCGTTGTTGAAAATTGGATGGTTGCGAATAACTGCTCCAAAGAGATCGAACCACCCACGGGTGCTCTTTTGGACTGAGATTTGGTGACTAAACAGGCTACAGAACATGACACTGAATGCACTGTCATGTTGCTGGAACTAGCTCTCTGCAGTTCTGGTCTTATGACATGATGCATTATTCTGTCGGAAGAACCCATTCGCAAATGGATATACTGCAACCACGAGAGGATCCGTCTGGCCGGAAACAGTTTTCAGATAACCTGTGGCATTTAAAATGTTGCTCCACCAAGGCGGTCATAGTGCACCACGAAAACACTCCCCACACCACTACACTGCTGCCGCCACCAGCCTGCAATTGGCAGGTAGCAGTATGGGTCTACGGACTGAAGCTGTTTTCTCCATATACTGGTCCTCCGTCAGTGTGAAACAGCGGAAATCGGAATTTCACAAATAAGTCAATATTTTTCCAATCATCCACTGTCCAATGTTTCTGTTCCTGAGATCACTGTCCCCACCTTTGTGTTTTTTGCTGACAGGAGTTGAATACGGTTCTCATCGTATTTCATACCTTCTACCATTCGCTAGAAGGTATGAAGAACTGTGCGTTCTGAAATGTTTCTCTTGTTACTAATATTGTACTGAGCTCTAATTTGGCTGATACCTTTCTGTTACCCTATAGAAATCTTGTTATCCTGTCTCCATTTTTTCATGTAAACTATAGCTAAAATACCCACTATATGACATTTGTCTGCCCGAACGAGATATGAGCTTCCGGTTGTCTCTTGCATCAGAGAGTATTTCCCACCACAGGATCGCCATTGGCTGGATGATATTTGGTTATTGGACCAATCTCGAAACACCCGAGAGATATTCTTACCTAAAAACCCCAACAGTATTGCAGTTTCCGAGATATTCATAGCAATGCGTCTAGTGCTGACTGCCATGTCATGTTCAAGGTCCCTTAAATCTTTCGTCCTGCCCAGTATCACAAAGAGTTACACACATCAAGCTGTTTGTTTTTGTTTATTATTTGGCTTTTAGGAGCATTAGCAATTAAGGCCATATTGCTCCGGGGATATGCGGTGGTCATTCCTTGACCTTTCCGCATCCTCCGTATTTGGTGGTCACGGGCTCGAACCCCGGTCTAATCAAGAAGCGTGTGCTACACACTGCTGCTCCTGCCCACCTGGCTACGGAGGCGCCACACATCGAGCATTCTTATTTATCCTCCTACTTGCTTTTTTATCGCATTAACAATAACAGCGCTGCCAACACATGATGCTGTTACTGAAGGAGCAGTTGATGAACAGGGTAGGTGTACCCTATTAATATGGTCACTCAATGTAGTGTGTAGAGTGTACATATAATGGCCAGATTTCTACAGCAGCAGCAGCATGTTAGAGAGGCAACAAGAGGTAGCAGTATTCTGGTCATCGGTAATGATTCTTCATGCATTAAGAATCTGCAGGTATAAGACCCACTGGGTGGGTCTTATACCTGCAGGTTTTCCGGATGTTTTCTGCAGAACCAGAAAACATCTGGAAAATGGCAAGCCTGTGACCGAAGATAACTTCTTGCTCCCTCGATTCTTTACACCCTGTGACCGAAGATAACTTCTTGCACGATTCTTTACACCCCCTCCCCGTCGACTTGCGTCAACAGTTCGACGGAGGGTGTAAAGAATCGTGCAGACTAACAAATGGGCCACAATTGTACTGCAGCGGTGTATCGAGTACATTGAAGTATTGAATACATAGCACATTGGACCCTGTCACTGAAACAGTACAGCAGCAAACGACGTCACCGGATTCCACTCTTGTCAGTTATAAACAAAAGGCTTAGTGGATAGCGTCAACAGGATCACCGATATTAGACATAGACATACCTGACAAATCCCTATTCTAGCTGTTCTCTTCGGAACATGGCGACAGTAGCGTGAACCAAAGGATATGGCATGCCCCTTGTCGGCACTGCTGGTTGACAAGCGTTACGTTATTAGTGGCACAAGTTAGATCCCCTGATACTGATGGCTCAACATCTGAATGGATATGCTCAATCAGATTGAAATCTGATTGAGCAATTCTAGGATGAAATGGAACCAGTTAATTCCATTTTTTCATGTAAACTATAGCTATATGACATTTTCCTGCCTGAACAAGATATGAATATGAATAATAATAAATCTCTTTGTTTCTCTGGATGTAGAGGCCAGAAGAGTTTGCATGTTCATCGTGACTGCATTCATAATGCACCATGCAATTTTCGTAGCGACGTACAGGCTTCAACCGCACTCTCCGTATTTGTGAGCGCGCACGGGACTAAACAGCACTACAGGACCATTCTGGTCGAAGTAACAGGCAGCTAGCACATACAAAGAAAAATTTCCCTTCATTGTGTCTTTGTGTATGTTATTTTTAATTAAGAATTGAACATTCGGTGTCTTTCGCAAGTGATTCTCTGAGGTTCACTGACTCTTCGCTCTACCAATCGGCCCGGCCATATGACGATCTGTTAAAAAAAAAATCTGTAAAAACACCATTGAATTTGAAATTTTCACTCCAGCTCTGAATTCGAGTGAAAAAATCTACTTATTTTCTGTAATAATCCTTGGGGAAGGGGAGTTGGCATTAAACTGTACATTTTCTCACCACGTGTGGGATCGTATTTACTAAATTATATAAGTATGAGGCACCCAGGTGGGTATATTGTGCCAAGATACCCTCATGGGGTGAACCAAAAATAAAGTTGCCCGATGTCACATGATCCGTACCTGTGATCGCTCTGCTTCGAAGCGGTGGAACAGTGGAGAAAAATTCTCTCTGCATGTGCTGTCTGTCTCTCTCTTTCACCTCTAACAAGAAGGCATTGGCTTGGTGTTCTGTTTCACACGCTGAGAACTTCAACAGTCTGAAACTGTGTACTGTTCGTGTCTGCTTTGATTTTGCAACACTACCTTCGTCAGAGATAAGGTTATTCAACGTGAAACATTTTGCAGGTTACGATGTCAATACAATGTGTACAGCCGAAAAGAAGAATTATATCATTAACCAAACCAAAATTTTACAGCTCGGTAGTTAGAATAGAATCGCTTCGTGTCGAAATTGAAGACGTCATTAAATGGAAATGGGTAGCGAGCATAATGAACTCCTCTACAACGCTGTCATACATTAAGAAGAAAAACAACAGAAGAATGAAAAAAGAAAATCTTACTGATGCTCATGGTGATCAGTCCTTGAAAATTATTAGGTATATAAAGTTATCAGTTTTCTTTCTGTTTTTTTTTTTTTTTTTTTATGTATGACAGCTTTGTAGAGGAGTTATTTCCACAAAAGGATCCGTCCCGGAGCGGCTATATTCGAGGAGAGTGCTATTTACATCCTAGAATTCGAGATACCACAGTCACAATGCTGAATACATATGCTGAACATGTAGACCTGTCTCGAAATAATGTATACACACTTCACATATATATTATCCCGCTAAACTCTTTCTGCGAGTTAAAATTACATATTTCTAATTAGCTTTATTCCAGAATCCATTATTAAGTAGGAGTCAGCGAGTTATAATCGAAAGAAAGTGTTAAATTAATTTACTTGGAAATTTTGTTTTAAATTAAATTGATTTGAAAATTTATATATATATATAAAATTTATATAAATTTTATTAAAATTTAAAAAAAATTATATAAAATTATATACATAAAATTTCATGAAAATCCATCCTCTGAGCTATTACATGCAGACGGACGGACAAAGAAATAATAATTGTCGGATTTCTATTGTCCCGATTTTAATGAAAATAATGACAACATAAATTATTTTCTATATTCCTTATTTCACCAATCATGGTAGTGTAAGGTATCATGATGACTGTTTTATAATTATTATTTTTTTTCTCAAGAACTAATTTAACATTCTTTTATTAACAATTTTGGGGACTAAGTATCCAATTTTGAATTGCTGTATTCTGTTCACTTTATAACAAATTTTGCCATCTCTGAAAATTAGAGATTATATCTCTCTATTGGTTGTGTATCAAGTGTTGCAGTGTTATTTGATATACAGTATATATCTTCTTGAATCTGTATTCCTACATACTTGTCGTACTTATCGTTAGGTTTGGATATGGGAAAATCTTAAAATTTTGCATAAAACCCCCGTTTAAAAATCTTCAGAAAATTGGGGTGCCCCGTTTCACTAGCTGAGTGATTGGACTTCTCTACTTCGAGAACACAGTTGACGGGATTGTATACCAGGGTTCAATACACCAATTTACTGCATTACTCTATGAATGAACTTCTATTGAACTCTGCTATGAATTGTCTCAATATTTGTCTTGCTTTTGGTCTTATCTTAAACCCTAATAAATCAGCCGTGAATGACCTTATCTCTCAAAAACAGCCCACCTGTCTTCAACTAGCCGTACGAGGCGTTCCCATTCCACAGGTTTTTCTCACGCTGGCTTGGGAGTCATATTCGATTCCAAATTGACCTTTAATGATTATGTGACTCATCTACGTACAAAAAAAAAAAGGGGGCCCAATGAGATGACGAGCAAAACAGCACTTATTTCATGTCTCCGATCCATTAAATATGCCAGCAGGATTACCCACCTAATCCTGTATGCAGTGGAAATTTGGACATCCGCTTCCCCCACAACTACTGACAAAAATTCGCCGATGAATACTGGTTGTTGAAGTGGATTGCTTACAAACACCATAGCATTCAGAACTTTGAATATCACAACTTGCAAGAGCTCTTGACTATCAGGTTAAATGTCAAAATTCATAATGCACAGCTGGGGGAAACCATTAAAATGCCCATTGATGATCCGAATCCTCTTGATACTTGGGGAACCACTCAGTAGAGATACTACAACCAGCTCTTCGGGCAAAATCTGCCTTCTGAGCTAGCAAGCAACGCCTTCAACTCTTTAGTAGATTTCTCCCAACAAAAATGCTACCTGCAGTCCAAGCCCTCTCGACTACGACTTTTACAGATTTGGGATGAAGTCCACTGGAGAGGGTGCTCATAATCCGCAACCAGGTTACTTAAAATGATCGATGACACAGCCATACTCCTGTAAATCAGGCCTTGATCTGTCTATACAGTATTAGGCCCAGTACGTTGGTAGACCTGTCTGCCATCTAGTACATAATGCTAAGTCCACTCTTACATTCCGCCAAGACCAGCTATCTCAATGTAGGCCTTGCCTTTTAATTTAATTTCTCATTTGTTTTACTTTCATTTTACTTTTAATTTTATTATTTTCTTTTATTTGTGTTATTATTCCAACAATATTATCTGTAAAGCCTAGCCTATAGCGGTGATGGGTTATTGCAGTAAGGTTTTTACAATAAAGATCTTATATACGGTACTGTATGTGTACACCCGAAAATTAAGAATGTCGGTAACAGCAAGCACTTGCTATAACCAACTTGTTACACCCAGTGAAACTGTGGCATCTCTGAGGGACTTTTTTTTAACATCGCAAGATTACTATATGTGAAGTTCGCTGAAAGGCGGAGTGTAAAAATAATTCCCACACACTGGAGGAACTAAAGGCCAACATTCAAAATTGTGAACTTAGCCGTTCAACCATTACAAAATGTTTCATCGAATATGATGAAAAGAGTTCGTGTATGTATTCAAGAAGGTGAATATTTTCAATACTCTTATGATTTTTATAATTAATTACTTATTATCATTATAATTGCTATAGTTACTTCATTTTTGATTGCATAATCTGATAATAAAAGAATTAAGGGTTTCGCGAATTTTGAATCACCCTATTAAAGTACAGTTCTACTAAAAATTCTACTAAAAGTCATGAGACCTATGATTGAAGTAAATTTGGTTTGACTTCTAATTCGCAAATATTTTCGGAAGCAGAGAGAGCTAACAGAGGAACAAATGATACAAATGATAAAAGAAAGTTTCAGAGGAATAAATGATACAGCCACTCTCCAAAAAATTAGAAATATTTATTCAATATCTAGTAAGGCCACTTTTAGCACGAATTACAGCCTGTACACGTGGCATGGATTCCATTAGGTGTCTAAAGGAGTCTAGTTCAGGATTTGATCACTATTGCATCAGGATATTTGTCAGTTATATTGTGGTCTGTAGAGAACTGCGAAGCCGAATTGCCCTTTCCAGTGTATCTCAGAAATTCTCAGTTGGATTCAGATCTACAGAATTAGGCGACCAGGGTAGATGGAAATCTTGGGAACGTTACTCGAACCATTTAAATACAATTTTTGCACGATGAATAGTTCCTTTGTCATCCTGAAAATATCGATTGTAATCCTGATAAAAATGAAGCGTTCCAGGGAGAAGTTGGTCCAATACGACAGAAAGATATTCACTGGAGGTAACATGATCTTCTAACGGTATGAGCGGACCCATTCCGTACCAACAGAACGACTTCACGTCAATTCGTTGCAAGACAGTTCGTTGTACGACAGTTCGGTACATGACAATTCGGTGGACGAGACAATTTGGTGAAAGACAATTGGTGACTTCGACTCTGTCCATATTGTAACACCTTTAATCCAGATAAGATTATTTATTAATTTTTTTAACATACCTACACAGTTGACTCTTACGCTTTTCCAGAACCATTAATTGGTTGAGGGTTGGGAAGCTAGAAGAAAATTACTGGCCAAGAAACCAGATGAAAGGAATAGAAACGAATTTTATCACTGTGAAAGTTGTTATAGTCATAAGCTGCTTTAGTAACATGGATTGGTTGAGGGTTCCGAAGCCAGAAGAAACTAATTTATACAGAAACTACAGGAAAGGAAAATTAATGAAAGTAGATTCCTTTTTCTTTTAAGGAAACCACCAACGCTTGCTCTATTCTAACAACGTGGGTTTTGGAAGGTTGGGAAGTTGCAAGCAATTTATTGACTGATACAGATGAAAAAGGTTATTTTAAAAAAGTTATTTTAAAAATGTATTTAAAAAGTTTTAAAAAAAGGTTATCAGGCTGTTATTTTTTAAATAGGATTTCCTAAAAAAGTAGAATGTGAATTAGAAGCTAAGTTGGATAGTACGCTCCATCAAAAATACAAAATATCAAGAACGGTATCGTAATCTAAATTCATCATTCACAGCTGGGCATGTTAAAAGTTTGTATTTTCTGTTTTGCTTTGCCATACACCGAATTCTCCCAAAGAATTCTCAGAATCGTCATACTTACCGAATTGTCGTAGCCACCAATTGTCTTTCACCGAATTGTCACATAGAGCAAAATGTCATGCACCGAATTGTTTCGTACACCTGTCATACAACGAATTGTCTTGTAAGAATTGGTTCGATCCCTTATAAACATTCCTGTAGCCATTTGGAGCTCCAGTGTAACGTTTTTCAAAGACATCGTTCAGGTCTCTTTGACCGGTTTCTTTTTTCATCTTTTCACTACATGGGTTATGAGTGATTTGTAAGGTTCAAACGTGTGGCTGTTACATGCAATGAAAAATCTGACATGACATCATCTGATGATGAATCATCTTATTTGAAACTCCGTAAGAACCTTCTCTCGACTCATTCTATTTGCAATATTTCTGATATTGACCGCACACTTTTAAACTTTTTCTCTGCTTTTCATTCATCTCGTTCATACTGCTAATTACGTTAGGGTCTGTATACTTTTAGTAAGGGATTATACAAATCTATTAAACATCTTCCATAAGCCACATACCTCAATCTGCTGAATCATAAACAGGCATTGTCTTTGTGTCGTAATGCTCATTTTGTACAGTGAATTAGTTATTTTTAAAATCTTGATGTATTGTGCAGTTTTAACTAAAAATCGTTTTGTGCGTCTGTTTTCTGCATTCTGTTTTGCAGCCGTCCGTCGCAAGACCTCTGAGAGCTTCGCCAAAGAGAGAGACCAAATGGATGACTTCTCGTTATTGGATAAATATCGCCATATCAATTTGGTCGCTTTCCAAGCCATTGTGTATTAGGAGAGATGAATCTCTACGTGCGTTTAAGTGAATTTGTGAAACTTCTCTGTCGTTATAAAACTTTTGCAGAGGGGAGTGATACGATATCACTAGTGGTCCCCTTCTGTTACTTTATATTGTATATCTTATGTTTAGACCGGATTTTTTCTTCAATAAGACGTATTTTAATAAAAAAGGAATCGGGGTACAAAATTTCGTAATTGCTTTTCTGTTGTAGTCCGAAAGTTCACTTCCAAATCGAAATTCTGTTGTTTTTTTGCTTTTCTGTTGTAGTCCGAAAGTTCACTTCCAAATCGAAATTCTGTTGTTTTTTTGCTTTTCTGTTGTAGTCCGAAAGTTCACTTCCAAATCGAAATTCTGTTGTTTTTTTTTTTGTTTTTCAGAATTTTTGGTATCGATACTGTCAGTTAATTTCAAAATGAGCCCTCCCTAGTCTGTAGAGACAGCATAAAGCATTTTGATTGATTTTCTGTTAATGACACCACCAGAAACAAGGATCCAGACATGACTCATATATCACAAAAATTGAATCCCCTTAAGTTATTTTATTATGAGACTTTTGAGGAGAAATTTTACCTACCAAGCCTCTCCACTTCCAATCAGGTCCTTCTCCCCCAGTAGTAGAACCCTGTGGGGAGAGGGACCCGATTTTTTTCAAATTTCCCAACTCTGGTTGTATTTTTCTATGTTTTACTATACATATTTTGAGTATTTTCTGTAGCTCTTTGTGCCCATCTCATACCCGGAATAAATTGGAACTAATACTGCGTGTTTCGTGATTTTAATACAATTGCTGTTAATCATATAAATCACCATCGTTACATTGATTTCCCTTGAAAAACAGTCAGAGGGCATTTGAGGCTGACAAGGGAAATTCACGATCTTCTCTTCAGTTTATTTTAAATTTCACTAGGATTCCTTAAATGAAGTAAAATAATCAAGCAGTAATACTCCATATTCAGAACCCCCCCCCCCCGTGAAAATTGAGGGAGGTTTGCCTTGCTCCTTATCGCCACTTCAGTAGGTTCTCCTACTGAAGTTATGGTGAATAAATAACGGACAAATATATAGGAAAACTGAAAATAATGGTAAAATAAAAACGTAGAAAATTATAAATAAAAAATGTACATTTAGCATAGGTGAAGATCAAAGCCGTGATGGACTCTTCAAAGCAAATCAAACTTTCTTCCTCGATTTTCTCGGGGGTTTGTAAATGGTCTTACTACATGGTCATTTCCCTTCATTTAAGGAGTGGTTTAGCATTAGCAAAGGCACATGATGCAAGAAAGCAAGCTTATATAGCATCAGCCAAAAAAAAAAAAAAAAAAAAACCCTTATTTCACCCATTCACTCGCTCCAAATGTTTGTCAAGTTCTGCCTTGAATCTAGTTAAGCTATCAACTTCTACAACGACAGATGGAAGTTTGTTCCACCAATCAACCACCCGCTGGCTAAAGGCAAATTCCGCACATCTATCCTACAACCGTATTTCCTCAATTTGAATTTATGCCCTCTCAGGCGATTATTCTGAGCAAGAGGAAGAATCCCATCAGCATTGAGCATGCTCAAACGAAAGACACTGTAATTTGCAAAACTTAAGCCTTTCTTCGTAAGAGCAACCCTTTGTTCCATTCACCAATCTTGTTGCCCTTCTCTGTACTCGTTCCAGCATCTCTACATCCTTCTTGAAATGAGGCCTCCAGACCTGTATACAGTATTCTAGGTGTGGCCTAACCATTGCTTATACAAGGGAATAATCACCTCCTTATCGCTGCTAGAAAAATTCCTATATATCATCGACAATACACCATGAGCTACTCTTGCAGCCCGTCTGCACTGCTCAGAAAACTTCATACCTGCCTGCACAACCACCCCCAGGTCCCTTTCATTCTCTACCACTGTCAGTGTAGTACCACAGAGTTCATACGTTGCTCTGGGATTGCTGTTTCCCATACGTAGTACTTTACATTTTGCAATGTTAAAGTTCATTTGCCACCTCTCAGCCCATCTGCTCAACTTTTCTAGATCTTGTTGCAGCAGTGTATTGTCATTAGTGTCATTAACAACCCTGCCAACCTTCGTATCGTCTGCAACCTTGGACATTAAGCCTGATATACCATCATCAATATCATTTATAAATACAGAAAACAACAATGGACCCAACACTGAACCCTGAGGGACTCCACTAATAACATTAGTCCACGAAGAGCAGTGTCCATTGATTACCACTCTCTGTCTTCTTCCCCTCAACCACCCCTTTATCCATAGCAGCAATTTGCCTCCAGTGCCATACTCCTCCAATTTGTGCAGCAGTCTTCCATGTGCAACACTATCAAAAGCTTTTCTAAGATCCAAATATATGATATCAAAGTTATTCTTTGCATTCAATTCCATTGTGACTACATCATAGTATCCAATAAAATTAGTCAGACAAGAATTCCTTAACAAACCCATGCTGTGTCCGAGCTATAACTGAAGTCTTGTCTAAATGATCCTGCAGTGCTTCTTTAACCAGTGCCTCCATTAATTTTCCTGGAACAGAAGTTAAGCTCACAGGTCTATAATTACTTGTGTCAGCCTTTGATCCACCTTTGTGGATTGGGCTCACATTTGCACATCTCCAGTCCATCGGTATCTCCGCTGAGTCCAGGGAAGCTCTCATAATTATGGCTAAGGGTTTGCTTACTTCCTTTGCCGCCTCCTTTAATATAACTGGATAGATTCCATCCACCCAGGTGCCTTTCTTGTGTTTATCTTCAACAATTTCTCCTCCACTTTACTCTCAGTTATTATAAGATTATCTAGCTTACGGCCAGAGTTGAATACACGTCTGGCATTCCCCTCCCTGAATAACTCCTCATGTGTGAATGTCAATGCAAAATATTCATTTAGTTTGTTAGCTAACTGAGCAGGATCATCAACAGTTGAACCATCGATATCAAGTGGACCAATCTGATTCATCCCCTTCCTTCCAGAGTTTACATAAGTAAAGAACTCTTAGGTGTTTTTCTTTGCATCCTTTGCCAAAGATTTCTAGTAATCTGCCTTCGCCTGCCTAACCTCCTTTGTAACTTGGTTACTGACCAGCTTGTATCTATCACACGCTTATTTGTCACATGTTAATTTATATGTATCAAATGCATTTTTCTTCTCTATCACATGTCTAATTAGTTCATCTGACATCCATTTAGGCCTAAATCTTGAACAATATTTATTTCTTAGTATGAAAAGCCTAGTAGCTTCCAAGATTAATGCTTTGAATGCTTCCCATTTTGAATTTGCTCTTGGTAACATCATCAGTTGGTTCCACCGTATAGAATTTAAATACTGTCTCAGACCACCGTAGTCACCTTTACGAAAGCAAAGGTGACTACGGTGGTCACCTTTACGAAAGCAAAAACCCTTCCCTTTACCCTTGATGGTAGTTACCTCTTTGAGTAAATCCCACTTCAGGACACTGTGATCACTGCCATCTAGTGGTTCCTTTATCTGCAGATTCTTGATTCATGAAGAATCACTACTGATATTCAGATCAAGAGTAATTCTCCCTCTTGTTGCCTCCCGAACATGCTGATGTAGAAAACAATCATCCAATAAATCCACAAAAGCCTTGCTAGTGTGTGAGTGACCAACCCACAAATTCCAGTCAATATTCTTGAAATTAAAATCCCCCGTTATAAGACACTCTAATTTACTGGCCCACTCTATTTCTCTGCACAATTGCTCCTTATACTCATCAGATTCATTAGGCCTATAACACCCACCCACTCTCATTTTTCCTTTCCCAGTGCGTATGTCACACCAAACAGACTCAACATTGCATTGTCCACCAACGTCAATTGGATGCACTTCTTTAGATTTTTATGTGTTTCTTAACTAACAGCATAACTCCTCCTCCCTTCCTGTTTTGTCTATCCTTTCTATACACATTGTACTACCCAAATTCCAGTTCTGCACTGCTTATGTCTGGGTGACACCATGTCTCTGATTTCCCAACAATATCTGCCTTTGATGTCTTGACTAGCACTTCAAGCTCATCGAATTTATTAACTATACTCCTAGCGTTGGTGTACATGCAAGTATACATGCACCTATTTCTACTCTTAGTTGCCCGAACACAGCCCATGTATTTACTTGTTCCACTATGACTCCCAGCAGGCCTGGAAATTCCCATTGCCTTGATTTTCAGGCTATTGCTCAATTGCATTTTAATAGGAGTAGTGCAAGAATCATTTTTACCTCTGCCAGCGGCTACTGTTAATCTATTAGTCCGCGTATCCCCCCCCAAGCTAGCAGTTTTCCGACCCACCTAACTCTGCCTCGATAGCATCAGCAAATATTCTTTGCACCCTTTCTATTTAAGTGTATCCCATCCCTGTAGAAGCAGTCTCTCCTGTTAACAAGCACAGACCAGGCTGAGAAAAATTCTTGAGCCTTGCACAATCTCTCCAGGGCTGCATTGATCGACAAAAGCTCTCATCATATACCCCCTCCTATCCTGTGTGGGCAGAATTGCAGACACTTTCAAATTCAACTCTTAATTCACGGCTTTTTTTCAGCATTGTCTTGTACTTGAGAGCGCGTGCTATAGTAAAAACGTGCACGTAGAATGCACACTGTAGTGGTACCGAAAATATTTAGAGGGGGGGCTCAAAATTGAATTGCGCCTGGAGCCTCTCAAGTGCTAAATCCGCCACTGTTTACACTCTATTATAGAATGTACTATATTGTAGTGCGATGAGCGCTGGCGATCATCACGTGTACGTAATTTTGCTTTACCGACACCAGACTCGTGATACATGATCATGCCTAGCTGACTTGTGCTATTGTAACCATTAATATATACTGAAGTACACCAGTCACAGACCAGCTGATGAAGAGGCACTTCGCTTCACTTTTACTTAACGTAAAATTAATGTCATTATTTTACTTAATGTCATTATTAACGTAAGCTAATAATGACATTATCAAAAGCCGTTTGTTAATGTCATTGATTTTTTTTAATCCCATTATTGATACAATAACTGGTACATGAACTTTATAGATTCAAGTTTTATTTTTCGCTCACGGTTATAAACGAGCATTAAAAGTATTTAGACCTTGGTTAAAGATTTTACAGATCCTAGAAATGTTACTTTAGGTTATTTGACGATACAGCACTTTGGTGTATAAGAGATAAAAAAAAAAAAAGGAAGAAAAAGAAAAGTTCATGAAAAAAAAATCCGGAGCACTTTCAGGGTCTTCATACACTCAACTTGATTAATGGCGAAAAGAGAGAGAGGTTATAAAATCCGTAGGTTATTCACAGCGAACTGTAGACATTTCTCCCATTTATTTTACAAATGGCCACTGTACAGTTGACAAAAAAGGATGTAATGGCACGAGAGCCATCTTCAGAAGCTGTAGGACACGAGAAGGGTGTTTTATTCCTTCAAAATAACGTTTAGATTTCTAAACTAAAAGTTTCACCTCATCTACTTTGGAATTTATAGTTGCATTTGCGCTGTAGGTAATGGTCGCTATATCCGAAGCATCATCCCCCGTCCCTTAACAATCATCATTACTTTAATGGAGCCAACTAAACAACAATGGGGAACGAGCTCGGGTTATGACAAAAGCACGTGAACGTATAAAGCATAATGGACTTGGGATGATGTACAGTACTTGAGGCACTTCGTTCACAGAATCGAAGTCTCTGACATCGAATGGTACTCTGCTACCATATTTAATTATACTTGTTTGCATTCATTTATCAAAAGCACGAAGCGAAGTGCGTTGTTGTTTCATGAACTTGCATAAGCCAGTAATGAAATTTATGGTCATCATTCCATTTATACTTAATGCAAAAAAGATAGATGAAGAGAAATAAATATGGAATAACTCTCAAATTCTACGAGTTTTCAAATGAATGTGCAAACTCTCGTAGTCCACTAGATGGCAGCACATATTATAGTAACTCAAAACATTAATCCTATATTAATTATATGCTAAGAAAAAAGGATTTTTCAGTGTACATAATCCTGTAGGGCAGGAGTGGCCAACTTAATTTGTGATGCGACCTACTTTTTTCCTTCAAAATGTGCCGCGATCTACCATCTCAAAAATTTCATTGCACAAGGTGCACAAATCGAGGGATGACTCTGTATTTAAAATTCGTCGTGATCGACCGAAATTAAATCCGCGATCGACTCGTTGGCCACCCCTGTTGTAGGGTAATTGAAAATCCGGCGTATTGGGTGGGGGGAATAGTTTCAGGTTAATATTACAAAAAATAAAAATATCTTTAAAAATGCCATTTTGCAGAGGGCTTTTTTCGTTTCGCCACTGAAGTGATCATGTACTGTAGCTAGTTTGGTCATAGCCAACAAATACTTCTCTACCAGTACTATTCGGATTCCACCACGTTTGGAAAAGGTGTAGGCTAATAAGCTGTAGTCACATTTTTGCCTCAGATGTAGAATCAATCTATCGTGACCACTTTCAACCAATGCATACAAATTGCCAGTACGATTTTGAGTCAGTCGGATGTGAAGTACGCATTAAGAAATATAAAAACGAGATTACGAAAATTCTTAATAAGATTACAAAAATCCCTAATTAGCCACTGCCTCAAAGATAATACGTTTGGTTTTCATAGCCTTACATGGGAAGAAACGATTTTATGGGGCCTCCCATGTTAGCATATAAAATAATGAGGTGGATGAGGGCAAGTTAATTTGGGTACATGCGCAGTAATTCCCCAAAGATATTATAAACTGTACACTGTTAACGACACAAGCAACATATGAATATATTTTAACTCTCCATTTTAACATCATTTAAGAGAAGCTAAGATTTTGATACAATTCTGCACATGAAGGAAATTTATATAATCTTTGACTATTCGTTATGCATTCAGTAGATAAATAAAGGAATACTGTGGAGGATATAAGCAGGAACACTGGAGAAAATGTTTTGGAAAAATGTCAAGAAAAAAAATTTGTTAGCGATGTTTATTTTATTGTCTTTTATTTAGGTTTTGACTGTTTATGGCAGTTAGGCCGAATTTTTGTTACTTGAGATCAACCTTGTTTTAAAATATAATTTCTACTTTACATCTAAATGTTTTTTTGTTGTTGTCGTATTTTTGTATCTGTTTAAACTTATCTCCAATTTATAATGAATTTTTATTTATTAGTATTAATTATTTTCAATAATGAATTTAAAACGGAAAGGGTACAAAATAGATGTGATTTAAAGTGGATTGATTATAAATTTGAATAATAATTTGTATGAAGTGATTTTTACAATCAAATAAAAAATTTAAAAAAAATCCTAGAGGCCACAAAACGATATACTCTATATAAATTTATTGGTTAATACTGAATTTTGAAACGAGGGATTTAAAAACTAGAATAGGAATAATTGTTTTTATTCATATTTACTAGGGGGCTCCGTCCCCTGCTCGCTTTGCTCCCCCCCCCCTTCTTAACCCCAGGGGCTCACAGCTGGTGAGTATGGGCTTGGCACACTCAGGGTCCTGAGCTGGATATCATCATTCTTCTTTTTCTTGATGATTCCCTTCCACTTCTCTCTCTCTCTCTCTCGGGGTAATTCAGAAATTTTTTTTTTTTTTTTTTATTCCCTGGTGCAGCATAAGCCTCAGGCTTCCTTGCACTCTGCAGTATAAATAATATTAATAATAAATACAGTATTATTATTATTATTCATACTGCATCGAGTGTGGCGCAGGATAAAGTCACTCGCGTTTCGAACCGACCCCTCTGCCTTAGGTAGAGGGGTCAGTTCGAAAAGATGAAGACAGTCTCGCGAGCAAGACAGTGGAGCAAGCGGCGCTGTCCCTCGTAAGGCTACCACAAGAGAAGGGGAAGACCATCCAGCCCAAACAACTGGAAGTGCTTCCTGCGCAACTGCGCTAGTGACCATCCAGGAAGGAAGAAAACGCCAACGCATGAAGTCAGGGTAGGATTACCCATTAAGGCAATGAGACACGTACCTTGGGGCGCCAGGCTTTGGGGGCCCCTAAGCCAAGACATTTTCCTATAGTGTTCTAAAATAGATTAATGTTTTCGGTAAACATCATAAAAATCTTGATTATTTTAAGCGAAAATTTTTTTCAAAACAATTATTACGTTTTAATACGTATTTTGAACAGCGCGGACTATCTGACTGGTAACGAGATCAACCTTTAAATAATGCCGCAATACCAATGGCTGTAATGAGCCAAGAGCGATTAAATGCCTTATCCCTAATCTCCATTGAACACGAGTTTGCCGAAAAGATAAACTTTGAATACATAATCAATAAATTCGCGAATTCTAAAATTTGCAAAGTAAATTTGTAAAAACGACATAAAAAATTATTCATTAAACTAAAAAGTTTTATTATTTATCATCCTTTAACACTTTAACAGGCAGAAAAATCCAGAAGTTCAAAAAATTCAAAAGTACAAAATTTCATTTATTTGCCACCTAACTTTTATTTATTTTTTTATTATTATTTTGGGGGGGGGGGGGCCCAACTATCCTTAATCCGCCACTGCATGAAGTGGAGCATTGAAATGAATACGTACATCATGCGAGCATACTATGAAATAACCAGGCTAGAGACCGATATGACAATGTACAGGTCGAGACTACATACCAAGCGGTTCGAACGATACCCGTATATTCAGGTCACGGAACAGCGATTAGCAGACCAAAGAAGAACCATAATCACGAAGAACCTAATAGCTCCTGCCATCTTGAAAAAAATCAAGCAGGTTGTCAGCGATCAACTACAAAGCACAAAGAATATGGTCAATATGGAACCAGAGGAGGAACATGGAATAAGGGGAGGAACAGCAAGAAGAAATACAACCAAGAGTAGCTGAAGTGGAAAGAGACGAAGTCATAATATCCAGAATAGAAGACGAGTGGAAGAAGGCCCTAACAGAATTCGAAGGAATGGCCCCACAAGAACCCACGTGATACCTAAGCAGAGGCCAAATAAAATCCTGTGGAGAGTAACAGACCACCTCAATCGGAAAATAATGCCACATTACCTTGACAACAATGGTGCAACGCTGGAGGCTATCCACACAGCCGTATTCTGTGCTGCCATAGCAGCTACTAGATTAATGGAAAGGAAACGAGAGACCAGCAGCAGAAGAACCGACAACAGAAGGAACCGCCAGCTTGGGAAAGAAGACTTCAGCAGAAGATAGAAGAATTAAGAGTCAAGATAGGACAATTGACCCATTACCAACAGGGTAATAGAAGTAAGAAAATGATTGGAAAGATGAAGAGCATTCTCAAGAGAGACAGCGTCCACAGCAAACATGAGACCAGATATCAGAGAATAGGAGAATACTTGGACACACTGAAGCAGAACCTCCTCGCACTCAGCAAGAGATTACACCGATACAAAGAGAGCTCCCAGAGAAAAATAAACAACCAAATCTTCGATGAGGACCAAAGAGTCTTCTACAGAAAACTGGGTGAAGATGAGAAAGCAAGAAACGAACCCCCGAAAAGAAGATGATCGAGGAGTTCTGGGGAAATATCTGGAGCAGTGAAATAAGACATAACAGCAGAGCACCCTGGATAGAAGCAGAACAGAAGAAAACCAAGAACATATAAGAGATGAGAGAGTGGGAGATTCGAGAAGAAGAAGAAGTAAAACAGTCGATCAGGAACATCCATAACTGCCGAACCCTAGGAATTGATAACATCCACAACTACTGGTACAAGAGGCTCACCTGCACACACAAGCACCTAGCAGAGCAGTTAACTCAAATGATAAGGCTCAAATCATAATTATGAGAGCTTCCTTGGACTCAGGGGAGGTACCCATTGACTGGAGATGTGCAAATGTGACCCCAATTCACAAAGGGGGATCAAAGGCTGACACAAGTAATTATAGACCTGTGAGTTTAACTTCTGTTCCCGGAAAATTAATGGAGGCACTGGTGAAAGAAGCACTGCAGGATCATCTAGACAAGACTTCAGTTATAGCTAGGACACAGCATGGTTTTGTTAAGGGGAAGTCTTGCCTGACCAATTTGATTGGATACTATGATGCAGTCACAAAAGAACTGGATGCAGGGAATAACTTTGATATTATATACTTGGATCTTAGAAAGGCTTTTGATACTGTTGCACATGGAAGACTGCTGCACAAATTGGAGCAGTGTGGCATTGGAGGCAAGTTGCTGCTATGGATAAAGGGGTGGTTGAGGGGGAGAAGACAGAGAGTGGTAATCAATGGACACTGCTCATCGTGGACTAATGTTATTAGTGGAGTCCCTCAGGGTTCAGTATTGGGGCCTTTATTGTTTTCTGTATTTATAAATGATATTGATGATGGTATATCAGGCTTAATGTCCAAGTTTGCAGACGATACAAAGGTTGGCAGGGTTGTCAAGGACACTACTGACACTATGCTGCTGCAACAGGATTTGGAAAGGTTGAGCAGATGGGCTTCGAGGTGGCAAATGAAGTTTAACATTGACAAATGTAAAGTACTACATATGGGAAACAGCAACCCCAGAGCAACGTATCAACTCTGTGGTACTACACTGACAGTGGTAGAGAATGAAAGGGACCTGGGGGTGGTGGTGCAGGCAGATATGAAGTTCTCTGAGCAGTGCAGACGAGCTGCAAGAGTAGCTCATGGTGTATTGTCAATGATATATAGAAATTTTTCTAGCAGGGATAAGGAGGTGATTATTCCCTTGTATAAGGCAATGGTCAGGCCACACCTAGAGTACTGTATACAGGCCTGGAGGCCTCATTTCAGGAAGGATGTAGAGCTGCTGGAACGAGTACAGAGAAGGGCAACTAGATTGGTGAATGGGACAAAGGGGTTCTCTTACGAAGAAAGGCTTAAGTTTTGCAAATTACAGTGTCTGGAAACTAGGCACCAGCGGGGTGATCTGATAGAGGTGTACAAAGCCTTGAATGGTTTGAGCATGCTCAATGCTGATGGGATTCTTCCTCTAGCTCAGAAAAATCACCTGAGAGGGCATAAATTCAAATTGAGGAAAGACAGATGTAGGATAGATGTGCGGAAATTTGCCTTTAGCCAGCGGGTGGTTGGTGGGTGGAACAGACTTCCATCCCTTGTCGTGGAAGTTGATAGCCTAAATAAGTTTAAGGCTCAGCTGGACAGGTATTTCGAACGAACAGAGGGGTGAAGTGGAAGTGGTTATTTTTATTTATTTATGTTACTTTTTTTTTTTTTTTTGGCTGATGCTGCATAAGCTTGCTTTCTTGCATCAAATGCCTCTACTAATGCTAATGCTAAAGGCACCCGGAGACAATCCCGAAGTTTCTCACCGAAGAAGTCACATATCTGAAGCGTAAAGACGAAGATAGAAGAAACCCGGCAAAATACAGGCCAATAACTTGCCTCCCAACGATGTACAAGATCTTGACCAGCTGCATAACCAAGAAGATATCAAACCACTTAGAGAGTCAGAACATAATGGCCGAACAGCAGAAAGGATGCAAGCGGAAGAGCAATTAACCATAGATTGCACAGTTATGGAGCAAGCCTACAAGAAACACCGCAACTTATACACGGCCTACATCGATTACCGCAAGGCCTTCGACTTCGTACCTCATAGCTGGCTAATAGAGACCCTGAAGATCTACAAGGTCAATCCGATAGTTACAAACGTCCTAGGAGCAACAATGGCGAAATGGAGTACCACAATTAAGGTCGAGAACATCACAACCAGGCCAATCCCCTTTAGAAGAGGAATCTTTCAGGGAGATGCTCTGAGCCCACTGTGGTTCTGTCTAGCACTCAACCCGCTATCCACCATGCTTAACGGCAGCAAGTATGGATATAATCTCAAAGAAGGAAGAAAGAACCTGTACCCTCACCCACCTGATGTACATGGATGACATCAAGCTCTTTGCGGCAAACGAGATGCAACTCCAGCAGCTACTCCGGATCACCGAAGAATTCAGCAAGGACATCAGGATGGGATTTGGTCTAGACAAATGCAAGACCCACACACTGCACCAGGGAAAATTAGTTGGCCGTAACTACCAGCTGCTGACTGGTAAAGAGATCGAAGCTATGACAGAAGGAGAAACCAATAAATACCATGGATGATGCAGGCTCAGCAGTTAGAGCAAAAGGAAATTAAGAAGTGCCTGACCGAAAAATATCAGCAGGGACTCAGAAGCCTTTTGAAAGCAAAATTGAACCGAGGGAACACATTTAAAGCCATAAACACCTATGCAGCTGCAGTACTAACATACACCTTCGGGGTCATAGATTGTACTAACAGCGAGCTACAAGACAAGGACAATGAAGACCAAGAGCCGCCAACAGTACCCGAAGTCGGCAGTGGAGAGACTAACATTAGCTCGGAAAGACGGAGGAAGGGGCCTGATAGACCTGATAGAGCAACAGAAAACAGCGATAGTTAACCTGAAGGATTACTTCGAGAACAACACAGCACCACTCCACCAGGCCATAAGGAAGATAGATAAGTGGTATGCCCCACTCAACCTAAGCGAGAAAACCCCCACCCACCCAGACGGCACAAGAAACGAAGTTAGAAAGATGGGCAAAGAAGACACTCCATGGCAGACACTACAACGACCTCCATCAAGATCATATCGATAACATTGCTTCCAATGCATGCTTCACAAGCGGGACGCTCTTTCCCGAGACTGAAGGATTCATGCTGGCCATCCAAGACCAGGTAATCAACTACAGAAACTATAGAAAATGACCCCGGAATGTCAGATGACACATCGACGATGCCACCTGGCCTTAGAAACGATCCAACACATCACCGTGGGTTGCAAGGTGATCACCCAGACCGAATACACTCATAGACACAATCAGGTAGCCAGGATAATACATCAGAAGCTAGCAAGGAAATACCAGTTGACCAAAGAAGGTGTACCATGCTACAAATACGAACCCCAGGCAGTACTCGAGACCCGAACCCACAAGCTGTACTGAGACCGCGCCATAATAATGGATAAGACCATCCCGCACAACAGACCGGACATAACCCTTGTGGACAAGATGGAAAAGGCTACCTACCTGATTGACATAGCGGTGTTCAACACTAGAAATGTTCAGAAAACCCATGAGGAAAAAAATAGCAAGTACACGAACCTGAGACATGAAGTCAAGGAGATGTGGCATGTGCAAGAAGTATCGACCATCCCGGTCATCCTGTCAATCACCGGTATGGTGCCAAAGACTCTACATAGCAGCCTAGCAGCAATAGGTCTCCCAGAGAACACCTATTAGGAGTTCCAGAAATTCGCAATCCTGAACACCTGTAGGATAGTCAGAGAGTTCCTCGACCAACAGTAACACCAGACATTACAACCACCCTGTGTACTTGTTAGCAGTGCCCGTCACGGAGTGGAATCCCCCAATCAGAGAGAAATAATATAAGAGCAACAACAATAATAATAATGCCAAACTCACTTCTTTGTCTTCACCAGATTCGTACACTTCGTAAAGGATTTTAAACATCTTCGCGTACGGGTTTTCATTCATTTACTTTGAATGATTTCCAAGACATCAGTCCTTTTCGCTCTTTTAGCTCGTTACATCAACGCTTCTCCGTCGTCAGAGAAGTGTTGATGGAATATTTACAAAATACTAAACTACAAATATACAAACTATATCGGGTCCCTTCATCAGCTGACATTAATATACAAAAATAATCGTTACAATGGAACATCAAATGATGCTGGGCGTGGTCATGTGTTAGACACTGAAGCATATGCACGAAGTTGGTGAACGTTATGGAGGCAGTTGTCTTTCAATGCCACGAACGTTGGCATGCGTCCCATACGCGCTCTACATTAACAGCAAGTGTCTGATTCCGCCCAGTAACTCATTTGTGTTCACCAACCTCGTGCACGTGCTTCACTGTCTAACACATGACTACGCCCGGCATCATTTGATGTTCCATTGTAACGTTTTTTGTATATTAATGTCAGCTGATGAAGGAACCCATCGTCCCGATATAGTAGAGGTATGATTAAATAGTTTAGTATTTTGTAAATATTTGTACAGTTTTGTATTGTATTGATTAATACTGAATTTTGATTTTGTTTCTATAATAATTTATTTGTATTATAATAATAACAGTATACTAATATACTAACATTATAACGCACTGATCGAAATCTAATCAATCAGGAAATGGTCTATATAATTATTTACCTATGCATTTGTAGTGACGTAATTGCTCCTCCCCCCTCTCTTCTCCCATTGACTCGAATAAATATCACTAGGAGGAAAACGTTTTTAATGTATAGAGAGGTAACTAGTGCAATATGAAAATCTGTACTAATTTTTGTAACTGCAAACCATGTGTGCTCACCTTAAATAAATAAAAAAAAGGATTGTTTTATTAATACATATATCTACCCATTGTATTAAAAATAATTATTGGTGACTTACGTACAATAAAAAAACTTACCCTACTTAGGAGTTTTTAAAGTTTGCTATCCTTCCTTGTATGGGTTTATACCCCTCTGTTTACTCATGACATACTTGACGCTTTCTAGTAACGTGAGTTTTTGGTATTGAAAACAGATGCTGGTACACTTTCATTCTATGTGTCCATAGTCAGTAAACAGTTAACGGGAGTTCATGGACCGACAATAGGTGCTAGTCAAAGTTTTCTTTATGTCTCTCTGTACTATTGTCAGTCCCTGTGGCTTGCCTGAACTCCAGGTTGACAGTATCCACTGAGACCAGATGCGGACCACTTTTCTCAGCATCCTCTTGTCTTTTCGCCAATTTCTGCGGCCTAACCGAATGTTTTTTTTTTTTTTTTTTTTGAGAAGCCCAAGCCCGAGAGATATTAGAACCTATAGTACTTTTGCATGGGTTGAAGGTTGAGAAGAGCACCATGCCGTTTCCATTTGGTGATGGAAATCACCATTCAATGTTAATATTTCGTTGATTTTCTTCATGCATATAGTTGCTGTTATGCCTGTTTCTGACATATGGATGTTGCTATTGCAGTAGGGTTTTAGGCGACACAACGAATTAGATCATATCATATCGTATATATTATGTTTGTAAATATTGCTTCTTTTCTGTGGTCTATCTTCTTATTTTCTGGAGGTAAAGCCCGAATTTCCGGGCGTAAAAACCATGCAGCCCTTTCCTGAGATCAACTAACTCAGCCACATTATCAAAAAGACTCATAAAAATTCTTCGCGATCGATAATGACGGGAACGAACTCAAATCTTTCCACTGGGTGTGGAGGAGGACGGTGATTATATATGTGCTACTCGCGATTGCGACATGTGGATGACGATTATTGTTCAATTTTTCCAAATCCCAGGAGTTTCCGGATACTTTGCAATATAGTGTATTTTCGCACTGTTTTTACGTACAAGAAATGCTAATTATTCCTTAAAAAATATCTTCCGAGCGATATTTTGCGTTTTTAATTACGTTGAATTGTAAAGCAAATCAATCTTTATTAATCCATGCTGTTTCTTTCTTACAGATAACTTTCTTGGGTTTAACGTGAAGATAAATTTCATCAATGCAGTACTCTCATGCAAGAAGATTATTTACCTTTATTCTTTTCAAGGTGGCCTTAGCTTCTTCTCAGGGTAAGAATTAGCTCCAAGATATACTCTTAAAAGATTCTAAACGTTCTATTGTAATTTGAATAAATATAGATTAAAATCCATTTCACGTGGGTTTTAATCAGTGTTATTAATTCCTTTCTACAATGCAAACCAGTTCTAATTATTTTTAAATATATTTCTTCAATATTCTTTTACGAATATTTCTTTTAGGCGACATAAAATAAACTTTATTAAAAGTTAGAATAAATACGTAATTTTCACATATCTCAACTTTTTTTTTTTTCTAAATGGTAATAATAAAATATGCTTTTCATTTCCAGCATCTTTAAACACATCGACTACTGCGCCTCCTGCTGAAGTGCAAGTAAGATGTGCCTTTTCTGGAACTAAATATGCTCCAGGACAGATGTGGTTTAGACGGCTAGAAGCACCGGAAACCTCTTTTTGTATTATTTGTCAATGCATGCAGGTAAGATCGATGGTGTTGTTAGCTCTGCTGTTTATTTAGCAACAAGTAGTAATGACACTTCTTATGGTATTATAAAATTTCTTGTTAGAATTAAAATTTTTAACTCTTTTCTAGGGTTTACTATATAAAAGATCATACAATTCTGTCAATGTCAAACCTTCTGTTTCAGTTTTTAAACGGACGTTTTGAAATGCGTAATCTTTTCGTGGTGCACACTGGACCTTTGATGCCAGTGGAGCAACATTTGGGCGTCACAGATTATTTGGAAATTTTTTTTCAACTGGACTCATCCCTACATGGCTGCACCGTATCCATTTGCGAATGGGCTCTTCCAACAGGATAATGCAGCATGCCACAAGGACAGAATTGTACAGAACTGGTTTCAGTAACATGGCTCGTTCTACCTCATTCCAGAGGTGCTTAACTGTGTTAAGCACCTATGGGATGAGGTGGAACGAGTTCTTCAGAGTACATTATTATTATTATTATTATATTAAGGTTACCCGTAATTTAATACATAAACCCGTATTTGTATCTGTAAATTGCGTGTGTTCTATGGTCGATTTGCTTTTTGCTGGACGAAAAATCCCAGTTTCTGAGGGGGAAAAACCTTGCTATCTACTCCTGAGACCGACTAACTCAGCCATAGAATGAAAAAAAGCCCAGTGAAGTTCCTCGCGTCATCGACGGGATTCGAACCCAGGCCTTTTCCACTTGGTGTTGAGAGGACGGTGACGATACCACTGTGCTACCGCGCAGACTCTTCAGAGTTCAGATCGGCAACTATTCAGTTGCAACTGTGAAGTCATTGAATGTGCACCCCTTTCACAAGCTTTTAACACCTCGCTGGGTGCATGATACGACGACCTTGACTGTTGTCAGAGTTGAAGTTTTACTGGCTGTTCGCTAGATGTAACTAATGAAATGGCCACTCAGTGTAACCTTTGAAGGAAGAAAGAGGATCCTCGTTTTCGATTTTTGGATTTCTTATTGAGTATCAGAGTTCGCATAGTTATAGTTCATTTGATGATCAGGACATTCAGCCCTTTTAACACCAATAAAGCCACAATTTGGTGCATCTAAACCAGTGCTTTTCAAACTTTTTTCGACCACACAAAAAGTTTGAAAACGTTTTGAAAATATATCTTAAATATTCTTTTAGCGGCGTGGTGCGCAGGTATATCAAAAAATGAAAATTGGTGAAATAATGAGCACTTCAATCTGTGGAGTGTTATCTACCTTTAATTTCTTAAAGAGTTACAGATTATTCTCAGACTTTTCGTGGCATTTCCAGTACCACTTCTTCAGTGACTGTAAAGATAGCACAACTGATAAATTATGGTGATTTAACATAAACTTGTTAATTTGATTACACATTCTTACTTGTTAATATTTAGCCTAAAGGCTAAATAATATTAACACTTACTTTAGTACGTTCTGAAAACTTTATTGTGGCTTTTTTTTTTTTTTTTAACTATCGCAAACATAACTCACCCGCGGAACTTTAACATCTTTAAAAATTATTGATAAATTACAAACAGTAAATCATATATACAAATTAAATAATAATAATAATAAATTAACGGAAAATTTGCAAAATCTCTGAGATACCGTTGCTGAAAACCAAACTTCGGGATGTCAAATCCATAACTTGTGTTCTAGGCTGAGATTTGCATTACCATTGCCAACCGCTTTAAGAAAGGAATATCAAATTGCTTTTGGCACGGTACCCATGTCATTACTGCCTGAATAAACATTCGTATTTTGTCTCATAGATGTCCGTTATTTGTCTTCTTCGTGTAAGAAGTTGAAGTTCTAATAGGCTATTAACGTGTGGAGTAAAGCCTACAATAAAGGTTTAAGTATTTGCCATAACCAACGTCTGTTGCAAAAATTTCATCGGAAATCGTGACCCCCCTCCACGAACGGTATAATGGCTTTGGATGAATGCCATCTTTCAGGCGTCATGGCCGAAAAGATGTCAAGCGATTAATATAAAAACCGCTAATTTAAGAAGTTTAGGTCTTCATGAATTAGTTGCTCATGGAAACACCGGCAAGTTCTTGCGGGATGGAATAATAAGACATTGACAGACGAACATTAAACGGGGAAAAAAGGTACTTTGCACTTCATGCAAGGATGCACGGGAAAGAAGGGGAATAGTAACAAACTGTTTAATTGAATTATATTTACTTAGTCTAACCATTGTCTATAATAAAGTGCCAAGCAGTTGCCAAAGAGGCAAAAAATTAAAGTTATAGATGAATTACGAGACTGTGCGCGCCGATGAACTACTTAAAGTCTTAAAAGTGGAAGGGACAATTTCAGGTTCTTAAAGAACTTTACAAGAAAGGAGGCACCCTGCTTCTTGTTAAAAAGTTTTCTTTTGAATTTTAAAATGGAGGTATAATTATGCAGTGGTTTTATGCACTTAAAATTTTTATAAAGTAATATAAAAGTTTAATATTATTAATGAGAAGTTTGGGGGGAAAACTAGCTAGAATAGGGGTGTGTTAGTATTAGTATTAGTAACGGCCGCATGGTGCAAGAAAGCCTATGGCTTATGCTGCACCAGCCAAAAAAAAAAAAAAAAAAATCCGAACAAAACAATGATAAAAACAAAAAAAAAAATAAATAAATAAATAAAATAAATAACTAAATAATAATAATTAATAAATAAAATAAAAAATAAATAAAAAGGAAATTAAACCTATCGTCCTATGTGCTTCCCTTAGCCGAAAGTACTATCCAGATGACCTTTGAATTTCCCCAAACTGTCGGCCTCTACCACCCATGAAGGCAACTTATTCCAGTAATTTATAACTCGCTGGCTAAAATAAAACTTCCTGCAGTCCAATCCAAACATTTCCCCCCGTAACTTGAATTTATGTCCCCTAGTTCTAGCATCATTTATAATCTTGAAAATTTCATCCTCATTCATTTTACTGATGCCTCTCAGAGCCTTAAACACCTCAATCAAATCTCCTCTAAGGTGTCTAGTCTCCAAACTCTGCAACCCACATATTCGAAGTCTTTCATCATAAGGACACCCTTTTGCCGATCTCACCAGGCGAGTTACCCTTCTTTGCACCCTTTCAAGAAGCTCGATGTCTTTCTTTAGGTGCGATCTCCATACTTGAACACAGAGTGTGGTCTAACATAAGCCTTATATAATGGGATTATCACGTCCCTATCTCTACTTGCAAAAGTTCGATAGATCATCGATAGGACACCATGGGCCTTCCTTGCAACCTGTTTACAATGATCAGAGAATTTCATGTCTGACTGTATCTTAACACCCAAGTCCCTTTCCTCCAGTACTGGGTTTAGTTGAACTCCACCAAGTGAATAAGTTATTTTGGGATTACTGTTTCCCAGGTGTAATACCTTACACTTTGTTGGATTAAAGCACAGCTGCCATTTTTCTGACCATTCCTGAAGTCTATCTAGGTCTCTCTGAAGAAACTCAGCTTCACAGTGATCATTAACTACTCTACCAATTTTAACATCATCTGCAAATTTAGACATCACGCCCTCTATCCCTTCATCAATGTCGTTGATGAAAATTAAAAACAACAGTGTTCCTAATACTGATCCTTGGGGAACCCCACTTCTTAAATCAACCCAATCTGAGGAATAGCCATTTATCACAACCCTCTGCCTCCTGCCCTGAAGCCATCCTTCTATCCATCTAAGGATTTTCCCAGTGATTCCAACCTGTTCCAGCTTATAAAGCAACCGCTCATGTGAGACCGAGTCAAAAGCTTTGCTGAAATCTAAATAAACAATGTCGAAATTATTCCCTAAATCCAGCTCGTGAGTGACCCTTTCGAAATAGCGAACCAGATTTGTTAAACATGATTTTCCCTTTACAGAACCATGCTGAGTATCCTTGAGAATTTCAATTCGATCCAAATGATCCTGAATTCCACCCTTGATCATTGCCTCCATGATTTTCCCTACTACTGAAGTCAGACTGACAGGTCGATAATTTCCAACTTCACTTTTAGAGCCACCCTTATGTATGGGAGATACATTTGCACTTTTCCAAGCCAACGGAATCTCCCAAGAGTCTAGTGATGGTCGCATAATTAGCCTCAATGGTTCAATGCACTCGCTTGCCGCCTCTCTTAAGATTATAGAGTATATTCCATCAACTCCAGGAGCCTTACTGATCTGTAGGCTCGAACCTTTTTTTATTAAATAATCTTGCGAAATTTCAATATCATTAATTACATATTTTTTAACATCGCTCCCAAAATTTCCCATTGCCACAAAAGGCTTTTCATTTGTAAATATCGATGCAAAATAACTGTTGAGTTCATCTGCAACGGCAGCTGGTGTATTTATTACTATCCCCTTTCCCTTACGTAAAGGTCCGATCTGGTTTGTCCTGCTCTTCTTGGCATTTATATATGTGAAGAATTCTTTATCCCCCTCTTTGCTCTGTTTGCTAGTGATTTCTCATAAACTGCCTTTGCCTGTCGAACCTTTTCTGTGGCTCTATTACACATCACCTTGTAGCTGTTATAGGCTTCAGTACTTTTTATTGCTCTGTAACCTTTCCATGCCACCTTTTTCTGCTCAAGTAATGCGGCAACTTCGCTATTCATCCAACTTGGAACCCTTCTCGTGGAGTATTTTTTTAATGGTATATACGCATTCAAGGCATCTGTGATTAATGTTTTAAAAGCGTACCACAGTTCAATTGTATTCATTCTCTGCGCGATATCTACCCAGTTAATAGAGGCCATGTAGTACCTTAAAGCATAGTAATTTCCTTTTCCGAAATTAAAACCCATTCTTTTGCCTTTTACTTCTGCTACCTCTCTCTCGTCATCATCCACCGTAGAACTCCGTGATCACTTCCTGCTACTGGGTCCTCTACTGTCAGCCCTGTTATGTCATCTGATTCATGTGTGATGATGAGGTCTAGGATATTCTTTTCTCTAGTACTTTCCCTGACATGTTGATACAAATAACAGTCATCTAGTTGATTTAAAAATTTTGTTCCCCATGTCGAGTTTCCTTCCCATTTACTCCAATGAATTAGAGGCAAATTGAAATCACCCATAATAAGGCATTGACGCTTACTTGCCCATTCCATTTGCATGTAGAGGCTTTTGTCATAATCTTCACAATCACCTGGTCTGTAGATTACTCCTACTCGCATTATACCTTTGTTTCCAACTATCTCACACCATACAGACTCTATACTAGCATGTGAAATGTCTGAATCCGGGAAAGCTATCGTCGCACTGAGGCTGCTTCTGATAAGAAGCATTACCCCACCACCCCTTCTATCTAACCTATCCTTCCTAAATACATTATACAAGCCGTACTGAAACTCATCATCCCCAATTTCCGGGTGGCACCACGTCTCTGCAAGCCCTATTATGTCCGCGTTACTTGTTTTAACCAGCAGTTCGAATTCGCCCATTTTATTGACGACACTTCTAACGTTACTGTATAAACAATTAAGATTTACTGTTCTTGTATATTTAACAACCCTTGAAGTTTTTTAGGCTCTCTTCCCTGATATTAGCTACCCGCTCACGTAAAACGTCTTTGCCCTCAGAACATCTAGATAATACGTCCAGTTGGGGTAACAGATAAGAACTCTTAAGGTATGTGCAAGAGTTACATTGACCAATATTATCAGATAAACGCGTGTCAGTATTACCCACATCCCCCACTAACTAGCAGTTTCCCTGAACCTTTAATGTATCCTCAATAATGCTGGCAAAAACTTTTGCACCACCTTTGTTTAAGTGTATACCGTCTCTACAAAACAAATCCCTTCTGCCTACAAGTGTGGGCCATGCTGATAGAAATTTACCCCCTAAAGCCTTGCAGCTTCCTTCAAGTCTTCAGTTAATCCACAAGGCTCTTAACATATAATCCCTCCTATCGTGTCTGGGCAGAATTGCAGACACATAGACATTATGGCCTAGCTCGCGACATTTCCTCAGCATGGTCCTGTATTTTTCCAACAAATCGTCAGATCGTGTACGTTTAATATCGTTTGTCCCCACATGAATAATAATATTTTCTTTGCCCCCTTTAAAATCTGACAGTCTGTTGGTGACATCATCAATAGTTGCTCCCGGCAGACATACCCTGGTTCTGCTCCACCTATCTTTATTACAAAAAATATTCCCCGTTTCCCTGACAATGGAGTCTCCTAATAAAACAATGTCCTTTTTAACCAGAGTAGTTTGCACTTGGTTTTTCTGTTTTGAGGCTCGAATCGGGTGTGCATCACTTGGTAGATTGCTGGAGTTTTGAGTCCCTGACGAGCTCCCAGATGCATTATTTTCGAGGGCAACACTCATTTTTTCAGGGACTCAAATTGTTCCATCAGTGCACCAAATTGTAATTTAAGATCGGTGCACTCCTTACATCGATCACAAAGAAAAGAATCCCCAGGTGAGGTAGGATTAGTCACCAGGTCGACCTTGGAAAACATTCCGCAGGTTCCACAACGGATTAAATCATGACTCACCTGTAAATCGCCATCTGCTATTTCCGTGTGAGTCACGATACCCTGTGACGTGTTTAAGGCAGATCTCGTAACTACCATTATAAAATGAAATAAATATCAATGAAAGTAACTTTAAAAAATTATATCTATAATATTATTAAAATCAAATAGTTACAGGAAAACCTATAACAAAATAATCCAACAATATCTAAATAAATCAAATATTTAAAAGCACTATCCAAAAGTAAACCACTTAACTGAGGAGCCCTGTCTAAGCGCGTCTGCTCACCTCGAATGCCAACGTAGTAATGTTTGCACAGGATGGCTAAGTTTAGATCTTTTTTACAGTATAATTGGAAGCGAGAATGATTACCGTCTATTGAACCATTCATGCAAAAAAAAAAGTTTCGGTTCCTGGGGTGAGGTGGGCAGAGCATTGTGCTGATAAATACGCCTTTCCGCCTTATTACTTAGATGCTCAATGAGATGAGACTGAAAGATTGGGTTAGCCAGGAAAGACGCATGACATCTTCCTCGTGTTCTTCGAAACCACTCATTCACGCATTTGTCGCGATAGATGGTTACTTTCATCTTGAAAGTTTCTCCTTGCCCACAGGGTTAAATATGCAATTTTGTCTGGTGTACCTGATTCACAACGATGTTCAGATATACTCTGGCGATCACAGCTCCCTCCAGTGGATCAAGGAACTACGGAACATGCTCCACACCATTACACCTCCTTACTCTGTACAGTCGTTACACAACGGGACGGTTCCAGTGCCTCGAATGGGCTCATCGGAGTACAGTACATGACCTCGATGAGTCCTGCGTATATCCGATGCGGTCCTGGCACCAAGGAATTTTAGGTTTCTGGCTGGTGTCCAAGATCGGTGGTTTCAGTATAGGTGTCATGGAAGCCACTAAGGCTAGTTTGTTGGTTTGTAGGCCTTCTTTGTTGGTTCTTCGCATGGTGCGGATACTGATACCTTGTAATAACATAATACACTCGCTTGCAAAAAAAATCAGAAACCTTTATTCATTGTCTAGTAGGACCACCTTTGCCCAAATTAAAGCCCTTACGCGTAGTAACGTAGATTCCACTAAGTGTATCAGGAAATCTAGCTGCAGATTTGACCATTCTTCGATTAGGATATTTGTCAGCTGCTATATTGTGGTCAGTAGAGAACTGCGAAACTCCTTGCTGCCCTTTCCAACATATTCCTGACGTTGTCAATTGCATTCAGATCTGAAGAATTAGGCAGTCAAGATAGATGTTGGAGATCTTGGGAATATTCCTAGAACCATTCAAATACAACTTTTACAAGGAAGATAGGTGCGTTGTCGTCTTGAAAGAATGAATTGCAATCTGGGTAAAAATGAAACATTGCAAAGTGAATTTAGTCCGATAAGACAGAAAGATATATTTTTATTTATTTATTTATTATACCAGGCGTTCCCTCCCAAAATCTATCATCCCACCGAAGACAGAAAGGTAGTCATTGGAGGTAACACGACCTAACAATATGAGCGGACCAGTCCCAACCGTACCAACAGAACATACCCTATACGACGATATTACCTCCTGCCGCTTGAGTGATGGACACGAAACAGTTTGGGGATTTATGACTTGTGAGGCTCATGCCACATCGAGACTCGGCAGACCATATGAACTTTATCCACGGTTCCACAATCCAATCGTGGACCACTTCAGTCGAATCTTTCGATTTTTTAGAGAAAGTAGTGACACACTACTTTCGTATAGGCACACGACTTCGAAATCCCAGGGTCTTCAATTTCAGCCGTATAGTTCCTTTTGAATTGGAACTATACCTAAATTGATTTTTCAGTCCTTTTCTGCACCACACTGGACCTTCTGTTCTGACACATAATCCGCCTAAATGTCTGGGTCTCGTTGTCGGAATACCTCATTTCTTCCTTTTAAAGCTGCATTGTGTACACTTTCGTGATGGACGCACCAGTGATTTTCTTTGTTTTCTGTTTTCTAAGTTGTGGCTCCAACAATAGCACCTTTTCAGAAAATTAGGAAGTTTACCTGTCTTCACCATCACTGGATCGACGAAGAAGTCTGTATTTACCAAGGAACTTGCGATCATTCTTGTGACAACTTATGTTTGCGTACCGTGCATTTAATTATCTCTTGACTCCAATTGCAAAAGGTTTCTAATATTTGGCCAGCGCAATTGCAAATATGCTTAATATTAAGTAGAAATGTTGTCATATTCTAAATGAAGTAGAAGAATTATAACAAATAACTAATTTGGTGTTTTTTCTTTGTTTTTATGCAGAATGGGAAGGTTAATTGCTCCAGTTTGGATTGTTCCATGAACCTCTGTGAAAGGCCACTTACGTCTGAAAAGGAATGCTGCAATGTCTGTAATGGTAAGGGATCAGAATTAACGCATTTTAACACCTCGCTTAAAATATGATAAAACTAATTAATCTAAAATTTCACTATTTATTAAACTTTAATTAGATGGGGGATACGTAGGTGGATGTTTGGTCTTTTACTACAGTACATTTAAAAATGCACAACGTTAACTGTGAAAATATTACAAGATGAGTTCCAACAGTTGAAAGAATATGATTAATCTCAGTAACACTTTATTTTTGATGTAAGTAAGAGACATAAAAAATTTTGTCCAAAGGTTCTGCAACCTACTTCTGTATTTATGAAATTTCCCAAAAGTTACTGTTGCCAGAAGAGAACGACAGTCCAGTGAGTCTCACTTTACTGATGAATTTAAGAATGTCTGTTGATCTCAAAAAACTGGCGCTGTTAAATCGCTTGGCCTTATGCCAAAAGTACGGGCGCAGCAGTAAGAAAATCTAAGGAAAGACAAGACATGGAAAAGCAATTGAATTAGGAGCGTTAAGTGTTAAAAATTGAGATGTCCGGTGAATATGATCAATAACAGAATCGAAAATTGCATTTTTCATTCCATCACATAATCACTGACCCAATCCATGATTACTATGAACGTGGACTGAATCGCTGGTGTTAGTATCCTTCTATTTAAATGCTCAACAACCTGCGTCACACCAAATCTTTGCTTTAATTATCCCAGTAAAGGCAGACAGACAGGTATTCTATGGTTTAAGCTAAAATGGAACTTAAATATTTTAAAATACTCTTTCTCCAGCTGTATTTGAATGCTTGGCTTTGCTGCTTTACGGGAGGCCAAGGGGGATCGCTCGTGTCACGGATCCATCTAAATGCTCTCCTGAAGGCAGTTATCTTTCAAGGTCTGTCTCCTCTATTGCTTGTCTTCTGCATAGCTTTGAGTAAGTGCTCATGACGTTGGCAGAGAACATCTTGATCACAGAGGAGAGGTTTGTCAGGTTCAGCATTAGTGGAAGATGTTGACAAACTGTGTAATCTGGATTTTCGGGCCAGAGATTGTTAGTAACGCCCTCTTGGGTGGCACAGTTGGTATAATCATCGTTCTCCTCACACCAGGTGAAAAAGACCTGAGATCGCATCTCGTTGATAACGCAAGGAATTTTTATGGGGCTTTTTTCACAACCTGGCTGAGTTAGTCGGTCTGAGCCAATAGTAGCATGGTTTTACTCCAGTAAACAGAAATATTACCACAGAATGCTGGCAATTTACAGACATATTGTATACGACACAATTATAGCCTAAATTGCTGATGCGCCTAAAACTATATAGCATAACACGTTAGTAACTATAGGCATCCATTGATCAGAGTGAGGCTGTTCTTTGATTACATCGTGTTCCTCCGTGGAAGTATATCAGAGTTGGAATGAAGGACTGATCTGTATTTGGCAAAAGTAACTTAGCAATTATTCAGCACGTTCGTCAAAATGAATTATCGAAACGATTCAGAAAGTGAAGAATTCAAAAGCACAAAAATAAAGAAATTAAATATCAAAAATTAAATAATAATAATAACAACTGAGAATTAGCTCCAACAGCTACTCCGGCACACCGATTTCAGCACTGACATCCGGATGCAATTTGGCCTAGACAAATGCAAAATTCGTGGATTACATCAAGGACATCTAGTCGGACGAAACTAGAGCTGAAGACCGGTGAAGAGATTGAAGCCATGACAGAGGGAGAGACATACAAATATCTAGAGGGCCTACCAGTTAAAACACACGGAGATCAAGGCCTGCCTGACTGCGAAATACCGTCGGAGACTGAGAAGCCTGCTAAAATGAAAGCTGAATAGTGGGAACATGGTTGCAGCCATAAACACTTGCGCAGTCCCAGTACTAATATATTACATATCCTTTGGGTTCGTAGATTGGACCAACACCGAGCTGGAGAAGATTATGAGATCGACCGGGATAATGATGACCAAGAGCCACCAACACCACCGAAGTCGGCCATCGAGAGGCCGACCATAATCCGTAAAGAAGGAGGGAGAGGACTGACTGGCCTTATTGAACGAGACAAGAAAGCGATTAAGAACTTGTGGGATTACTTTCAAGAAAACACAGCACAAATCTACCAAGCCACAAGAAAGATAGATAAACAGCACACAATACTCAACCTCAACAAGAAGACCACACTCACAAAGACAGAAAGATGGGCGAAGAAGGCACTCCACGGCAGATACTGCAATGACTTCCATCTAGGCTACGTAGATAAGATGACCTCCAGTGTTTGGGCTTATGAAAGGAATGCACTTCCCCGAGACCGAAGGATTCATGCTCGCCATCCAAGATCAGGAAATCGTCACCAGGAACTACAGAAAATACATCGCCAAGGAAATGACTTGTGTCATCGATGCCACCTAGCCCCAGAAACAATCCAGCACATCACAGCAGGATGCAGGGTGAGTACTTCCTGATTGTGTGCTTCCTGGTGAGTACGCCCAGACGGAGTACACTCAGAGAACCACCAGCTGGACAGGATAATACATCAGAAGCTAGCGCAAAAATATCAGCTGATCAAAGAAAGTGTACCGTATTACAAGTACGAGCCTCTGGCCACTAGAGACTTTTACTCACAACTTATACTGGGACCATGCCATAATAACGGACAAGAAGATCCAGCACATCAGACCAGACATAACTCTCATCGACAAGAAGCAAATGGCTACCTACCTGATCGAAACAACAGCTCCCAATACCTGCAACTTTCATAAGAGGAGAAGATAAAAAAACCTCAAACCATTATATTAGGGCTACCCGTAATTTCTTACATATACCAGTATATGTATTATGTCTGTAAACTGCGTATGTTCTCTGGCCGATTTGCATGTTTCGCTGGACAACCCCCCCCCCAGTTTCTGGGGGGGAAACCTTGCTAACTCAGCCACAGTGTGACTAACTCAGCCATAATGTTAAAAAACTCCATTGAAGTCCCTCGCGTCATCGACGGGATTCGAACCCGGGCCTTTTTCCATCCTGTGTTGGGAGGACGGTGACGATATAACTGTGCTACCGCGCAGACGAGGAGAAGATCAGGAAACACTCAGACCCAAGACAGGAAGTCAAAGGTATGTGTCATATGGAATAAGTAATGACCATTCGTGTCAACCGCCGGCATGGTGACAAAGAGCCACCTTAAGAACCTAGCAACAATAGGCCTCCCGGAGAACACTTATTATTATTATTAGCCACATAGTGCAAGGAAGCCTGAGGCTTATGCTGCACTAGGCAAAAAAAAAAAAAAAAATCTGAATTACCCAGAGAGAGAGAGAAGTAGAAGGGAATCACCAAGAAAGAGAAGAATGATGATATCCAGGTCAGGACCCTGGGTGTGCCAACCCGATACCCACGGATGTGAGCCCCTGGGGTTAACATGGAACTCCAGAAAGCCGCGATCTGAGCACCTGTAGGATAGTAAGAGGGTTCCCTCGACCAACAGTAACCGGACACAGCCAACCACTTGGCACTTGGTACCAGTACCCGCCGGGCGGAAAAACCTCATAAAGGAGTAAAAGGTTTTATAATGATAATAAATAAACTGTGGGCCAATGTAAATGACGAACAGTGAAATTTGCCAACCTGAAAGGAGTGCATGCTTTCAACTCAAAATAAATCGACCGAAAGATATTAGTGTAGACCAGTAATAATTGTGTATCAGTTTGGCATTAGTTACTGACGAAAATGATACACAATTATTACTGGTCTACACTAAAGCTAAATAAATAAAAAGAGGAGGGATCAGCCAGACAGAAGTGAACAGGAAGAAGAAAGGCTGAACAGTGGTATTTCTGCACACGAACACATTACAGAATCAGTCTTAGAACTGATGAGTCAATTTTAAGGTTCAGGTAACGGATGTGGTTAGCAGTTTCAGTTGTTTCTTGAAGTGTCCAGGGGTACCGAATATCTCCAGATTTTATTTGTTGATCGATCTTGTAGTCCTGTTATAGTAGTTTTAGTATCCATTATTAGTTCTTGCATAGGATGGTTTTAGCAGTGGATGGTTCCTTCCATTTAACAGCTGATTAAAAAGGAGTAAGTCGGCTTTATCTCTTCTTTCTTCCAGGGTTTCAATTCCAAAGAATACACACTCTTGGTAATATTTGTCATTGCATTCAAGGCCACTTTTAAAACAAACGTACTGTATTGCTCTTTTTTGAATATTTTCAATTTCTGATTTTTGGTAAGCTGCACCGAATCTGTGAGGCAAATTCTAGGGCTGGCCTAGAATTTGCATCACATCTATTTGGCCGATCGTGTTCTCAAATTACGTCATAAGAAAGTTATCTACAGGTGGTGAAAGGTAAACAAGTATAACACAGCAGATATAGGAAAATCCCCAAAAAAAACCTGACCAAATTATGATGTTAGGGTCCCCCGTAATTGATTACATCTACCCGTATATTTATTTGTCTGTAAATTGCGTGTGTTCTCTGGTCAATTTGCTGTTTGCTGGACGAAAAAACCCCGGTTTCTGGGGGGGGGGAAACGCTGTCCACGCCTGAGACCGACTAACTCAGCCACGGAGTGAAAAAAAGCCCACTAAAGTTCTTCGCGTCATCGATGGGATTCGAACCCCTGGCCTTTTCCACCCGGTGTGGGGAGGACGGTGACGATACCACTGTGCTACTCGCGCAGACAGGAAAATACCCAGTTGAAGAAAAAATACCTTCAATGTTAACCAAAACTTTGACTTTTGAGATAGGAATCTCTTTTTGGCAAACGATCATGAGACCACCGCCTTTCTTATCCAGCGTATCCCTACGAATAATAACAAATCCCATTGGGACCAATTCACTGTCCTTAACATCATGAGTGAGCCATGTTTCCACTAAAAAGTAGATATCGTAGTCTTCTTTTAATATAAGAGAATAATTGCCTTTAAAGTTGGTATTGTTCAGACATTGCACGTAATCGTCTTGCACTTGTGATGTGAGTTGGGCAACAATGGCTAAGAGGCGAATATCATTGAATCCCTTCAGATCCGAAATGTGTTCGATAGTCGATAGATCTAACAATGTGCAGGCCAAGGAAGCATGATCATATCAGGTAGCGACTACTTGAATATGAAAGTCGTATATGGGCTGGCAGCATATCCTGCTGAAATTTGGAATGGAGTGTAGATTTAAACTAGATTACCTCTGTGCCCGGCGTGTCTCGAGACGCGCATATAGCTACCACTGGATTCCAAACAGAAATGTGATTCGTCTGTGAAGATGACACGATACCATTCTCGTCTCTAAGCAGCTCTTTCCCTGCACCATTGCAGTTGTTGTTGTTGTTGTAGGGTTTTTTTTTTCGCATCAGCGACTTAGGCTATATTGCGCCGTATACAGTATAAAAGGGCACCCATATGAGGAAATATTTTGAATATGTGGACTACACAGCTTGACAACCGGGATCTGTAAAACTCTGATAGGGGTTAGTAAAATAAATGAATGAAGGGAAATTTTTCACTGTTATAAAGGGTTTCAGGACTAGAGGGTAGCAACAGTGCATATAAGCAATGTTTCACCGGGCCCCCGTGGGTAGCACAGTTAGTAGGATCGCCGTCCTCTCCACACCGCGTGCAAAAGTCCTGAGTTCGAGTCCCGTTGATGACGGGAAGAATTTTTATGTGTCTTTTTCACAACATGGCGGAGTTAGTAGGTCTCAGGCAAGAGTAGCATGGTTTTGGTTTTTTCTTCTCCCGGAAACTCGAGGTTTTCGTACAGAAAACAGAAAATTGACCTCAGAACACACGCAATTTACAGACAATACACACGGAGCAATATGGCCTTAGTCCCCGATGCTCATAAAACGCAACAACAATCATACACCTTTTGAAAAAGGTCCGGGTTTAAGCCCCGTCAATAGCACGACGAATATTTATGGGCTTTATACACAGCGTGCCTGAGTTAGTCGGTCTCAGACGACAGTTGCATATTTTTTCTCCCGGAAAATTGGGTTTTTCATCTAGACAAACCGACCAGACAACACACTCAATTTACAAATAGTACCCAACGGGTAGATGAGGTAATTGTCGGTTGGTCCTAATGCGAGTATGACAGTGTTTTTTTTTTTTTTTTTGTTATAAACGATGCCAGTACTAGAGGGCCATAAATTCAACTTACAGAGGAAAATTAGATTGTATTGCAGAAGTTATCTCCTAGCCAGAGAGCGAGGTTGTTAATTACTGGAATAAGTTACCTTCGTGAGGAGTTGCAGCTGACAACTTTGGGGAATTCAAAGACATACTAGAACGTTCTCTTGTGGACACAGGGCTATGTACCGCGTTATTTTGTAGTAGGTTTAGTGTGTCTTGTACGGCCTGAACATGTCTGACCTTCTTTGGGATTGTGCCATTTCTGATGGTCTGAGAGAGAGAGAGACTAACGACTATGGAATTCAAATTTGTGCCTTCTGCCGGCAAAGTAATGTATACTTTGTTTTGGGATTTCCAAGGTACTGTCTCGACCGCTACCAGGATCAGGGATAGATTGAATAGAAGTATTGACGTTTGACGAGGAGTTGAAATCAGCTATTTCCATAAAACACCAATGATTGCATTTCCTATTTGTTACGTTTCCAAATAATGCGGAAACACCCATTAGCATTGTTTTATCCATCCATCCTTCCATCCATCATTCCGTATGTGCATAACGACGCCTTCTGGCTGAGTACATTTTGTGAGATCTAGTATTTGAGGTTTCTAATTTAAAAACAAAGAAAAAGTCATTATCCTTATTACATATACACTAGGACAAATGATGGGTAATTTCGTATACGTAATTGTAATCATGACAAGTGAATTTATCCTTTTGGGTACCAACAATAGAACGTAAAGTATAAATAATGGATACCGAATAGACAGTAATAACCATATATATGTGGAAGGCCAACGCTTCTTAATCTTTTTTTTTTTTTTTTATTATTTTTGGCCACAACCCAAATTCTGTTCCCCGAGTTGGTTGGTGACCCACATCCTCATTTATGAGAAAATCATAAAATTTTATCACTCATCTGTACCTAGAAGCCTCGATCCCACATACACAACAGTTACAGACATCGAAATTTCAGGCATTCTCATAAAGAAAAATCAGCTCTTATAATACCATTTCTTTCTAATTCTTTCCTCTAAGCGAATTTTTAGAAATCTAGACCTCTTACTGATAAAAGAATCTTTAAAACATTGTCTTCGTGCATAACACGCCTATTGTTTTCACCAGGTCCGTTTGTCCGTTCACGTGTAATAACTCGACTCCCAGTGGACTGAGTTTTCTAAAATTTTATAATTCAGCCTTTTCAAAAGATTTGTTGTGCCAGTTCCAAATTTCATTAAAATCTGACCAATAGAAATCCGGAATTTTTTTTTTTTTTTCACACATATCATAAAGGCTATCCATATACCGTATATTATAGCTGAAGCACTGGATATTACAAGGTATAGTAATAAAGTTCCTGGACTGGTGCTGTTGCGGTCATCCTAGATGAGTTTGAAAATAAACGGAAGTAGTTATGTTTTAATTCAAATTTACTCCAACAGATGGTGGTACAGAGATCATCCAATAGGCTGACAGGTTGCAAGTAACAACCAATTTCGTCAGTAGCGTTAACGTTCCGTGTCACGATTTTGCAACGGAGCAACGGATATCAAATTTTGCTTTAAACTGGGAACATCTGCAACAGAAACGTATGAAATGTTAAAAACTGTTTATAGTGATGAAACGATAAGCCGTGCCAGTGTGTTTGAATGGTATAAGTGGTACAAAGACGAAGATGAGGATATTCGTGATGATCCAAGAAATCAGCATCCGTCGATCTCTCGGATAGAGTTCCTACAAAATTCGGATGTGGTAAGTCATTGTCGTTTGACCCTCAGAATGATGGCTGATGAGTTGGGCATGAATAAGGAGACGATTCCTCAAATTCTGCGTGAATATTTAGAGAAACGAAAGGTCTGTTGAGCAAAGTTCCTGCCCACAGCCTCAGGAATGAGCAGAAACAACGTGTCATCATGCGAAGCCTTTATCCAGACTTGTCAATACAATGATAATTTCCTCGAATGGAGACGAATGTTGTATATTTTAGAACGAACCAGGGACGAAGCATCACAGCATGCAGCGGAATTCAAAATCAAATCATCACCAAGGCCCAAAAAGTTTCGTTTACAGAAGTCCAGGATCAAGACCATGCTGATCATGTTTTTCGACAAACAGAGTGTGATTCACATTGAATCCGTATCTCAACGGGAGTGAGTCGACTCTGCGTTCTACGTATAGGGAAATATGCTTCAAAGACTATTGAAGCAGATTTCCCGAGTGAAACCGCAATTTCGAGAGAAAGACAGCTGGTACTTGTTGCATGACAATAATCTGTCCATTCCGCACTTGTTGTGAAGATATTTCTGACGAAACATGGCATTGTACAAATCAGCCATCCACCCGGCGGATTTCTTTTCCTTTCCCAAAGTGAAAGCCGTCCCCCAAAGGAAAGAGATTTCAGGATGTTGAGGACGAAAGAAAAACATAACCGCCGAACTGAACATCGTCTCTTTGGACGCCTTCGCTGACTCTTTTCAGAAACTTTTAGAACGATGTAACAAGTGCGCTCAATCAGGTGGTACCATTACTTTGAATAAAAATAAAATCATTTTTGAGCTCCTTCACTTTGTGTTCTTTTTATTTCACCGGGAACTTTATTTTCACATCTATTTGTAAACCTAATTGCTAGGAGTTAAATTTTACTCGCCTGTGGCGAGAAGGCTAGCGGATTTCACGAGCTGGATTCTGACTAATGGTGCAGTTCCTTCTACTTATTCCTATTCAATTAATCATTTTAATTAACTAATTAATTCCATATTAAATACCTAGTCCGACTGGTTTACGTGAAAAGATAACCACCAGATCTTAATTAAACTGGGAGCTGATTGTTTGTTCGTTAATTTAAATACGCGGAATGGCTTTCTTCCCATTTGTCATCCGGAAAAAATATTTGCGAAAAGTCTTTTCCGATTAAATGGAGTAGTTAGACTTGACGGAGCAAACGGCAACATCTCTTCATGCCAAACGACTGCTACCAGGGATTCAATCATCCAGCCAACCTATCCTTTTTTTCCTTCTTTTTTTTTTCAACCTTTTGCATTACGCCGCATCTCTTCCGCAATCTCCCCACAGTTCGCACCATAGAAGCGGTCCTGCGTCTGCTTTTTTTTTCTTCAGCAACCCCTTTTAATCTAATCATTTCCCACTGGTTATGACCTCCCGAGTTGGAAGCAAGGTCATTTGCCTCCGCTGCTTCCGTAGACTAGTGACATTGTTTGCGAAAACGAACGGTAATTAAGGTAGTAGCCGTAAAGTGGGGGAGATAGGACAGTCGGTTGACCGACGATGTAGTACAGGTCATTCATCACCATAAATCATCCGGCTGCCTTGCTGAGGAACAATTCATCACTCGCTAACGTCCTGCCAGGCATCTGGATGACAACCATCACGATTGCTAATTGTTCACCGATTGCCTACACTTTCAACAATCCATCTTTCTGGCTCCTTTTTCGTTGGCAAGCAGGACGAGTTAAGACACAAAACGATAATTAATTTCTCTCTCTCTCTTTCCCTTCCCCCATCCCGTGTTTCATGTTTCACTCTTTTTTTTTTTTTGACGTTTTTTTTACTATCTATCTTTTATGCGCCTCTGCTACTCTTTCTCTCATTCCTTGTCAGTCTCGCTGTGCTGCCTCTCTCCATTTTTGCCTTTTTCTCTTTTTTTTTTTTCCTTTTATTTTGAAATTAGCTACGACATGTAAGGTTTGATATTAAAAAAAACACACTATAAAATATTTTAAGATTTTTTATTAAGCATTAAAAAATTTACAGCAGAATATATTGAAACGATTAATTTTTAAAAATTTTTCTGATTTTTTTTTTATAAAAATATCCTCCACGAGATTTTTTCACTGCCTTACACAGACGTGGCATTCTGGTGATTAATTTTATAATAGAGTCTTGACTAACATTATTCCAAGCGATCTGCAAGTTTCCCATAAATTTTGTGAAAATGGACAGACTTGACGGTTCAAAATGATCCAATAAAAGCTCTATTCGATTTAAGTCAGGCGATTGGGATGGCCACACCATAATTGCAATACCCCCCCCCCCTCCAGTTGTTTAGTTGCTATAAAGTCCTTGCACAGTTTAGTGCTGTGCTTTGGGTCGTATTTGTCGTATTGCAATACAAAATTTATTCTACAAATTCGAAGTCCAGAGCACGTTGCATAAAACAGAAGGAATCCCAGATCATGATGGAACCATCACAGCGTTTGACTGTAGGCACTAAACAATGTGGCACCATTTTTTTCTTTAATTGATCGTCTCACATAAATTCTTTGCTTGAATAGAAAAATTTCAAATTTGGAACACCCATCATTCAAAAAGATGGGCGTTTTCTCCATTCTTCAATTGTCCAATGATTGGATTGGACTAAGAGCTCAATCCAACCGTTTCTTCGATTTTCCATTGTTAATAAGGGTTTTCATGGTACCACACGACCATGTTTAAGACGAAGTTTTAAAGTGGATATAGGAGACGGGAGTTTCTCTGTTCTATTGAACTCAGCTCGGATGCAGTAAGTCATCGATTGCTTGTAGAAATAGTGTTATGGTCTTATCCTGTGCTTCTGTTGTTATGCGGTCATCCTCATCGTAGTTTGTCCTTTAAATTGCCAGGCTCTTTGAATCGTCGAATGGTAGTTTGTACTCCTTTAAATGAAACACTTAGTTTTTGCCAATACTTCTCATGGAATAACTTTCTTTATGCGGAGTCATAACAACACTTCTTTTTCGACTCCCAGTTCCTTATTTCTTGCCATGTTTATCACGAAAAATTGCACAAAACTTACACCGAACGCTCTTTCTGAATGACGGGTGTTCGATTTTATAAGTTACAGCTCTTACTCGTCCTCAATTGATATTATTGAAAAACTCTATAATCATCTACAATCTTCTAAAATATTGAAACAATTTCCCACTTTCTAGAATATTCTAGAATCATTTACAACGTTCTACCACGTTCAAGAATCTTCTATCACAGGGGCTTTTCTAGAGTATGTGGCGTCTGGATGCTAATTGAAATTTGGCGCCCCGTTAAAATTTTCTTTATATGTGTATGTAAGTTTCAGGTTTTCGGGCGCCCCTTGAATGTTGGCGCCCGGGTGCAGTGCACCCCTACAGTCTCGGGACGTCCCGCACCAGTTCTACCATGTTCTACTACATTCAAGAGAAGAACCTTTCTGGGATATTCTCGTATTTTCTAGAAATTTCTTAAATATTATTTGTTTTTTGATTTTTATACATAATAGAAAATATTTTAATAAAAATGAAACGTGAGTCCAAACTTTTAGGTGCGAGTATATATATATATATTTTTTTCTCTCTTTTTCGCTACTTCTTTTCTTTTCTCTCTATCTCTTTTGGTGTTATCTGCTCTCTTTCCTTCTGGCGTGTGCGCTCGTTCAGCAATCTCTTTTATTTCTTTTCTTTATCGATTCAACTTACCCTACCCCTCCTTATCCCTCTCCCATTCCTCTTGGATGTCCAATGGGAGACTAAGTTCAACGAACAACCACCCAGACATCTTAAAACGTCCATAAATGCATAAATGTGATCAGACGACCGTTACCCCCTCCTCTTTCCCGCAGTCTCTCTTAGAAGGGGCACACAGATAGTCTCTCTCTCTCTCTCTCTCTCTCTCTCTCTCTCTCTCTCTCTCTCTCTCTCTTTTCGTCTCTTTTGCCATTGAACCCACTATCAAATCACTAGACTGATTACCACAGCAATTGCATCTAAGGAAATTGATACGGTGCAGCCCTGCCTGGAAAAAATCGATGCGAAATGCCATTGACTTTGTTTGACAGGACAACTCGGTACTTATGTAGTGGCCCCTTTGTACACATAAAGTTTGTTACAGTATTACAAGTGCCACTCGAATAACTTTCTTAATGGGACAACTTCAATGATGTTATCAACTTCCTTTGCTTAAAATTACACTACCCTCTTAAAACCCTTTCAAAAAACGGGAGGGTGGAATAAACTACGATATAAATAGTACGAAATGTGATCGGAATGAAAGAACTGCAAAATTCTTCTTAGTTTAATTTAAATAGCAATTTGTAATTTCTTCTTGTCTCACGTCAGTATTTTAAGGTCGATGATGTAAAGGGTTGTGCCAAAAAAAAAAAAAAGCACTGTACTGTAGATGGTCATTAACAAAGAAAAGATGGACATTTTATTCAATTAATGAATTGGACATCGATTGGTAAGCGGAGTTCATCCAAGAATTGCCCAGCGGACATAACCAATGAAAGAGCATCTTCACTAAATATGAACGATAGTTATTTCGTATGTGGTCGAAATGGCAGTAAAGGGATGGGGACATTGCGAGTGTGGTTGTAATCATCCGGGACGGGATCGCAGACATTAAAATAACGTTGGGAAAGCGGGAAGTCATCGTCATACTGATTATTATGGTTGCCGGTAATCGTTTAGAAAATGATATCCGTCCGATAATATAAAGTAAGTATCCTTATCTTGAGGTGGCTGTTTTTATTGCTTTCGATATATATGGTATCCCACAGTGTACGCTCGCTTTGTGAGTGTGTGTGTAGGTGTTTTTCTGTTATGATTGGCCGACAAGTTCGTTTTTTTTTTTTTTTTTTTGAGTAGCGATAAGATGTTTTAAAAAGTTGTTATAAACATAAAGAGTCTATCCTATTTTATCATATCATAAATGAAATAGTGTACTGTATTTTTTTCCTGTACACTATCCGGTATATAAAATTCGATATATTTCTATGTCTGTAAGTTTAGTTTTTTTTAGCGCAGTTTGGCAACAAGAAGCTTTAAGCTAATAAACCTGATACATTTTGTTACAGTTGTGGTAGTGTTATTGTAAGAAAGTGAAGGAAAAACTTCACAGAATTTGCTAATAAAACTAATTGAAAATTCAGGAAAAAATATATAAAAATATTTTAAAATATTAATTAAAATTTTAAAAAATATTAATCTGTATAATATATATAAGTTGGTAAAAAGTGAGAAAGCGAATGGGTAACGAGCTAACAAAACGGGATTTAAAACTACGGAAAAACCGAGGGTACAAGAAAAATAAACAAAAAATAAAAAGGAATAAAAGAAGACTTAATACTGAAGAGCCGACCGGGCTAGCCGAGTGGGTAAAGTACCTGCCCGGCAACCCAAAGGTCGCGGGTTCGATTCCTGCCTCGGGCTTGGATCAAAGTACTGCAAAAACCTTGGGAGGTGCAATATGGCCACAGAAGCCGATGCGCCAACAACTACCAAATCAAAAAAAAAAAAAAAAATGCTGAAGATACCATGATTTCACCCTCTTCGTCAAGGGTCAACCGTCGAAACAGAGGCTTTACTTCTTCAAGGGTAAACCGTCAGAAACAGACATGTCGTTTCGACGGTTGACCCTTGATGAAGACGTTGAAATCATCGGATCTTCAGCATTAAGTATATGTACGTTTTTATTTCTTTTTATTTTTTTATTTTTTGTTTATTTATTTATTTATTATTTTTTTTTTTTTTTTGTACCTCCCGGTTTTTCCGTAGTTTCGATTCCCGTTTTGTTAGCTCGTTACCCATTTTCTTCCTCACTTTTTACCTACTTATATTCCATTATGGTTGTTGGGTTCATTCTGCTAAAAATTTATAAACCATTTAAATAAATATATTATAACTTTCCTCTACGTCCTCTTATTAATACATTATATATATATATATATATATATATATATATACAGTGCCAGTCTTCTACTGTTCCCTGAGATTTTATGTGCATCACTTTGCACTGTTCGCCAATCTGGTTATCCTTCTCTGAACCCTCTCCACAAATTCTATGCTTATTTTAGGTGCGGGCTCCTGACCCGAATGCAATATTTTAAATTGCCATCTAACCATCACCAGGTCAGTGGATTTTACAATAAATCAGTCAATACAAACGTTAATTTTATTTAGAAGTCACGGGCTTGAACCCCGGTCCACTGAAGAGCTTGTGCTGCTGCACTCGGTTCCTGACCACTCGGCTACGTAATAACGTTTTTACCCTAGTAGCAAAAACCCTATGTCCTGTTCCTGATTCATTGTGTAAACAGGCAGCCGGGAAGGCACATGGCGGCCTGTTTACAGTATATGGAAATTTTCATTCTGATTGAATAAATATACCTAAATCTTTTTCGGTTTGAACCACTTTTAGTTCCTCTCCCTCTAACTTATATGCGACTCCAGGATTTCCAATCTCCAAAAATAATTACATTTAGAATTTTTTAATATTTTACTACCTTACATTTACACTGTTGTGCAAGATTTAAGGACCAGTCAGGTTTTTCAAAAGCATACCAAAGGAACCTCAAGAGGTTCCTTTGGTATGCTTTTGAACCTCGTGAGGTACAAAAATGATGAAGAAAACAACAACGGAAACAAAACGGTACAGAGGGACTTTATTCAAAAATGGCAACATAGAACTGGCTACCATGATACAGATGCATCACTGCAAAAGATGGAACAAAGGGAACAGGTGGTCCTCAGTAGGAGATATGGCCACCCCTATTCCTCTGTCAGCGCCATCTTCAGCTGGTGAACATTTTCTGGTGTGTGTGGACGTGCCGCTAGGTGTCTCCCCAGAGCGTCCCATATGCGTTCGATGGGATTTAGATCGTAAGAACGGGCAGGCCAATCCATACGAACAATGTCCTCACTTTCCAAAAACATATCACAGCTGCAGTGCGATGGGGTGTGGCATTATCATCACTTAACACGAACTCGGGGCCAATGGCACCTCGGAGCAGACGCACATGGGGAAGGATTACCTCAGTACAGTAGCGTGCACCGGTTACAGTACCGCCTTCCAGTATCTGGAGTTGTATACGTCTATCCAAGTTAACGCCTCCCCAGACGAGAACACCTCGACGCCATATCGATCCCTTTCAGTGGGGTTATACCGTGTGCCAACCTGTCGCCAGGGTAGCTGACGTCCAGAATCGCTGCTGAGACTGAATCTACTCTCATCAGTACCTTAAGTAAAGATTTTGTGGTTGTAACCTTTAGAAATAGTGTTGGTCCTTAAGTTTTGCACACCAGTGTAGAAGCATTAAAGTTTGGTTCCCATTTTTCGGACCCTATATGCAACCAATTCAAGTTTTTTGAAACAACCTGGCTTAGCTTGGATTCTTAACCATCTTTCCTACCATCAAATCATTAACAAACTTTTTTTCGGCTTACTTACACACTCTTTAATAGCATTTATGAAAACTGAAATAAGAGGGGACCTAACACCGATCCATGATAGGCCCACTTGTTACACCAGTCCACACCTGAAGACACCATTTATGACTTCCCTCTGTCTCCTATTTTTAAGCCAGCCTCCAATCCATGGTTATGTAAGCTTATGTACAAAACTATAGCGCTAAAAATGAAAACTGTATTTAGTATCCGAATCTGCCATCTGTTCCATTGTTCATGGATTTGATCTGCTTATGCCTTCTCAACAAGAAACTGAATACATTTGTCATCCCTGAATGTAATGCTTTATGGTAACACGACTGTTTCCAGTACGAAAATCTGTATCAATCAAAAATCTAGAGATTCCGGGATCTTGACTTGTAATCAATAACCCACTCTCGTCAGGGACCATCATTTCTTTCGGTTCAGACACCGTGAGGAGTTCATTTTTTTTCCATGATTCCTTTGTGCGTCCTTGCAATCAAATTACGAGTCTCATCTGATGCGAAACCCAAAGAAATAATTTTCATTGAACCGCTGATATAAAAGATAAGAAGAGCAGTATGAAGCACGGACTGAAAATATTGTGCACAACTTCTTAAGAAACAAAAAAAATACCCATTTTTGAAATGTGCTCAGTATAGTACAGAAATTAGGATGTCAGATTAGCTTGAAGGTTCGTTTCTTCCACTTCCACACTAACCTTAAAAACCTTGAGCGAGGAAAACAATGATTTCAAAATAAAAGGGAGATGGGAAGAACATGATGTGGAAGACGAAATATAATTTTGGTCTTTGAAAAAGGAGACATTTTTTCTACGCTGAAATTTAACTCGCGTTAAATTTTAGAGTAGTAAACTACATCGATCATGTGCTATACGAGCGGCATCTCAAAATGTCACACCCAAAAGTTCACTGATCCCATCCTTCCACCTAGTTGCAGGTCTTCCTTTAACAGCAGTTTTTGGAGTTGGTTTTGTTGTGGTCTCTGTGGCATCAGATAAAGTGGTGGTTTACCATTGCCCACCATTTTGAAGGGGGCCGGCTTTAATCATAGGAAGAGTCATCATATGATATGTATATTAAAAAATAATAATTGTCGGATTTCTATTGGTCCGATTTCAATGAAATTTGGAAGACTTGACAAATCTTTCTGAAAATCAAAATATATAATTTCATGAAAATCCGTCCATCGGAATCGAGTTATTACATGCGGACGGACAAAGAAATAATAATTGTCAAATTTCTGTTGTTCCAATTTTAATGAAAATTGGAATGGCTTGTCACAATTCTTTTTAAAAGGCCCAAATATAAACTTTTGTGAAAATTCGTCCACTTGGGAGTCGAGTTGTTACATACTGACAGACGGACATGGAAGCCTATTGTCTTCCATGTCCGCTATGCATATATACTAATGCTCCTAAAAATTATTACACCTCAAACAAATAAAATAAAATAAAACAGTTTATACAGAATATACCGACTTCTCGCTCCCACATCCAAAGTCGTTGGATAACGGAAATAAAAACACACATACACACAGCTAATAAAAAATTAAATCTTATTAATGATATTTAATTCTTAATGTGAACATAAATTTTTAAAGTGGATTTATAATTACATCGGGTCCTTTCCATTTCTACGCTTAAAAAAAATTAAAACTATACATTTGTAACTAAATAAGCGAAAACCATATAAAATAAACAGAAGTACATCAAAATTTCTGTAGTTAATTCTGATTTAGTCTTCAATTGTCGTCTTCACATTCCGTTGTGAATGTGAGTCTACGACGAAAGGCATGCTTCCTAAATAATCGAGGAATAAACATGCCAAACTTTATGAGATATTTCAGACTTCCTGTCATGAAAGAAGTTAGCTTGTTTGTTTACATAAAAGAATTATTATATGATATATTTATTTTATCTTATATGTAATACAAAATATTTTATTTAAAAACATTATGTATTTATTACGAATGTAATATAATTTTCAGCTTTCATGCATTAATTATTGAATAAATAAGAAAAGCACTGCTGTCGGTAATTGAAAGAAAAGTGTAGGGCGAACTCTTAAAGAGTTTATATAAGACTTAAGTTTAGTGTATCCGTAATTTGTTACCCTTTTATCTAGAACTTTCTAACCTTTAAATACTAATTAGTCATCAGCTAGTCGGGACACGACTATATCTCCCACATTTTTTTTTTTTTTTCGATTTGCGTTCTCGTTTAGACTGTCTGGCAGACAAAAAAAATAAAAACATGTGTCTGAAAATGCACTCCTTCTCTCAATGTCTAGGTCGGTTGCACGCTGTCTTAGCTAGTCAGTTAAAAACCACAGATGGTACAAAGTTTTTATATATCTAATTGATTACAGGAATTGCTGGGTGTTCTTATCTGGTGTGGGCAACATTGTTCATCCTATGTTTAGAATTTAAGGAAAGAGAACTTTATTGTAATCTGCAGAAAGAAAACTGCCCAGATGAATAAAAGTCCTTGTAAGCACATGTGCTGAATCTTAAATATGATGACACAAACAGATTGTTTGAACTAACAAAAGTGGGGTTTGTGAAGAAGAAAAAAATGAGCCGCTTGCAAATTCATCTGATTCTTCTACATTTTCTATATGCTTATGAAATTTGTAATCACAATGCGTGCATTTTAATTAAAGATAAGTTCTGATAAGTGAAGACGCTTCGTGTTTTTCTCTTGCTCAAGAAATCAGCAAGAAGAGAATGCTGGTAACTTAAGACGAGCCTAGCTCCAAATATTGCTTGACTGTAATTATTCTTTATAGCTTTCTTCCAGTTTAGTGTGAGAGCTGACGATCGTAAAGAGTACATTATACCTCTGTCTCGAAACAAACTCGACCACTGAAACTATAAAAGAACAGTCGAAGTAGCTAAGATACCCTTCCTTTCACGACTTTATTGCTTTTCACAAGCTCCAGTTCTCTGGTATTGAATCTGTTTCTATATATGAACCACTATCGCCTCTCTGTCTCTACTAGATGGTCCACTCCAGAAATTGGAAGGATCTTTCTTGTGTAAAAAATAATTTTTCAAAAATTGCATATCGTAACTGAAAGTATAAACAAGCTGCTCTGTCCAAGCAGTAGACCAAAATTTCACAACGAAAATTCCCACTACTCTCATAACCCATTACTTTTTGTTTTAATAAATGTGTGATATACTGTGAGTTCAACAGACTTCAGTATTTTAAATAAAGAAAAATTTTCTTTTACATCTTACGGTTAGGACTGGAATTTCAGTGAATATCATCGTACTAAAACTCCAGTGAAATGAATCGGAAGGCTAGGAGATTCTAAGTTCAAAACCTCCCTCAACCTCTAGCTTCCTTGACGTTAGGAATGTTATTTTCAAAGTGAGTGTCGCCGCGCCATAAACACCTAAATATCCATCCATCCTTCTTTACAGTGAGAGGTACGTATTAGCGTCATTAGCTGGTCTTCTGCAAGAATATCTCCCGGATGCTTCATCCCTTAAGCGAACAAATTGGAGACAAATGATCTTTAAGCTAAATATATGAACTTCCATCGCCTCTCTGTCTCTGTTTAGATGGCCGACTACTGTATCGGCGAAAATTGCACCAGGTCATTTCAAAACGTTCGGGCTATCTCTCACGGATGGGTTTTCTTCGACATGGTCTCCTTGGTACTGTATACATCGATTCCAACGCTTTTACAACTTCTGGAAGCATTCCTGATAGGCTTCTTTTGGAATACTTTTAGTTCCTGAATCGCAAGATATAAAAGAGAATTTTTTCTTTATTTAAAATACTGAAGTCTGATTGTTGTAATTTCTTCAGTGGTTGCAAATCTGTGACCTTTCAAGTAGGCTTTAAGTCTGGGAAAGAAAAAAAAATGTAGTGAGTACGGCGGATGTGGGAACACATTGATGGAGTGCTTTGCAAGAAATTCTTGAATGGAAAGCTATAAGTGTACAGGGGCGTTGTCACGATGAAAGGGCCAGTTTCCCGGAGCCTTATTTTTGACACTTTTCTCCAAACAGTATCGCATAACCGCGTACAGATCTTTTATAGTATTCTAGGCTCACTGTTTGACTATGCGGGACAAATTCGTAATGAATAATACCCTGTGACTCAAAAAATACAATAAGCATGATCTTGATCTAGATTGTTTCGCTTTTTTGGACCTCGAAGTCTTCTTCTCGAATTTTCAGTCTTCTACTCAGAGGACTGGACTTTTCTTTCCTGGAATGGTTCGCAATTCGTGACCACTAATGATTGAAGCAACAAAGTGTGAGCAGTAGCACGTTGAAGAAGATCTGATATGCGAAAACTCGCCGCTCATTGTAATCTTCACTGAGAATATGAATATGAAGCACAAGCCTGACTGAGAAGCGTCGCATTCCTAAACATTATGTTAAAATTGATTTATGTCCCATAAAAACATACAAATTTCGCTATCGACTGAATCATTGGCTTTTGAAGTTGAAGGGGTCAGAGCGAGGATTATCTTCGAAGGACCAGCGGCCCTCTTTTAATTTTGCGAACTATTGAAAAGTCTCCGAAAGCTGTTTTTAACATTTTTGGGTTTTTGTTGTACTTTCCCCTAATTTGAAACATAATTTCATATAAATTGGCTCATTTTAAAATGTGGCCAAACACATAAAACACCTACTACCCCATGTTCGCTCATTCATATTGACTGAAGATAAACGGGTCATTCATGCGTTAGTATGACTAGATGAATCGCAAAACAGGTTCCCCTCAACCCACGCAATTTCAAGATACAAAGTCAGCTCCTGATCATTTTGATAACATCTCGTACTTTTATAAACTCTCGAAGGACGAATTCCGTTGATCTGGAAAAAGCCTGTTAAATATTGAATTCGTTCTTATTAGAAATAAAAATTTATTTAAATATAAATATGTGAGCAGACATGCTTCATCAGGACTACTCAGTTAAGCGGATTGGATTACTGCTTTTAAATATTTGATTTATTTAGTATATTGTTGGATTATTTTGTTATAGGTTTCCTGTAAGAGTTTGATTTTTATAATATTATAGATATCAATTTTTAAAGTTAATTTTCATTGATATTTAGCTAATTTTATAATGGTAATTACGAGATCTGCCTTAACACGTCAGAGGGTATCGTGACTCACACGGAAATAACCGATGGCGACTTACGGGTGTCATGATTTAATCCATTGCGGAACCTGTAGAATGTTTTCCAAGGTCGACCTAGTGACTAATCATAGCTCACCTGGGGATTCTTTTCTTTGTGATCTATGTAAGGAGTGCACCCATTTTAAATTACAATTTGGTGCACTGATGGAATAATTTGAGTCACTGATGGAACAATTTGAGTCACTGAAGAAACAGTTGCTTGCCCTCAAGAATAATGCATCTGGAAGCTCGTCAGAGACTCAAGACTCCAGCAATCTACCCAAGTTCAGAAGGACTTTGTTTTATTAGGAGACTTTATTGTCAGGGAATATTTTTTGTAATAAGGATAGGTGGAGTAGAACTAGGTATGCCGGGAGCAACTATTAATGATGTCACCAACAGATTGTCAGATTTTAAGGAGGGTAAAGAGAATATTATTATTCATGTGGGGACTAATGACATTAAACGTACACGATCTGACGATTTGTTGGAAAAATACAGGACCATGCTGAGGAAATGCCGCGAGCTAGGCCGCAATGTCCATGTGTCTGCAATTCTTCCCAGACACGATAAAAGGGATTATATGTTAAGAGCCTTGTGGATTAACTCAAGACTTGAAGGATTCTGCAAGACTTTAGGGGGGAAATTTCTATCAGCATGGCCCACACTTGTAGGTAGAAGGAATTTGTTTTGTAGAGACGGGATACACTTAAATGAAGGTGGTGCAAATGTTTTTGCCAGTATTATTGAGGGAAACTGCTAGATAGGGGGATGTGGATAGTACTGACATGCGTTTATCTGATAATATTAGTCAAAATAATTCTTGCACATACCTCAAGAGTTCTAATCTGTTACCCCAACTGGACATATTATCTAGATGTTCTGGGGGCAGAAACGTTTCAAGTGAGCGGGTAGCTAATGCCAAGGAAGAGAGCCTAAAAAACTTCAAGGGTTGTTAAATATACAAGAACAGTAAGTCTTAATTGTTTATATAGTAATGTTAGAAGTGTCGTCAATAAAATGAGCGAATTCGAACTGCTGGTCAAAACAAATAACCCGGACATAATAGGACTTACGGAAACGTGGTGCCACCCGGAAATTGGGGATGATGAGTTTCAGGTACGGCTTGTATAATGTATTTAGGAAGGATAGGGTAGATAGAAAGGGTGATGGGGTAATGCTTCTTATCAGAAGCAGCCTGAGTGCGACGATAGCTTTCCCAGATTCAGACGTTTCACGTGCTAGTATAGAATCTATATGGTGTGAGATAGTTGGAAACAAAGGTATAACGCGAGTAGGAGTAATCTACAGACCAGGTGATTGTGAAGATTATGACGAAAGTCTCTACATGGCATATGGAATGGGCAAATAAGCGTCACTGTCTTACTATGGGTGATTTCAATGTGCCTCTAACTGATTTGAGTAAATTCTTTTGTATGCAATAAAGAGTTCTTCTAAATGGGAAGGAAACTCGACATGGGGAACAAAATTTGTAAATCAACTAGATGACTTATTTGTATCAACATGTCAGGGAAAGTACTAGAGAAAAGAATATCCTAGACCTCATCATCACCCATGAATCAGATGACATAACAGGGCTGACAGTAGAGGAACCAGTAGCAGGAAGTGATCACGGTGTCCTACGTTGGATGATGAAGAGCGAGAGGTAGCAGTAGTAAAAGGCAAAAGAATGGGTTTTAATTGCAGAAAAGGAAATTACGATGCCTTAAGGTACTACATGGCCTCTATTAACTGAGTAGATATCGCAGAGAGAACAAATACAATTGAACTGTGGTATGCTTTTAAAACATTAATCACAGACGCCTTGAATGCGTATTTACCATTAAAAAATACTCCACGAGGAAGGTTCTAAGTTGGATAAATAGTGAAGATGCCGCATTACTTGAGCAGAAAAAGGTGGCATGGAAAGGTTACAGAGAAATAAAAAGTACTGAAACCTATAACAGCTACAAGGTGATCTGTGAAATCGCTAGCAAACAGAGCAAAGAGGGAGGGATAAGGAATTCTACACATATATAAATGCCAAGAAGAACAGGACAAACCAGATTGGACTTTTACGAAAGGGAAAGGGGATAGTATTAAATACCTCAGCTGCCGCTGCAGATGAACTCAACAGTTCTTTTGCATCGATATTTATAGATGAAAAACCTTTTGTGGCAATGGGAAATTGTGGGAGCGAAGTTGAAAAATATGTAATTAATGATATTGAAATTTCGCAAGATTATTTAATGAAAAAACTTTGGAGCCTACAGGCCCGCAAGACTCCTGGAGTTGATGGAATATACTCTATCCGTAGCCGAGTGGTCAGGAGCGGGAGTGCAATAGCACACGCTCTTTGAGTAGACCGGGGTTCAAGCCCCTGAGTGCTAAATACGATCGATCTGCCAACCCGCACTGGACCAGCGTGGTAGATTATGGTCCATGTCCCTCAGCATGAATTGTTGAAGAGGCTTCCATCCTGCAGTGGGTTGATAATGGCTGCAGTTTTTACCCTATAATCTTAAGGGAGACGGCAAGTGAGTGCATTGAACCATTGAGGCTAATTATGCGAGCATCACTTGACTCTGAGGAGATTCCGTTGGATTGAAAAAGCGCTAATGTATCTCCCATACATAAGGGTGGTTCTAAGAGTGAAGTGAGAAATTATCGACCTGTCAGTCTGACCTCAGTGGTAGGGAAAATCATGGAGGCAATGAACAAGGGTGGAATTCAGGATCATTTGATTATAATTGAAATTCTCAAGGATACTCAGGGACGAAAATCTCAAGGACGAAAATCATGTTTAACAAATCTGGTTCGCTATTTTGAAAGGGTCACTCATGAGCTGGATTTAGGGAATAATTTTGACATTGTTTTTTAGATTTCAGCAAAACATTTGACTCACATCATCCCACATGAGCGGTTGCTTTATAAGCTGGAACAGGTTGGAATCACTGGGAAAATCCTTAGAAGAATAGCAGGATGGCTTCAGGGCAGGAGGCAGAGGGTTGACTCACATCATCCCACATGAGCGGTTGCTTTATAAGCTGGAACAGGTTGGAATCACTGGGAAAATCCTTAGAAGAATAGCAGGATGGCTTCAGGGCAGGAGGCAGAGGGTTGTCATAAATGGCTATTCCTCAGATTGGGTTGATGTAAGAAGTGGGATTCCCCATGGATCAGTATTAGGACCACTGTTGTGGAGTATTAGGACCACTGTTGCTTTTAATTTTCATAAACGACATTGATGAAGGGATAGAGGGCGTGATGTCTAAATTTGCAGATGATGTTAAAATTGGTAGAGTAGTTAATGATCACTGTCAAGCTGAGCTTCTTCAGAGAGACCTAGATAGACTTCAGGAATGGTCAGAAAAATGGCAGCTATGCTTTAATCCAACAAAGTGTAAGGTATTACACCTGGGAAACAGTAATCCCAAAATAACTTATTTAAAAAATAAAATAAATTTTCTGTTTATACTCCGGGACGACCAAACAGTCAGAGGAGTTTTACTTGGTGGAGTTCAACTAAACCCAGTACTGGAGGAAAAGGACTTGGATGTTACGATACGGTCAGACATGAAATTCTCTGAGCATTGTAAACAGGTTGCAAGGAAGGCCCATGGTGTCCTATCGATGATCTATCGAACTTTTGCAAGTAGAGATAGGGACGTGATAATCCCATTATATAAGGCTTTTGTTAGACTACACTTGGAATAATGTGTTCAAGTATGGAGACCGCACCTAAAGACAGAGCTTCTTGAAAGGATGCAAAGACGGGTAACTCGCCTGGTGAGATCGGTAAAAGGGCGTCCTTATGAAGAAAGACTTCGAATATGTGGGTTGCAGAGTTTGGAAACTAGACACCTTAGATGAGATTTGATCGAGGTGTTTAAGGCTCTGAGAGGCATCAGTAAAATGAATGAGGACGAAATTTTCAAGATTATAAATAATGCTAAAACAAGGGGATATAAATTCAAGTTACGGGGGGGGGAGATGTTTAGATTGGACCGCAAGAAGTTTTATTTTAGCCATCGAGTTGCCTACATGGGTGGCAGAGGCTGACAGTTTGGGGAAATTCAAAGGTCATCTGGATAGTACCTTCGGGTGAGGGAAACGCATAGGATGATAGGTTTAATTTCCTTTTCTTTTATTAATTATTAGTTTGGTTTTTTTTATCTTTTTTTTTTTTTTTTTTTGCCTGGTGCAGCATAATCCATAGGCTTTCTTGCACCATGCGGCCAATACTAATACTAAATAATAATAAACATGTTTTTATGCAAATATGACTGAATATCCTTTTATTTGTTCTTTAATAGGAGTTACTCTTAGCCGGAAAGGGTAAAACACCCATAATATCACTTTCTTCAAAGAATTTTTCATCTAATCAATAGATCACTATTGATCTATTGATTACAATAGGTCAAAAACTTAGAAACCTTTATTCATTATTTAGTAGGGCCACCTTTTGCCCAAATTACAGTCGGTACTCGTAGTGGCATGGATTCCACTAAGTGTTTGAGTTAGTATAGCTATATATTTGACCATTCTTCCGTCAGGATATTAGTCAGCGACTTTATTGTGGTCGGCTGAGAAGTCCGAAGCTAAACTGCCCTTTCCTACACGTTCCAGTCATTCTCAATTGGATTTAGAAGCGGCCAGGGTAGATGTTGGAAATCTTTGGATTGTCCTGTGAATCATTTAGATACAATTTTTGCACTGTGGATAGTTGTGTTGTCGTCTTGAAAGAATCCATTGTAATCCAAGTAAAATTGAAGCGTTACAGTGCGAAGTTCATTAATATTACTCCTTATTATAGTAGTAAGAGTAGTAATAGTGGCATACGAGTCAAGAAAGCAAGCTTAAAAAGCATCAGACAAAAAAAAAAAAAAAAAAAAAACTTACACATCACCTGTTCATCCTCTCCTATAATTTATGTGGTTCTTCCTTGAACTTTTTCAAATTACCTACTTCCACAACCACAGATGGAAGTTTGTTCCAACGATCAACCACCCGCTAGCAGAAGGCAAACTTCCTCACATACATCCTGCAACCATCCTTTCTCAATTTGAATTTATTTCCCTCATGTGTAGTCTGAGCAAAAGGAAGAATCCCGTCAACATTGAGCTTACTCGATGTTGCTAATGCGGCAATAAAATCCAAATAAAACTCAAAGCTTACTCAATCCATTCAAAGCCTTAAAACACCTCAATCACATCATCCCGCAGCTGCCTAGTCTCCAGGCTCTGCAATTTGCAGAACTGAGGCCTTTTCGTTCCTTTCACCAATCTCATTGGTCCTATACGACAGAGATATTCAATGGAGGTTTCAGATTTTTAAACCAGTTAAATGTATAAAAGCTCTTTCAATTTCAATGTTCACTTATTTTTATGAAATATTTTTTCATTACAACTTTGATATTAAATAAAATGACTGCGAAACTACAACTGGGCTCACGACTACCGTTAGGCCACGTTGTTCCTCTACAGTTAGTAGAAGAATACATAGAAGTCGAATCTTGAACAGGATAATATATGATTTCAAAGTTCTTGAAATAAGTTTCGCACCAGAAAAATAAAATTAAATGCTGTACCTTTAAGATAAATATTAATTTTGCCTTTTGCTTCTGTATCAAATCTACTGCGCTTCTGTTATTGCTTTGATCAAACCATTAGCTGGCCCACGATTTTTTATTTCATTTTGAAGATAATGGAAGAAGCCCTTATGCCTCTTGCATATATTTTTTCTTTTTTTCCAGAAAGGTCTAGGAAACTGACATGCAGCGAAGAGGAAAAGAGAAACGTTTGCGTGCCCAATTTGCCCCGGCAAAAGCATTAAGGAACGTGGGAGAACTTTGAAGCCAAAATGAGGTCTTGCTTGTGTTTATCTGCGTGACTGAATTCATTAAAACAGTCATTAAGGTAACTGTGAATAGAGTTTAGCCTACGATGGTTATGTGAAACAGGCCCTCACGTAGAGAGGGGAAGGAGGCCATATTTACTGTGTCTTCATTACAGCGTGCAACCCGTGACCCGTTGTTTTTCCACTCCGCAGTGGATTGTACTAAGAGATTCGATTATTGGTTGAAGTAGGACACCCGCAAATATGATAATAAGCAATAACAACGTAGGCGAGGTGATATTTTGAAAAAGAAATATACCTTTTCTTTTCTTTGATATGAAAAAAAGTAAGTTAAAGAAGTTGAGCTTGTGAAGGTTTCACTAATACTGTGGTGTATAATCCATAGCGTGTCTAGGTTTTGGTGGACCATCGTTCAAGTTAAATCATTAATCGTTTCGGACTTCAACTGGGATCATTACCAAACTAGTTATTAGGCTTTCGATTTATTCCTGTGTTTCTTTATGCATTTAGAGTAACGCAAAACGAAGCTTTTTTTTTTTTTTTTTTTTTTAATTCCTACGAGTATTAAGACGTCGAAATTATCTCTGTTTTAATACTTATCAGTTGAAATGGGTTTCGTTTTATGGTAATCTAAACATGAAGTATTTTTTCAGTAATGGCTTCTTGGGGCTTGTTGTGACAATTACAATTGAGGAATTTTGTAAAACATTATAATTACCCTCAGCAACGTTTACTACACAGGCCGACGCTTTTATAGATTTTTATCTTAATCTGCGAAAATACTTTTCGCAGATTAAGGAATAGATGGGCTATTTGGCGGATGCGCAGAAACGAAATGTTCTCGGTTTACTCATAAAAGTTTTTTTTTTTTTTTTTTTGTTATAAATCATGAATTATTAACACTCTAAAACTTAAAACTTGTTATGACAATATTTACAAAGTACAATTTTTTTAAAGATATTTCTACAAACACAAAAGAACAACTACTTTTGTTTATGTTTCTTTATCATTTCAATATAAATAGCATTCCATTATACATAGTCCTTTCTGCGTTTACTTCATTATAGAAGTAAATGCAAAAAATGTTACTGCTGATATCGGTCCCCTTTCAATTACTGCACATAATTGGCAAATACGAAATAAATTTCAAACACTCATTTAAGCTGATTCCCTTCCTTACCAGTCAAACGAACTGGAATTCGTCTTCAACATTAGTTGCCTATGCATTGGAAAACCATAATATTCTATTTAATACTAGGGTGGACTGAAGATCAGTGCTACTTATTGCATACCTTTTGAAGGAACAGAGATAAATCAAAAATAAAATTCATACTTATAGATAAAAAGGGCTATCTTTAATTTTATTTTATTTTATTATTATTATTTTATTTGTTTATTTATTTATTTTTTTTTTTACGTGCTCCCCGCCTAACTCAATGTACTTTGTTTGGCATCTTCACTGGAGTCATATCTGTTGTCCCGGAAATGTTATTTTAATAGAGGATGCGAATAACTTCAAGTTCCAGTAGCGCAATTCTTGCCAACGTTGTAAGGCTTCAGCGAGATAGTGCGTTGTTGTGTTGGAGGAACATTGCAGTATTTCCAAGACTCACTCATTCGATTTTTTTTTAACTTATCCAATATCTCAAGGTATCGGACTGAATTAATTATGGTACGGCCCTTTTCCAACAATTCGATGTAAATAATTTCCTGAAATTCTCAATATTCCTGAAAAACATTTAACATCACTTTGCTCGCTGGCCGTTACTTTGAATTGTTTTTGGACATGGAAATGTTTTATGACAAAATTCCTTGAGTTGTCTCTTATTTTCCGGATGATAGTGGTGAATTCAGGATTCATCTGGTTTGTCTCCTTCAGTCACAATAATGTTCAGCAAGTCAAACATTTTCGACAGTCAAGATACTCAATAAATGCACGTTATTTAACCTATGTGTTCAAAGGTACCTCCACATATAAACTTTTAAACGAACAAGCTCGCAGAAACGTCGCTGCACATTTACTACCTAGAAACTATAAGTTGCGTGAGGAACCTAGTTCGAACCTGCTGTCCCATCTAGCGCTGATGTTGTGAATTAACAGACATTACTTTTCAGATCGCTCTTATATACTATACACAACAGGCTAAAATAATACGAGCCTTTATTTAGTATCGAATCAGGCTGCCTTTATTCTATTTAACGAATAACAGCAAGTGTGCAGCACGCATGGATTCTGTAAGGTATTTTATTGCGTTTTGGTCTAATTGTAACGATTCTTCCAGCAAAAATATCGCGCATCTTGGTTAGATGTTGGAGGAAGAGGACTTCGTTACCAAAAAGTTATCTTCAGCCTGTCCCAAATATTTTCAATAGGATTGAGGTCAGGTGAATGAGGGTGGAAATCTTTGTCATGTTCTCCGAATCATTCTTGCACGATTCTGTCACGATGCGCTGTCGCATTTTCATCTATAAAGTTTTATACTGATGGCCGCCTGCTTGCTACCATTATAAAACAAAGTGTATCGTGTTTCGTCTAACCACATGACTTTCTTCCATTGTTCCGCTGTCCAATTACGACGTTCTTGGCACCACTGCGAGAGGATTTTTCTGTTTTTCTCTGAAACAAGTGGCTTCGAATAGGGAGGCGGCTACCAAGACCCAATTTCCTCAATTCCTTGCGAATGGTGCGGATTGAAATTGAACAGTTCTTGGCTTGGTTAGATGTTTGGTTTGCTGCTCGCTTGATTTCCAGTCATTAAAAACTTTTGAGATGGACGCTTTTGAGAAACCAGTTATGTCTTTCATTTCTTGAATCGTGGCTCCTGCTAAACATGCACCCACAGTAAGACATTTTTCAAGGTCTGATAGATCACGCGTTTTCCTAATTCTGTCTTCATTCTTACTGCAGTCGAACAGCCTGTGCAGTATTTATACTCAACGAGGCAACTCGTAATCATCCGACGTCAATGTTCTTTGCATATATTTGGATTTATTTGTATTTATTCTGTCTGTGACTGTCTTAATAAAGGTTCGTATTTTTTTGGCCACAAATCTCTTAGCGACTGAGGATATACTACGCATGCGCGAGTAGGATATAGTGTTCTTGATTTGTGCTCCTCTTTAAACTTTTATTAAAAGTTTCCCCATAGTGTCATATACTGATGGATAGCTAAGAGGATGCCTGAATACATGATCGACTTATACATGCAAGCAATGAACAGGTAATGATTATTTTTACGTTTTAGGTTTACTACCATATACAGTATTTATCCAGTTACTAACAAGACTAAAGATCATAAGAATGGTCTGATGCACAGAGAAGTATGTTACTACTCTGTGGTCTGATGTATACTGGCCAATCACAAAGTACTAAACTAGCAAGTACTCCCGGCACTGAGTAGGGTTAATACCCGAGGGAGATAAACCCTCCTGAAGCAAGTATCTAAGAACAAAAACAAGAGGATTAAGTGTAGACCCCAAGTAGTATCTTTGTAAACCTCCCAAGCAGCAAAATTCTACTTTAAGTGAAATTTAACCGTAACATCGAGGCAGGTGTAGAAGTGAGTTAAAATTAAAGTACAGTATACAACCTGAAAGGGATATCAGCTCTGAAATGACCCAGGAATGCGTTCTGTCACCAGAACCCTGAGGCCATCTTTAAATGCTGTACATGTAGCCGTAATTTTTGTACAGCCTGCCTATGTCCATCATTTAAAAAGTTAAATAAAGAAAGGAGACTAAAATGGTCCTGTGAATTTTGTCGTGACAGCGCGAGAACCAGCACAAAACCAGATCTGACAACTAAAGAATTAACATCAGGAGAAGAGACAGAAAGTCCCGTTAACCCGGAAAATCAGGACAGTGTAGGAATTACGCCCGCAAACATCTCTCAAAACGAAAATTCGACCACAGCAGATAACTCTGTGGTCGATATCCACAGAGTTATCTGCTCTGTGGATATCGAGGATTCTGTATTGAATCCTGATAAAGGCAATGGCGATAAGAGTGGCCAAGTGATCTCTGGAAAGTTGATAAACGCACTTACGGGCGCCCTCACTAATCACGTTACTCAACTGACACAGCAGTATTTAACCTCAAATTTCTGAGCTCACATCCATCACTCTACCTCAATGCAACTGTAACTCTTTTACAGAGGAGATGCGCTTACTTCGTGAGGATAATAAGCGGATGTCAGCAGAAATTCATCAAATGAGATGTCATATTGAAGAACTCAATCGTTACCTAGCAATTGGGAAAATACAGCCGGGGGAATCGTAGTGAATTACACGTGAGAAGCAAAATCAAATAGGAGAGGGGGACAACCAACTCTCAACCTCACTCTGAAATGCGCTTCTCCAAATGGGGCCCTTTCCACATCTCTGGTAGAGATCAGCCACAACATGCTGTATACAGCCCTCAGAAACCAGGCCAACGTAGCAGATTTGTTCCTGACTGACACTCCACAACAAGCAGCGACAGGTGATAACTGGGTGCCAGCAACCTTGTCCTCCACAGACCAAAGATAGTCTTGGTCATAATATCTTAGGTGATGGCAACCAGATGAGCCTAGAACAAAAAGAGCATTGCGATCCAGAATCAACTAACAATCAATCGGTACTCCCGTGCTCCTCAAGCATAAATCCTTCCTATGCACAGGTTGTAACCATGCAGATGACCAATGCAAGAGAAAACTCCTACCCTCAGATTCTCCAAAATGAAGTAATTAAAACCACACAGGTTCTTCAAATAAGACCGGCAAGTAGGACTGAACAGGATAGATCCTCCCAATACTGAGAGATCATCAACTCGTTCGAAAGGAAACAATAAGGATAGCGCCTCTCCAGCCCAAGCCGTGCATCCCACCCTAGCTTACAATATTGCCGCTGTTCAAACGAGGAGTAAAGTGTTCGTGTCACGACTAAATCCGTCCACGAATAGGTCGGATGTAAGTCCCTGTTTGCTCTGGAATATGGAGTACAGGTGGAAATAAGAGCCTTGAAGACGAGACACCGAACTTATGCCTCCTTCATCATCTCATGTGCCCCTGACAAACAATGTATTGTGCTAGACCTCGAGCGCTGGCCCCCAGGAACACTGGTCAAGCCCTATTTGGACAGGAACTATCAATCTCCTACTACCAGACGTATGAGCAGCTCATCTGCATGGCAACCAACAGAAATGACTAGCACAACATTCCAGTGAAATTGTTTATGCAAAATGTCAGAAGCCTTGTGAACAAACTTGAGACATTACAGTCTTTCCTATATCTAGATGAGTTCGATCTAATTTGCATTACAGAAACATGGCTCCTTGAGGGGAACCAGCTGGAAATTATCGCCAGACCCATGCAGTACAACGCTCTAGTCAACTCGAGAGGCTCCAGGAGAGATGGGGGTGTAGCCTTGTTCCATAAAGATGACTTTTTGGATGGGAAAATAAAATACAACCAGACGGATAACTTTGAGGCCTTGTGTGTACATTTAGCCAAGGAAACAAATAAAGGCCAAGTGTGTATAGTCTACCTACCCTCAGACCATACTGAAGACACGAGGTTAGAACTTCACATATGGTTTATCTGTAACCTTGATTCTGGAATCCCTACAGTTGTCACAGTAGACCTTAATATGCCACTGGCAAGATGCTAGAAGTGACCTTGATTCTATCCTTCATACGGTAGGGCTCGTACAAGTTGTAGATACCCCAACTAGAGGCGATAATACCTTAGATCTACTTTATCATAATTTGGACACCATGCATATCATGTCACCCTTCTTTAGGTTCCGATCAAACCACATCCCGATCACATGCAAATTCTCCTTGATCCAAACGATAGATGCAGCTTACCACTCCCATCAATCTAAAAGGCAAATAACGTCAAAAGCAATCTTTTCAGTCAAGTATTCTGAAACCTGAAATAATTCTTAAAAGCCTAACGGAGTTTAACTGGCAGAATCTATATACTCTCACTCCGAGGGAAACTTTATCCTGCTTATTTATAAGAACTTAAGCAAGAAGCGCTGGCTGGGGCATCAAAAGAAGTTCGGATAACATCGCGAACGTCCCCATGGTTCAATTCAGACATCAAACTCGCGTTTCATCGCAAGCAAAAGGTCTACTGACGATGGCAAAGGATGAATAATCAACAAGATTTCATCACATATAAAAGAGAAAGAGCTTTATTTTTCAAACAAAAAAGAATGGCTCACAGGAAGCTGATTATCGACAGGATGCGACACACAAAAAGAATACGCGCGTTTACACCGAATCAGTCTGCAATGGAAGAGAAGACCTTCATGGAATGGGCAAAAGTGACCTTCGAGCAGCCCAATCAGCAGCATAATCAGTCCGTCTTTCCAGTGGTAAGACCCACCAGCTACCCTGTATTCTCAAATTTTGCTATCTCGAGAGACCAACTGATCGATATCATAAAGAAGCTACCGCTGAAGTCAGTAGTATGTCCAGACGGGTTTCCACTGTTCATTGTGAAAATATGCAGCGTTTACATTGTTGATAATCTGGTGCATATTTTCGATCAAATCATCACTAGCGCAGGTCCCCCAGAAATCTGGTACACGTACTATGTGCACCCAGTGCCAAAACGTAAGCATCCGAAGGGACCGAAGGACTACAGGCCAATCGCCATTAGCTGTGGATTCCTGAAACTCTTCGAGAAGGCCATTAAGCCAGCACTTAACAGAACATTGCTTCAACCACAGGCCTCCCTACCTCCACACAGTAATCAAAGGCAAGTCGACCAGTACCAACCTGCTTGACAGATTTACAAGAATACAAAGACCCCTCAGCGGCCGAGGGCAACTTGGTGTCATCTTCTTCGATGTAAAAGCAGCATATGCCCGTGTCAGTATTGATGCATTAATACATATCTTGAAGAACTATTTCAACGTGACTGGTAATGCTCTACGAATTTTACAAGCACTTCTAAAACATAGACAGCTTCTAATCACTAATCAAAACTATCAATATAGCTGCCTAGTCACTCATCTAATCCTAATCAAGCAGCTACCATCAATAAACTGGCCAATCAAAAAATACAACAACTAGAAATTTATCTAGATACAATCAGTTTAGAACTTAATCAGGCTAAATCGGCCCAAATGACCTTTACAAACAAAAGGTTAAGGAACAACATACCAATCTGTATCGCAGGGGAACCTGTAGCAAAAGTCATCTCACATAAGGACATTTCAGCAGCATCTAAGCGCCACCAAAACGAAGACCTATGCAACAACCTTGGCTGCTACGCCAAGAGCTCACAGGAATACGTAATCCTCAGCTAATCATCCTATATGTTCAACGCTGCCTTTATCCCATTCCATTATATCCCTCCATCATCTGGTCCTCAACGCCCAAAACCCACTTCATCAAATTTCTCGGGTTAGAGTACTGGATCCTTAAATGGCTTACAGAATAACAGGGAGACAGAATACCATCTCTAGATCGGTGCTCTACTCGAATTTAGACGTGATGCCGTGGAAACATCAGATTGCTGCACAAAATATTCTAACACTTACTAAACCCATAACCGGACTCATAGATGCTCCCAGAATGGATGACATCGTTAGGACTCCAAGGACAGCAGGACGCTGCCAGACGGACCCCCGGCTTCCTCTTCAAACAGGGCTGGACAATCTAGGTCGCCTAAGTGCTATGTTCCCCGGAAACACTGTCCAGCTGATCAACAGACTAGCGATTGATCTGGAAAAGTTCTATGACTCAAAAGAATACAGAACAGAGAAACTACAGGAAACTTTCACGTGGATGGAGCTCTGACATCTACTCCCACTGAAAAAGCTCTACCTAAATTTGTAAATTTGTTTACTGTTAATCGACTACTGAAATTTGTAAACATTTCATATTTATGGCTGTTATTTATGTAAGTTGACCGATTGTTAAAACTGATTTATATTTATCATATATAATGTAAACTTGTTTGTTTATATGGAATGTAAATAATTAATTGTATTACGGATCGCCTTCCTGGCTGAATGGCCGTGTAAGGAGTACAGACCATACGTATAGGGTGAATAAACTGATTTAATAAATAAAATATTTGTATATATATTTTTTTAAAATCTGTTCTAACTAATGATTAACAGTATGGTATATTGGTACACTCGCAATCAAATGATGCGTTCCGTTGAAATGGGAATGGATTAACTCCCCTGAGATTTTTATAGACAGTTTTTTTAATGACTGATCACTAAGAAAACTATTGGGAAAAAAAATAAAATAGACAAAACGTAGAAGTAGTCAAAATGAAATAAGTATGTATTTGTTATTCCCTGTTATTTGGCTTCTTTTCATGGCACATGTGTATGACCAGTATGACAGCTTCCATATGGGAATTCAAGGCTGTATGCAATACAAACATTCTCTTCTTTATTTAGAATGAGACACCTTTAAAATTTTTAGCATTCATATTAATATTTTATTTATTTAATAAGTTTAATTAATAAAAATATTCGAAAAATATGTGCAGGGTGCACCATATATAAATTTATCAAGAAAGAATGTAATATACAGAGAGGTAATTGCTAAAAATAGTTTGAATAAGTCACTTAAATGGCAAAAATAGCATCATGTAAACATTATCTTTATATTGTAAATCCTGACCTCTCTTTAATTGAATAATTAAAAGACAAACATAAAAAAATAAAATGACGTTCATAGCTAGTGCTATGAACATTTTATTTTCTTTGTCTTTTAATTATTCGTTGGTAGTTTTTTTTTTTTTTTTTTTTTTTAATGTGTTAATATATTTTAGGAACCCTGCAAAGCGGAGCTGATCGTGCAAATCCACCACAGGTATCTTGTCTGTATAACGGACGAGTGTATCAAGATGGTCAAACATTTGCTTCTAACTCTCCTGGTTTTCCGACTCAACTCCCAAATCAATGCATCCAATGCGTTTGCCAGGTAAAAATATTGTTTACTTTATGTACATATGAAAAGCATGCTTCAAAAGTCCAAGTGTGTGTGTGTGTGTGTGTGTGTGTGTGTGTGTGTGTGTGTGTGTTTTGAGATTATCTTGAGAGATTTTGTAAAACCTATACTTAAATTCTCCATTTTGGGTCCTGAAGACTATTTTTTCCCATTATTTTCACCATCATAAAATTACAAGAAATCTATGTGTTTTCAATGTTTTCTTCATGGCTAATTTCCTCTTTCTAAGAATATATTTTTATGCTTAGAATCCACTGTCTCCTAACAGTTGATTATTCATGCGTAAACCGTCTGTTTATATGTACCAAGAAATTCACAGTAGGAGTTTACAGATATACAGCAAGGCGCCCCTCCTAACAAGTAATAATGCCATAAGCACCCTTGTGAGCTGATGAATGAGAAAATCTTGTCCAGCCATTTGTTCTGTTTGAGTAAAGGTCATAAAAAAAAACATCTCTTCTACAAGGGGGGACGTAGAAGAGATATTTTAAAGGTTGTTGACATTCATTTGTACAGACAATTGGCCGTCTTACTGAGCAAGTAAATCGCTATCAAAATGACTGCCATTACGTGTTATTCAGCACCCCATGTCGAAAACGTACGACTGTTCATTTTCTATCTTGCAGCAGATGGTCACTGCTAACGGACTGCGAAGATACTCCCAAACTATCAGTTCCCATCGTATCTGGAGAGCTATTTCTTCAATGGGCAGCCATAATTTTTATTAGCCGGTCTCCCAAGCTCGTCTGCGACGAAAAACACCATTATTGTCTCAGCTTGGGGTTTTGTTAAGCGATTCTTTTAATGGACACAAGTTCGTGTCGGCAAAAGCGAGGCGAATATCAGGCAGTTTACAAGCCGTAATAGGTTGACGAACAAACCAAGAACAGTTTCCTTCATTTCTGTAAGTACCCATCGCGCGACGTTTGCCAACCTTTGTTTTGATTACAGAAACAGCCAGAAAAGATGAAAAAATCTAGGAACTCGAGTGTGTCTTACAACAATCCAAAACCCAGATGGAAGAAAAAGAATTTGTCACACATGCTTTAGTTTAGAATATTACCACTACGAAAAGAAAAGTTGTTTATGTGAAATATGTTTTTCTCTGAATCTGCTCATTTCTCCCAAAAATAACCACTGCAGTAATGAGAGAGAGACTACTCGTAAACTGAAAAATTCATATACAGTGATTAATTAAAATAAAGAATATACTTTAAGGGTTGTTTAAAATACACATTTTCTTTTCAGCCAAGCGTACTAGTTTACTTGAATCAAATATGTGATTGATGATAATCCTTCTACTTTTACGTTCCATCTTCTTCTACTCTTTCCGCAAGATGGCGACACTATCTTTCATTATCTAAAAAAAATCTAATTCCGGCATTTTTTTCTACTAAAAGTTTCAAACGTTTCTTCTATTCTTTCCTGCTTATTAAAATATAACGTAAGAAGCATAAAATCATACTCCGAATATTTATTTTCTGTAGATATCAATGGATTTCTAGTAGTTTGCTTTGAAATATTTTCCGTGATGATTCACTCTATTAATACTCATCAATAATCAAACAAGTGAATCTGCCCAAAAATAAAAGTAGAAGTAAAAAAGTAACTTTATGCATGTTAATATGTATGTTAATATATTATTATCTTTCATGTAAAACGAAATATGGATTTGTGACACTCAGCAATTCGTTTGTAAAAAGATGAACGTGACGTAAAACCACGTGACATCATGCAATAGCCAATAATAGATAAAACATATGTTTTTATCCAAACAAAACATGTTATGAACTTATGATGACAGTCTAGTTTAGCTAAGCTGGAACTGATATGCTCGTCTGCTTTCCATACGATGATATGGAAAGCAGACGATGATACTAATGTTGATAGATCTCAATTAGCTAAAATAAAATACTTACTTGTAGACCTGCCTCTACATATTACTATTACTAAATAGTCTTAAAGCTCAAAGTGGACTGAACCTTTTTTATTACCACGACTCGCCTACTTTAAAAGTCACCACCCAAAGATTAAAGCGTAGCAGTGTCTCATCATCCCCAAGGACTCACATCTGGTGAGAATGGGCTTGGCACACCCAAGGTCCTGAGCTGGATATCATCATTCTTCTCTTTCTTTGTGATTCCCTTCTACTCTCTCTCTCTCTCTCTCTCTCTCTCTCTCTCTCTCTCTCTCTCTCTCTCTCTCTCTCTCTCTCTTTCAGGGTAACTCGGAAATATTTTTTGGCTGGTGCAGCATAAGCCTCAGGCTCCCTTACACTATATGGCTAATAATAATAATAATGCACATGAGCGGGACTGAAGGATTCATGCTCGCCATTCAAGACCGGGTAATCAACACCAGGAACTATAGAAAATACATCGCCGAGGACCTGGAGCGTTCGATGACACATGTCGACGATGCCACCTGACCTCTGAAACGATCCAACACATCACTGCGGGATGCAAGGTGATCACCCAGACTGAATACACTCATAGACACGACCAGGTAGCCAGGATAATACATCAGAAGCTAGCAAGGAAATACCAGTTGGTCGAAGAAAGTGTACCGTACTACAAGTACGAACCCCAGTCAGTACTAGAGACCCCAACCCACAAGCTGTATTGGGACCGCGCCATAATAACGGATAGGACAATCCCGCACAACAGACCGGACATAACCTTTGTGGACAAGAAAGAAAAGACTACCTATCCGATTGACATAACGGTACTCAACACTGGCAACCTGCAGAAAACACATGGAGAAAAAATCAGGAAGTACGCGAACCTAAGACAGGAGATTAGGGAGATATGGCATATGCAACAAGTAACGACCATCCCGATCGTGTCAACTACGGGTATGGTGCCAAAGACCCTACATAACAACCTAGCAGCAATAGATCTCCCAACGAACTCCAAAAAGTAGCAATCCTGAACACCTGTAGGATAGTCAGAGAGTTCCTCGACAAACAGTAACACCAGACATAACAACAACCACCCTGTGTGCTTGGTAGCAGTACCCGTCACGAGGTGGAACCCCCAATCAGGGAGAAAAAATATAAGAGAGCAATAATAACTAATAATCTGTCTTTTAAATAAATGGCAAAAAAATCAAATTATTATTATATTTAGGATTACCCGTAATTGATAACATGAACCCGTATTTGCGTCTGTAAATTGCATGTGTTCTCTGGCCGATTTGCCTGTTTTTCTGGACGAAAAAACCCCAGTTTCTGGGGAGGGGATACCTTGCTATCTGCGCCTGAGACCAACTAATTCAGCCACGGAGTGAAATAAATAAATGGCAGGCTAATCTTTTAGCTATTTGATTTGATTTTTTTTTTGATTTGGTAGTTGTTGGCGCATCGGCTTCTGTGGCCATATTGCACCTCCCAAGGTTTTTGCAGTACTTTGATCCAAGCCCGAGGCGGGCTTTTAGCTATGCCAGTGGATTAAACATAATGCCATATCAAGGTGACCCTCGTGGGTAACACAGTTGGTAAAATCGGCGCCGTCACTGGGTGGAAAAGACCTAAGTTCAAGACCCGTCGATGACAATGAATTTTTATGGCCTTTTTTACATAACTTGGCTGAGTTAGTCGGTCTCAGGCGAGAGTAGCATGGTTTTCTCCCGGAAACTCGGGTTTTTCGTCCATCAAACAGAAAACCGACAATAGAACACATGCAATTTACAGACAGCATATACGGAGCAATATAACGTTAGTCGCTGATACGCCTAAAACCGAATTACAACGACGACAACAACAACAACATATGAGCACATTAAGACCATATGTTGTTGAGAATTTGCATTAGTAGGCCACTCACGAGCGGTTTTATTCGTCGGTTTGTACTATGCCGGTTCAAAACAGCGCATAAATCTATCTGTTATTGACAAAAACGGATCCTATTTTAATCTACGAATGGGGCCGGCATAATATTTCTTGTGGAAAAAACTGTCACAGAAAGAACTCTTTGTTAGAACTGTCGCACTGGTTTTTGCACTCTCATGAGTAGCACAGCTAGTAGAATCGCTATCCTCCCCACACCTGGTGTGGGGAGGATAGCCATAAAGACCTGGGTTCGAACCCCGTTGATGAGAAGAGGAATTTTTATTGGGTCTTTTTCACAAAGTTAGTGAGTCTTAGGCGAAGGCAGCATGGTTTTTCTCCTGGAAACTTGAGTTTTTCGCCCATCAAACAGAAAATCGACAACAGAACACACAATTTACAAACAGTATGTATGGAGCATATGGCCTTAGTCACTAATACACCTAAAAACCCAATAGCAGCGACATGATTTTAGCTTAATTTATTCAGCTTTTGTTGTTGTTGCTTACTGCCATAAAACCACCATGCACACATTGTATCATCAGCAAATGTACACATTAAACTTGATATGCTTATATCAATATCATTAACACAGTTGAAAACAGTAAGAGGTCCAACACTGAACAGTTGAGTGGATTCTAATCATAACATTAGTTTATGATGAACAGTAGCTATTAATAGCCACTCCATTCACCTGCCACTCTACCATCCCTTCATCCATAGCAGTAACTTTCCCCTAATGCCACATGTTATCCCACATTTGCAAGTTGTTCACAAGGGTCATTACTAACAGATTAGAAAGAATACTCGATGAGAATCAACTGGAAGAGCACGCTGGCTTTAGAACAGGATTCTCAACTATGAATCACCTTCATGTAATATCACAGCTAATGGAGAAAGCAAATGAATATAAAACACCATTATGCCTGGCATTTGTGGACTTTGAAAAGACATTTGACTCCATACACTGAAGGCGCTTCGGGAAGAAAATTTCCGTCCACAGCCGGGCCAAAAGCTTACTGAAATATTCTTTGAAATAAGTGCTGCTTTTGAACAATTTCCATTGCATCCTTCTGACGAAGGCATTTTACTATTTCATTTATCATACCAGGAGGATAATCAACAGCCCTAGCGAGTTCAATTCCTCTTTTAATACGTATTATTTTATTTAAAAGTGTACGAGAGTCGGATACAAACCCACTTTCCATGATTGTTTGGGAAAAGAGATGCCTGCTCAATAAAGAAAGCAAATGATAGCCGACACTCGAGGATCCAGCACTTTCTCCGAAGATGGTAATTTTATTGGAGTTACCTCCAAATTCCTCGATGTTATCCATGACCCAGTTCATTGCCATCATTTGGTCATACAACCCCATATTTGCTGGAGCTTCTGAGTGATCCATAGAGATAAATCCTAAAACACCCAAGCGATAGTTAATGGTGACAAGTATAATGTCTTCTTCTGAAGGCAATGTTTCGGGCACCAGAAAGACAAGGCATAGATAACCCCTATATTATGATTTTTGAAGAAAATATATGAGAACGCTACCTCCTTTATTAGACTAGACAAAGATAGTAGGAAATTTAAAATCGAGAAAGCAGTTCGACAAGGAGATACAATATCTCCGAAACTGTTTACTGCTGCCCTTGAGGAAGCTTTCAGAAGATTAGACTGGTTGCAAAAAGGAGGAGTCAATGTGAATGGAGAGTACCTAAACCATTTACAATTTGCAGATGACATTGTGGTCATAAGCCACGATCCCAAAGAATTAGAGGAAAATCTTAATCAGTTATGCACAGTTAGTAAGGATTTTGGACTAAAGATGAATATGGCTAAAACAAAAGTAATAATGAACAAGTATGCCACAGAAAGGGACATAATGATTGACGGAGCAGTAATTGAAAAGGTGGAGTCATATACTTATCTGGGACAAGTTATTAGCTGTAATAAAGATAAATGGATGGAAGTCAAGAGAAGAATACATTTTGGATGGATAGCATTCAGGAAATATAGTCACATACTGAAAGCAATATCCCAGTTTGTCTGAAAAGTAAAATAATGAACCAATGTATACTCCCCACCATGACTTATGGAAGTGAAACTTGGGCACTCACCAAAAGAATGGAAGAGAAGCTGAGAACTACACAGCGAAGAATGGAACGAATTATATTGGGAATCAGACTGTTAGATAAGAAGAGAAACACATGGATTAGGCAGCAAACTCAAGTAAAGGACATTCTTATCAAAACTAAAGAACTAAAATGGTCTTGGGCAGGACACATAGCTCAAAGACATGATGACAGATGGACTAAGAAAATAACAGAATGGTACCCAAGAGGAGCTAGAAGAAAATCTGGAAGACAACAACGGAGATGGACAGATGAAATTCATAAGTTTGTGGGTAGTAAATGGATGGCTATTGCACAAAACAGAAGGAACTGGAAAGTTGCTGGAGAGGCCTTCATCGTGCAGTGGTTTGAAAATGGCTGATGATGATGATGATGATGAATGCCACACTGCTCTAAATTGTCTTTCACGTGGAACCGCATCAAAAGCTTTACTGAAATCTAAGTAAAAGATGTCAAATTATTTTTTTGCTTCCAATTTCTTTGTGACTATCTTGCAGCAGCTAATCACATTGGCCAGACAAGATCTTTGTTTAACAAATCCATGCTGTTTTTCTTATAATTGCATTTCAGTCAAGATGACCTTGCAATATTCTTTAAACATTGATCTCATTACTTCCCCTTGAAACAGAAGTCAAGCAGAGGGTTACCCTTTGAGTCCCTTTGTGAATAGGAGAGAGAGAGAGACATTCTCACAATGGTAGGAACCTTCATTGAATCCAAAGATTCTCTCATAAGTATGGATAAAGGTTTGCTTACCTGTTTTACTGTTTGTTTTAATGTAATAGGATAGATTTCATTCAGACAAGTGTCTCATTTATTTTTAGCTTCAACCAATTTCTCTCTCAAAGTTGTTGTTATTATTATAGGTTCTTAGGAGCATTAGCGACTCTGGCCATATTGCACAGTATAACTGTGTGAAGTTGGCATTAGCATTAGTGCATATTTCTGGCATATGATGCAATAAAGCAAGCTTATGCAGCATCAGCCAAAAAAAAAAAAAAAAAACACACTCCCACATCACCTCTCCGTTCATTCCAAGTACCTGTCCAGCTCAGCCTTAAATTTATTTAGACTATCAACTTCCACAACAAAGGATGGAAGTCTGTTCCACCAACCAACCAACCACCAGCTGGCCAAAGGCAAACTTCCGGACATCAATCCTGCATCTGTCTTTCCTCAATTTGAATTTATGCCCTCTCAAATGATTATTCTGAGCAAGAGGAAGAATTTCATCAGCATTGAGCATGCTCAAACCATTCAAGGCTTTATACACCCCAATCAGATCACCTTGCAGGCGCCTAGTCTTCAGACACTGTAATTTGCAAAATTTAAGCCTTTCTTCGTAAGAGCAACCCTTTGTTCCATTCACTAATCTTGTTGCTCTTCTCTGTACTCGTTCCAACAGCTCTATATCCTTCTTAAAATGAGGCCTCCAGACCTGTATACAGTACTCAAGGTATGGCCTGACCATTGCCTTATATAAGAGGATAATCATCTCCTTATCCCTGCTAGAAAAATTCCTGTATATCATTGAAAAGACACTATGAGCTACTCTTGCAGACCGTCTGCACTGCTCAGAAAACTTCATATCTGCCTGCACAATTACCCCCAGTTCCTTTTCATTCTCTACCACTGTCAGTGAAGTACCACAGAGTTGATACATCAACTCTGGGGTTGCTGCTTCCCATATGTAGTACTTTACATTTGTCAATATTAAACTTCATTTGCCACCTCACAGCCCATCTGCTCAACTTTTCTAGATCCTGTTGCAGAGAGTACTGTCATTAGTGTCCTTAACAACCCTGCCAACCTTCGTATCGTCTGCAAACTTGGACATTAAGCTTGATATACCATCATCAATATCATTTATAAATACAGAAAACAACAATGGACCCAATAGTGAACCCTGAGGGACTCCACTAATAACATTAGTCCACGATGAGCAGTGTCCATTGATTACCACTCTCTGTCTTCTCCCACTCAACCGTCCCTTTATCCATAGCAGCAAAGTGCATGTGTTCTTTGTCGATTTTCTATTTGCTGGAAAAAAACATGCTACCCTTGCCTGAGGCAAACTAACTCAGCCATGTTGTGAAAAAGGCCCATAAAAATTCCTCACGTCATTGACAGGACTCAAACTCGGGTCTTTTTCATCCGATGTGGGGAAGACGATTCTACCCTGTTTACCCAAGAGGGCAAGTGTACTCTACCAAAGATTTGAGTTCTGTAAACTAGACTGCGAGGAGTCATGATTGACGTGGTGAAAGCATCCTTGCTCTTTCTCAGAACACACACACACACACACACACACACACACACACACACACACACACACACACACACACACACACACACACACACACACACACACACACACACACACACACACAGGGGTAATGATTTAAATTGGAAGAGGTTGGTTGTAGGAGAGATGGCCCTCATGGTAGCACAGTTGTTATAATCTCCATCCCCACACTGGTCACCCTCAGTATAAACACCACCCTTCCCACACTGGGTGGAAAAGACCTGAGTTCAAATCCTGTCAATGATGGGAGGAATTTGAATTTGCATTTTTCGCAATGTGGCTGAGTTAGTCGGTCTGAGGTTAGGACAGAATGGTTTTTCCCCCTGGAAACTTGGCAAACATGCAAATTGACCACAGAACATACACAATTTACAGACATAATATATACAATGCAATATGATCTAAGTTACTGATACACTTAACATTCTATAAGAGTAACAGCTCATACCACAGCCTGTATGGGCTGTTGTTACCCTTAGAAAAGGTGTGAGTTCTAATCCTATCAAAGATGTAATTTTTATGGGCCTTATCACAATGCAACTGTGTTAGTCGATCTCACACAAAGGTTGCATGGTGTTTTCTCTGGAAATATTGAATTTGGAACAACAAAATATACATGGTCCAGTCACATTATTATGACCACCTACCCAGAATATGCACCTTTTGCAGCATGCACCGCAGCCAGCCACCATGGGAGGGTCTCAATAAGTCTGCAGAAGATTGCTACAGGTATCTGTGACCATGCAGACTGCAGTGCACCCCGGTTCCTGTAGGTTCCTTGGTGGAGGATCCATCCGTCTGAAGGGTTGATCAAGGTGGTCCCATAGATTTTCAATTGGGTTAAGATATGATGAATTCGGTGGCCAAGGGAGTTGCTTGAAGTCTTCATTGTGCTCCTCAAACCACTCGCGAACAATTCTGGCGACATGGCATGGTGGATTGTCTTGCTGATAGATACACTTTTGGCCCCCAGTGAACAGTCAACATGTATGAGTGTACCTGATCGGCGACGATCGATAGGTAATCATTTGCATTCAGGGTGCCCTCCAGAGGTATCAGCAGACCCAAGCCATGCCATGAAAACATTCCCCAGACCATAATGCCGCCCCCACCAGCCTGCCTTCTGCTAACAATTTGTGTCCAGGTGTCTGTTCTCAGGGATTTCACGCCTAATACGTTACCGTCCATCCACTCAGTGGAGCAGAAACCGTCGGAGAAGGCCACCCATTGCCACTTGGCCGGGATCCAGTGTCGGTATTGCTGTGCAAACTGATGGCATTGTTTGCGATGAATGGCTGTCAGCATGTGTGATGCACAACAGGGTTCACTGCACTGTCATGTTGGAGCTCTTTCTGGTGGCCCCACAGTTCATTTGGACAGCCAGTTGAGCAACAGTAGCGTGCCAATCAGTCTTGACCAACCGTTTCAGCCAACGTTCACCTCTGGGATCAATGGTGCATGGGGCTCCACAATTGGCACATCAGGTCGTTAAAACTGTCCCATTAATCCAGCTTTGATACACTTTCACTGCTCTGCTGCAGCACGTGAGCATTTCACAAAGTCTGCTGATTTGGACATGCTGGCACCCCTGGCCTGATAGCCAGTGATCATGCCTTTTTACAGGTCTTATAGGTCACATGCTTTGCCCATGACAGAGGCTGTTACTGTGTTCTCAGATGCCAAACATCAAGCCTTATATGCTTGCAATGTGTGAACTTGACACGTGCTCTGTATGATTCGCTAGGTGTGTGTGATGTCTACATTGGGGGTGGTCATAATATTGTGACTGGACTCTGTATATGCTATCACAGACAAAATATGCTGATGCCTCAGTCTTAGATGCTTTAGCATTTAACACACACATATGACATTTAACAAGACAAAAGGTGTGGAAATTTTCTTTCAATCAGAAAACAATTGATTCTTGGAGCAAACTTCCACCTGATATTGTGGAAGAGAATATCTTGAATAAATTTTGAAAATGAATAGAAAATTATAAGAAGTGATTGGCAAATAAAGTAGCCAGTGTTTTTCTGTTGTTGATGTGCATGCCTGCTTCCTTGCCCTTCAAGCCTACACTGTTATCCCAAGCCTGGATACGAATCCAGGCTTGGAATAAGAGGTGGATCAACAGGGTAGTGGATGGAACTAAGACATTAAAATTAAAACAAAATACATTATTATGTGAACTTGTGAAATAAAATCACATTATTTCTTGATTTACAGTAAAAAGTTAAAAATTTCAAACGTGGTTTATGATCTCTAAAAAAAATAACTATTTATCTCATTATTATCTCTGACCATATTTCCCAATAATAAAAGCCCACCAGAAGACACTATGACTGTAGATTAGTTATGCCAACATAATGCAGAAAACCAGAAGACTCGATTTATTTATTATATATATATATATTTTTTTTTTTTTCATTTCATATCCAGTTGTAAAAATTGTCAAAAATAAATTTCTTTCAAAGAGAAACTGCTTGAAGCTAACAATAAATAAGGCACATAGGCCTGATGGAAGTTTTCCAATTACACTGAGTTATCCTTGCTTTAGCAACACCCCCCATCCCATGTAGGATTGGGGGGCTCAATGTTGGGAACAGCTGATATAAGACTGTAAGTTCTGATTGCCACATACAGTTCGTACATGTAGCAATCAGTTTTTGAGTGTCTGTGTGGAAGAACAGGTCAATATCAAGATCTTTCCATTTTGGAACATGGAATGATTGCGGAGGCAAGACGTTCTGGCTCTGTTAGCTCGACAACAGTCATATGATAAGTGTGCCCATTCTGTGGTGTCGTGAGTCTACCGTGACTGGCCCAAGCAGCCAAACAACCAGCAGAAGGTCACACATGGGACAGCCACATGTGGTCAACACCATGGTGAGCATTGCGTTTTTCATCTTGTAACACAGCAACAAAGCACAACAGTGGTCCAGGTAACCACTCAGTACATCATAGGAATAGCAAGGCTAATATTAACATGGACTATGTGCCAGACCTCAACTTGCATGGGCTATGATACTCGACAGCTGTCATGGATACCCATGCTCACTGCGAGATACGAAAAACTTCACTTTGCATGGGTGTGTCAGCACCAACACTGGACCACCAATAAAAAAAAAAAAATCTGTTGCCTAGTCTGATGAATCCCATTTCCAACTTTATCATGCTGATGGGCATATTCATATTTGGAGAAAGCAACATAATGCCATAGCACTTGATTGTGCTGTTGGTGCTTGACAGGCTGGAGGCAATGTTTTTATTGTTTGGGGATTGTTTTCATGGCACGCCTTGGGTCCTCTGATCATCATTAATCAGTGGCTCAATGGAAACACCTATCTTTCTGTCGCCTTTGACCAAGTACATCTATTCATAATGAGAGTATATCCAGTGGCATAGCAGGTTTCAGGAACATGACAGTGAATTCTCCATCCTCCGATGGCTGCCCATCTCAACCAAAACTCAATTGAGCATATTTGGGACCTACTGGAAAAGGGCATTCATGTTACAACTATCCACCAGACAATGTGTGGACATTACTAGACACGCTGTGCAGTGCATGGGTAGCACTACCACAGGACACCTTGCCCCACCTTGTGGAGTCCACGCCAAGATGTCTACAGGCTGTATTACAGTAAAAGGTGGCACCATGAGTTGTTAGTGGGCATTGCTAATGCAAAACCATCTCAGTGTATATTAAAAGAAGCAGCAAAACAGGTGAGCAGATTTTTAGCTATGATTATGAGAGAATCCTTCAATTCAGGAGAGATACCTATAGAGTGGAGATATGCAAATATGCCTCCATTTCACAACGGGGGGATAAAAGGTATACAAGGTGTGTCTATTAAATAATGAGACTGTTGCAATAAAATAAATATAATGAAATATTTCATATCTTACAAGTTACCTGCTTCAAAATAATTGCCTTGTGCTTGACACTGTTCCATATGTTTCTTCCAAGCACAGAAGTATTTTCTCGAAGTTTTCTGTAAGACCGGTGGTCATTTAATTCTGAATGCCTTCAATGGACTGAAAAAGAGTTCCCTTAAGTACACTTTTCAATTTAGGGGAGAGAAAAACGTCACAAGGGGTAATTTCAAATAATGCAATAGATTTATTTATTTTTTTTTTTTATTGCATTATTTTTCAAATAATGCAATAGTTTTCTTCAGCTTCAGTTTGAGAAAGAGAAATTGTAGCTGTACATAACTAAGAGACTTTGTGGACTACATTGTACAAAATATAGGAGCATTGAAGACATCAAGCTGTAATTTAAATTGTGTGGTAAACTACTCAGGCCTTCAATAAATGAAAAACATTCTCAAACAGATTTATTCCAGTATCCATAAGACAAGGTTTTAAAATATTTTTTATATGTTTTTTTCAGGCTGGTCTTGTGATGTGTAGGTTGAAAACATGCCCTCTCAGTCAATGCTCCAATCCTCTCGTGGAATCTTCTGATTGCTGTCCCAGCTGTCAAGGTAAGTTATGATATTTAAACTTCTTTGATAATAATTTTAATACATAAAACTTATAATTACTATGTATATATTAATTATTATTAATATAATAATGTATATTTTATGTATACATTAATAATATTTTATGTATACATTATTGTATATATTAATGTATACATTAATATGTTATTAATGTATATATTAATTATGATTATTAATATAATAATTAATATATACATACAAATATTAGTATAAATAGCAATTACTAAAATTTTGTAATTACCATTGATATTTATTGTATTGGTGATTGTTTTTTTTTCACCACTAGACGTTCCTGATCGTGTGCCACTTCATCCAAGTCCTGTATTGGTTACCATCATGATGTCTGATGAAGCTCAACCAGGAAGCCAGACTAGGAGCAGTGGTCAGCCCTGTGGTGCTCACTTCTGCATGCTACAAGCACGCGCAGTGATGTTAACGTTTGTGCCGCAGTTTCTTTCACGCTTTTTTTTATTCGTTCTGTTTTTTTTGTGTGTGTGTCTTTTTTTTTTAATTCTATCTCTATGCGGTCATGCACTTATCCTTTTTTAAATATTAGTACAATATTAACCAAATGAATGCATAATATTAATAACCTATAATTTTATAAAACTTGAATTGTAGAGTTCATTTCTATATAATACTTTATGTCGTAATTAAATTCATGTTATATGAAATTGACAATTTAATCTTCTTTTTTTCTCATAACTGGAAATTGAATATTCCAAGATTCACAGTAATTGATACTGCCACCTGCTGTTCAGTATCTGATGCAGTAATTAATAATATATTAAAAATAATATAGTAAATATATTATATTTTATATATTATTCATATATATTATTCCACAATATTTAATATGTATTGTAGAATATATTAAACATATACAAATTGATATGTTTGTGTTATATGAAATTTTAGTTGTTCAAAAATGTCTGTAAACAGGGTTGGATTTTGGTGTTAGTAGGCTCTAGGCACTTTTATTCCAAAATGTGCTAAAAAGGGGGGGGGGGTGTTTCTTCTATTTTAACAATTTGACTGCGAATCATATCAATTAACATGACTCAAGTTTCAACTATAATTAATGATAAACCACCTCAGTGGATGGAGCGACCATCACTTCGATTCTTCTAGTTTCGAGAACAGTCACTAGATAGTGTATGCATATTGAATTGAAGCTCCTAAAGTTGATTGCGCACATGTTTTCTCAACTCATTTTTCATTAGTCACAGTGAAAAGAGTGAAGCGTTGTTTTTTTTTTTTTTTTTTTCCCCTTCCTTTGTAGGCCCTAAAAATTTCATAGGTCCTAGGCACGGTGCCTGTGGTGCCAAATGGGAAATCTGGCCCTGTCAGTAAATACTGTATGTGTTACTTTAAAAAAAGGATATAACTGATAATTTCATCAGTTATCATCAACAACACTGACTAACTCAGCCATAGTGTAAAAGATGCTCAAAAAATTAATCACGCATTTAAATCTGTACCTTTTGTACACATGTTACCAGTACGGGGTAACATCATCTTACATTGCTCCCCTCATGATATTAGGAATTGGAGGTTAGGTTTTGTAACAATTGATATATGAAAATTGATTTCACATTTATGGAAACTGGTATTGATATCCTTTTATTTGTGCAGTTTATCAGTTTGAGTATGTTTTAACAGTTTAAGTAGTATTTTTATTTTATTTTAATGTATATCTCTGTATTATTTGCAGTTTAATAATGATTAATTTTTTAAAAAATGAGATTTTTTTATTTTTATATCTGATTTATTTTTGTCATTTAATCAGATTACTCAAAGACTAATAGTTCCATTATGTGATCTGCGCGAGGGCTCTTTTTATCATTTTTATTAAGTTCTTACATCTTTTTTATAAGTTGAAAGTTTTTAAAATTATAATTCTAATGAAAAGGAAAACTGATAACAGTTTAAAAAAAAAAAGGAACCATTGCTTATCAGTATTATTCCCTTTCATTAAGAAAATATAAAATATGCAGTGATGCATTTCATTAGTGCGTGTTTATAGCTGCCATTGTACACCATCTGAAAAAGACTTTCATTCAGTTCTCATCACTGGATGAAATTTATGGGCATTTTGCTTTGGGTTTGTTTGTTATTTGGTTTTTAGGAGCATTAGCAACTAAGGCCATATTGCTCCGGGATATGCGGTGGTCACTCCCTGACCTTTCCGCATCCTCTGTATTTGGTGGTGGCGGGCGCGAACCCCAGTCTAATCAAGAAGCGTGTGCTACGCACTGCTGCTCCTTCCCACCTGGCTAGGGAGGCGCCTTTGCTTTGGGAGTGAAAATACCTTTATAGTCTATATAATTTGAACAGTACAAATTTTATCAATTTACTCACTTAGATACAGTATGTATATTCTAAAATAGAAGAAAACAGTTTGGAGATAATTTAAAGTGCCCACAACAAAACTGACCGATATGCATTTTTTATTGATGTTTTGAGTATTAATTACGCATGCCGCTTAAAATGTTATGAAGTAAATATGCTATATTGTTTGTGCTATTTATGCTTGCAGCAAGAAAATAATTTCTACAAACATTTTGTTCTTTTCACTACCAGATATTTTAGCTCTACTGAGATTGTGGCTAAAATTGCAAAACAAGGGCTGAGATATCTCTAACATTTCTTCATTCAACAGGCTCTAATATACAGTGATACCACCCTTCAAAGCAGAACCAAGGAGTTCTGCAGATTCCTTTGGTAAATTTAAATCTCTTACCCGATCATTGAGTTCATGTTGTGAAAACAGTGGAGGGCTGGACTCAGTGTCTCTAGGCATGTCCTCCAATACATATTGAGACACCTCACCACTGGAAGGTAATGGTTAGTTCCAGAAGTCACATAGCAGTATCAGATAAATTTTTTTATTATTATTATTTCTTATGTGAAGAAAGTCCTAAGCCAGACTATGACAACCACTCTGTGTGTTTGTGAAGATACTGTACTCAGCATAGCCAAACAATGTTTTGGTGTGCTGTTGGGTTGCATTGTTTGTGTTAAGTGATTGGCTTCTTTTTTTTCCAAGTGTGTTGTGGTAGATGGTTTGCCCCATGGAGGCAGGCTATCTACTACCATTGTTCTGAATGCTCCAATAGTAAAACACATGGAACAAAGTAGGATGAGAAAAGGACCTTGACCCCTTCGCAGGTATGACTGTGAGTTAGCCCATATTGATATGTCAATTCTCTAATTAGCAGAAAGAGTGGAATATGTAAAATTAATTCTTGGAAATGGGAAATATGGCATGCTAACAGATGATAATATTAGTATTAGTTATATAGTGCAAGGAAGCCACAGGTTTTTGCTGCACCAGCCAAAAAAAAAAAAAAAACACACACACACAAAACAAATTATGTGCTTCCCTCCTCACATCGGTAACTATTCAGTTGACCACTGAATTTCTTTAAACTGCAACTATCCTCAGCTACCTGAGGAAGTAACTTGTTACAGTAATCAAGAGTTTGCTGGATAAAAGAAAACTTCATGAAATATAATCTAAATCTCTTCCCCTGTGATTTGATTTTATGGTCAGTGCTGTACAAGCAAGCTTATACTGCATCGGACACACACACACACACACAATTCCCAAAGTTAAAATGGACAGCAAAAGAAAATTAGAAAAGTACTCTTAATGAATGACTTGAGGAACTGTTGAGAGAAGTGGGATAAATGTAGGACAAGCAATTATAAGAAGAACTTGTGGAGTGAGTTACCATGCTTGTGCAACTACTCATAATGCAAAGTTTTTTTTTTTAACTCCAGGCATCAGAATGATGCACCTAGGTATGGAACCTGAAGAATGGTATTGTATCAACATTCAGAACAATTCTACCGTCCTGTCATTGTAGCAGTTTGTATGTATCATGTTTCTGTTACTATGACAAAGCTGAATATCATAAAGCACAATCAGTACAACAGTAGTTTGAGGAGAATGTTTTGGTAAACCTGGAATTTCTAGTCTAGATTGGAATCCAATTGCTGACCTTTCGTATGGTTTGTAACAACAATTGGGAGCCAGAATAAGCAATCCTACTTGATGCAGTGAACAATCTTCAGCTTTCAGGGAGAAATAAAGAAAACTATAGTCTCCATATACCAAAAACTTAAAAAAAAAGTAAAACTATTCATCCTCATTCTACTGTTTCATTTATGTATGGGATAATACAACATTAGCATTATCATTAGTAGAGGGCATAGCATGTGATGCAAGAAAGCAAGCTTATACAGCATCAGCCAAAAAAAAAAAAAAAAAACTTCTCATTTCACCCATCCATTCACTTCAAACGTTTGTCCAGATCTTCCTTGAATTTATTTAAATTATAAACTTCCACAACGACAGATGGAAATTTGTTCCAGCAATCAACCTACTGGCTAAAGGCAAGTTTCTGCACATCTATTCTACAATTGTCTTTCCTCAATTTGAATTTATGTCAATTGAGGTGCATAATCTGAGCAAGAGGAAGAATTCCATTAGTATTGAGCTTGCTCAAACCCCTTCAAGAAGACCTTATACAAATCAATCAGATCACCTCACACAGGCATAGTCTCCAGATGCGATTTGCAGATTTAGGCCTTTCTTGGTAAGAGTACCGCTTTGTTCCCTCAATCTTGTTGCCCTTCTCTGTACTCATTCCAGCAGCTCTACATCCTTCCTAAAATGAGGCCTCAGACCTGTATGCAATGCTCAAAGTATGCCTGACAAGTGATTATCCCTAATACAAAGGGATAATCACTTGCTAGCAAAATTCACAAGATCCCACGAGTTGATCTGATGAGGAGACGGCAATACTGGAGATTACCCTACGATTGTCTCCGACCATACCATGTGGTTCGGTCGGATTTCTGGAGGTCACAACCATAAAACAAAAACAATTAGCAGTCATCTGTTTATTGGGCTTTTCTGTTAGTGCAATCTATCATAAACGGATAGTAAACTCAATCTTATTGAATTTGCGATAATACCGACAGCTGGAATTCTGTGGGTTCTTATGGTGAAATGTGTTTACACTTCCATGGAATCTCCAATCATATAAAAAAATTAATTTTCAGAATCTTCTCTTCATTCCTATTTTTAAAGCTTCATAACTTGTTACTGTGTTCTCACTTGTGCGTATCGTGTTACTTGCAATTTGTGTGTGCCGTGTTCTTTGTTATTGATTGCTTATCTGTTTACTGTTTTAAATTTTAACCCCCACTGATTGAGATGTATAAAGCCTTGAATGGTTTGAGCATGCTCAATGCTGATGGAATTCTTCCTCTTGCTCAGAATAATAATTTGAGAGGGCATAAATTCAAATTGAGGAAAGACAGATGTAGGATAGATGTGCGGAAGTTTGTCTTTGGCCAACGGGTGGTTGGTTGGTTGGTGGAACAGACTTCCATCCCTTGTTGTGGAAGTTGATAGCCTAAATAAATTTAAGGCTCAGCTGGACAGGTACTTGGAATGAATGGAGGGGTGAAATGGGAGTGTTTTTTTTTTTGGCTGATGCTGCATAAGCTTGCTTTCTTGCATCATATGCCTCTACTAATGCTAATGCTAAAGTCAGTGAACAGAAATATCAACTAGTTAGTATGTACATATTACAGTACGTATTAATTATTCCGATTTTCACGTATCATTTAATTTTGTAATTGGTAAGGTAATAAAGGGTAAATTTGTGCTTAATATATCTTTACTTTTATTGCCTGTGGATAATATTCCTCCTATTTTTGCTAATTAGAATCGCTGTTTAACAGAATTAAAATAGAATTCACAAACATGATCACAATGACCGGGGCTTACTACACATCATATAGTGAACGGTCATTTATTGTAGTGAGTCCATCGTAACGTGATTTAATAGTGAACCAATTGTAAAGTGGGGATCCATTGTATTTTTATCTATTTATATGAAACTTCGGATAATTGGGGCAGCTGCTTAATTGGACCAAAATGCATTAGTCCCGATGTGTCCCAAATAACCGGAATCGACTGTATTATCTGAGACCATTAACACTAAAAATCTTCTCTTTTAGTGTAGTACAGCTGCTAATTTGTAAGAGAGGATATCCTTGTTTTGCAGTTTTACCAGTTTGGGTTATCACCTATACATTGTATTTGCACTCTCTTGTCACTTTTAAATGCTGAAGTGTAATTGGTATAAAGTATGATATGTTCTTTCTTGTGCAAAGACAAACTTTCAGCAGTTCTCAACTGATAGGATGCTGTCTTCCTGGATGGAGTACCAGTTATGGGACTTTATAGTGACATGCGTCAAATCATTGTACCAGTCAAAAGTTTTAACTCCAGAAAAATTGAAACAAAAACATGCCAACAGCAGTGATAAATAATCATGTAGGTTTACACATTGTCATATCACTTTTATTGCTATTTACAAAAAACATTGTCTGCACACATGAAGTTTATAAAGACTCATCAGAACTGAATAAGACTCAAATAGGTGACAAAAGACGATCCACTAATAAACTTCTCATCAATAGACCTGCTTCAGTTCTGGTAGTAAAATTCACCACCAATATACTTGAAATCTTCAAATCAAGAAGAAAATTCGGCTAAGGTAAAGAAAGCCCACCATAAAATCATGTAAAAGTTCGATGAAATTTGCCGGTAAAAGTACTTTGCCATAACAGCATTTGTATTGTTGTTCGCTTGGTAAACAGATGGTGGGTGTTATCGGTCTGGAGTAGAAGTTGAATTCCACGGGAGATTGAAACCCCTCCCGAATTGGAGGGAAGTAACCTAACCTTTTTTTCCCTTTAGAATCACTAATTGAATCACGAACAGAGTCATATTGGAAGTTCTGGCATTGTAAAAAATGTTCGTAATGTAGTTTCACTGGTAAATTTTTTCAAAGTTTGCCATGCTTCTCACGTAGGCTTCCTTTACGTTTGCCTTTTTTTCTTAATAAACAATTTATCCACTAGTCCACCAGTGATTTTAAAGAAACAAAGGTCAGGTTACCCCCTCCACTTCGGGAGGGTTTCAATCTCTCATGGGATTCAATTTCTACTCCTGACCAATAACACCTACTGTATGTTTACTGAGTGAGCGACGATACAAATGCCGTTACGGCAAAGTACTTTTACCGGTAAATTTATCGAACTTTGCGTGCTTCTCGTGTGGGCTTTCTTTACCTTCGCCAAAAATTCTTTAGATAAATAAGTTCAGCTTCTTCTTGCAGACAGTGACAATTTTGAATATCAAAAAAGCAAACAGTTTCAGAAGATTGTTCTTCTAGGTAACTGGGACTAAATTTTCAGTGAGTCTTCCCCATTGACTCCCTTTCATGGCAAATGATATGGTCTGCTGATTCCTCTTTACTTCAATTCAACTGCTCTTCTAAATCTTTTGACCCATGCTGTGGTGACATCGCTACAGCCATTCTTGTAGAAATTAGTTATTTTATTTTTATAATACGGAATACAATTATGTTTATTCATCATTCCTTTTAAAATGCATCTTTTATCACTAGAACCTCAGTGTATTATTATGTTAAACTAGTAGTAGTAGTAATGGAGGCATGTGATGCAAGAACGTAAGAGTATGAGCTTATGTAGCATCAGCCCAAAAAAAAAAAAAAAAACACCAATTTCACACATCCATTCCCCCTGAAAGTTTGTTCAGTTCCTCCTTGAATTTATTTAAGCTATAAACTTCCACAACGGCAGAGGTTTGTTCCAGCAACTAACCACCTGCTCGCTAAAGGCAAATTTCTGCACATCTGTTCTACAAGTCTTTCCTCAATTTGAATTTATGAGCCCCTCAGGTTCTTAATCTGAGAAAGAGGAAGAATCCCATCAGCATTCAGCTTGCTCAACCCATTCAAGGCCTTATACACCTCAATTAGATCACCTTGCAGGTGCCTACTCTCCAGGTGCTGCAATTTTTACAGAACTTAAGCCTTTCTTGATAACAGCACCACTTTGTTCCCCTCACCAATCTTGTTGCCTTTCTTTGTACTCTTTCTAGCAACTCTACATCCTTCATAAAATCAGGCCTTCAGACTCTAGGTGTGTCCTGACCATTGCCTTGTATAACGGGATAATCATCTCCCTGTCTCTACTAGCAAAATTCCTATATATCATTGAAAAGACTCCATGACCTGCCCTGGCAGCCCTCTGCAATGCTCAGCAAATTTCATATTTGACTGCACAATTACACCCAGGCCTTTTTCACTTTCCACTTCCCTGAGTGTAGTACCACACAGTTGGTATGTTTCTCTTGGATATTGCTACACATATGCAGTATTTTGCATTTGTCAATGTTAAAATTCAGTTACCACTTCTCAGCCCTGACATTAAACCTGATATACCTTCGTCAATATCATTGATAAATATACAAAACAACAATGGGCCGAACACCGAACCCTGTGGAACTCCACTAATAACATTTGACCATGAAGAGCAGTGCCCATTGATTATTACTCTCTGTCATCTCCCACTCAACCATTCCTTTATCCATTGTAGCAACGTACCTTTAATGCCATACCTCTCCAATTTGTACAGCAGTCTTCCATGTGCAACAGTTTCAAAAGCTTTCCTGAAATTCAAGTATATGATACCAAAATTATTTTTGGCATTCACTTCCTTTGTGACCACATCATAGTATCCAATCAAATTGGTCAGACAAGACCTCCCTTTAACAAACCCATGCTGTGTCTTAACTATTACTACTGGCTTGTGTATCATCTACAATGCTTCTTTGTCCAATGATTCCATTATTTTCCCCGGAACACAAGTTAAACTAACAGGTCTATAGTTACCTGTGTCACCTTTTGAACCCGCTTTGTGAATTGGTGATTTGCACACCTCCAGTCCATGGGGTCCTCCCCTGAGTCCAAAAAACTCTCATAATTATGGCTAAGGAGTTGCTTACTTCATTTGTGCCTCCTTTAATATAACTGGATAGATCTCGTCCACCCCAGGTGCCTTCCTTATGTTTAATGTCAACAATTTCTTCTCCACTTTGCTCTCAGTTATTACAAATTTACTTAGCTCCCTATTAGAGTTTGATAAACTGCTGGCACCTCCTCATTGAATAACTGCTCATTTGTGAATGTAGATGGAAAATACTCATTCAGTTTATCAGCTACCTGAGCATGATCATCAAAAGTCAACCCATCTATGTTAAGTGGTCCAATCTGGTTCATCCCTTTCCTTCTAGAGTTTACATAAGTAAAGAACTCTTTGCTGTTTTTCTTTGCATCCTTTGCTGAGGATTTCTCGTAATCTGCCTTCGCCTGCCTAACCTCCTTTGTGACTTGATTACAGACTAGTTTATATCTGCCATAGGCTTCTGTGTCACCTGATACTTTATATGCATCCCATAGATTTTTATTCTCTGCCACGAGCCCCATTAGTTCATCTGACATCCATTTAGACCTAAACCTTGAACAGTATTTCTTAGTTGGAATGAAAAGTTTAGTAGCCTCCAAAATTATGTCCCTGAAGGCTTCCCATTTAGAATTCAACGTTGGTAAAATCATCAGTTGATCCCACTGTACAGAATTTAAAATCTGTCTGAGACCCCTGTAGTCACCTTTACGAAAGCAAAAGCCCTTCCCTTTAGCCTTGATGGTAGTTACATCTTTAAGGATTTCTCACATCAATACATTGTGATCACTGTCACCCAGTGGTTCCTTTATCTACAAATTCTTAATGCGTGAATAATCACTGCTGATAATCAGATCAAGAGTATACTCCCTCTGGTTGCCTATCGAACATGTTGCTGTAGAAAACAGTCATCCAATAAATCCACAAAAGTCTTGCTAGTGTGCGAGTGACCAATCCACAAGTTCTAGTTAATATCTGGAAAGTTATAATCCCCCATTATACTCATCAGATTCATTAGGCCTATAACACACAGCTACTCTCATTTTTTCTTTCCAAGTGTCACACCAAACAGACTCAACATTCTATTGTCCACCAACATCAATTGGATGCACTTCCTTAGATTTCATGTGTTTCTTAATTAACAGCATAACCTCTCCTCCTTTCTTGTCCTGTCTATCCTTTCTGTACACATTGTACTCCTGAAATTCCAATTCTGCACTGCTTATGTCTGTGTGACACCACATCTCTGATATCCAAAAAGATCTCTTACTCTTAATGTCATAGTTCCAATGTGTAAAACAATGTCACCTTTTGTGCCCTTAAAAGATGATATCTGCTCTACAACATCATCAACTTTTGCCCCTGGCAGACATACCCTGGTCCTGTTCCACCTATCCTTCTTGCATAGTATATTCCCCGTCTCCCTGAGAATAGAGTCACCAACAATAACTAGTTCTTTTGCGACCAGCGCATTCTGCCTTGGAGATTGCTTCTGTTGCCTGATGCAAAGGAGTGCGCTCTGCCGTTGAGCTGGGCAGCTGTGAACTTGATGGGCCCCTCATATTAATTTCTTCGAGAGTATTTACTCAATACCTCAAGCTCTCATAGTTGCCCATCAGAACACTAAGTTGGTGCCTAATTTCTTGATACTCTAGGTATCTAGCACACAAAAAACGTCCTCCTTGGTTAGATTATGTCCCATTTTAGAAAGTTCAGCAAACCTGACATTCACTCCCTACTTAAAATGCATCCAAACGAAGATCAGAAATTAAATGGCCATGATCGATAGAATCACCCAAAGAGACTGGGGTCTTAAATGCCGCACACTGTTGTTGTTGTTGATATGGGGGTTTGATGGCGCATAAGCTACTTTGGCTATAATGCGCCTATTCATTTATTATAAAAAGAAATGAGAAAGTTTTATAAATTCAGAATTGATTAAAAAGTCCAGTTTGCTTTAAGAAGTTGAAAAATTTGGAAATATCTGCATCATCCCCAATGAGATTCTCTAAATTATTGGTCTATCAAGATTAACCAGTGATAGCAGGGTTGAAGTTCTGTCTTGTTCATAGTAAGGGCAGTCAATGAGAATGTGTTTAATACTCAGATTTATATTACAAAGTGGACACTGTGGCGGGTCATTCCCTGTGAGTAAATAAAGGTGGGTCAGATAAGTATGTCCTATTCTTACCCTGAAAGGACTACTTTTTCTGGTCTTGATGTGTGGACACTGGAACACCAAATTTTTGCGGCCAAATAAGGCCTTGAATGGGTTGAGCAAGCTGAATGCTGATGGGATTCTTTCTCTTGCTCAGATTAATTACCCGAGGGGGCATAGCTTCAAATTGAGAAATGACTGTTGTAGAATAGATGTGCAGAAATTTTCCTTTAGCCAGCAGGTGGTTGATTGGTGGAACAAACTTCCATCTTTTGTTATGGAAGTTGACAGCCTAAATAAATTTAAGGCTGAGCTGGACAGGCATTTGGAACGAGTGGAGGAGTGAAATGGGAGGGGGTTTTTTTTGGCTGATGCTGCATAACTTGCTTTCTTGCATCATATGCCTCTACTAATGCTAATGCTAAATAGTTGCCATTCTTCAGAAACATGCCTCATATTCATTGCTGCTATTAGAACATCAAACACATCCTTACAAACCGTGAATTCACCTTTTGTTTGATAGAATTTATAATAGTCTTTATTTCGAGTACAGAATGTTGTCACTTTCACAGAATGATCTAGAAGATTCCACTGTTGTAACCTCAAGGCCAAAAATTCTGCCTTTTCTTTGGAATTTCGAGATTCTTGATGAGGTCATTAAGCTCACTTTCCGTGATCTTATGTGGTTCAGAAGAATAAAGAACAAAATGGTGGATCCCTTGACATAGACGGCTGCTGTACTTCTTCGTGTATATCAAGTTAATGTTCATCAGTGTCTTCATATTCATCGGAGTGTACAGAAAAATGGTCGGGTGGTTTAGGAATAGGTAATACTTCACCGTGAGGCATGGGGCGAATTGCAGATGGTATTATTATTATTTATTATTATTATTATTATTATTATTATTATTAGCCATATGGTGCAAGGAAGCCTGAGGCTCATGCTGCACCATCCAAAAAAAAAAAAATAATAAAATTCTGAATTACCCCAATAGAGAGAGAGAGAGAGAGAGAGAGAGAGAGAGAGAGAGAAGGGAATCACCAAGAAAGAGAAAAATGATGATATCCAGCTGGAGGTCCTGGGTGTGCCAAGCCCATACTCACCAGATGTGAGCCCCTGGGGATAAATATATTTGGGTATGTCACTGTCCACTTTTTCTTTATTGTCATTCCCTTTCTAATGGAAGGCATCACACAAAATTAACAATTATCAGTCTGTGATGTGATTTATTGGCTTGCTCCATGTCATGGGCACTATGAAAGGCACAAAATGTCCCTTTCGATTCTTCCATACATTGAGTTTCAATGAACAAGCAGTGCAGGATATGTGTGGAGCCCAGTTCTTGACCTGGCTGCTTACTTTACAACCCTTCTTTGCATTTTGCTGAAAGCCATAGTTGATAATGTAGAATAACTCACTAATATGAGACCCCAACTGTAATTTGAAAACAATAGCCAATCGACAAATTTTAATGTGATTTTCATGTTCAGCAGCATGAAATTAGTCAAGGTTGAGTGTTTTCGTAACATTTTACTTGTTGACCAGTGTGTTATGAATGAAACTAAAACCACTGCAGGTAGAAACTTTATCTGCTGTACAAATGCCTGTTGTGCTTTCTGATGCCTTACTAAAAAAACATTGGACAAAATAAAATGTCCATCCTTTTAATTAACTCAAAGATGAAACTAATCTATAACATTCCACTTTATCTCTTACTTCTGAATTGACAATGTCTATAAATTTATCACACCAAATAAATCATACAGCTGGTTGAATCAAAAATCTGCTTACAATAAGGCTTGTAACAGTTTCAAATGACTTATTAAAATCCAAAACCATTTGTCCTTTTTTTGGTTAAAGACATAGCTACACACAAGACACAATTTACATTTGTAGGAGAAAACCTAGTCTGAACTTTTCCCCAGGAGTAAGAACAGATAATTTTCTTAACACCAATTCTTCCACAGCTTAACAAACCTTATTTTTCTAAAAAAAATAATCTATTTCACCTATGCTTACTTTCAATCATACCTAGATTTCAAGACAAAATTATTTATCTGCATAGAATAACTTTATTCACCAATCTTTTCTGTGCTCAACGTGGACTAATGTTATTAGTGGAGTTCCTCAGGGTTCGGTGTTGGGTCCATTGTTGTTTTCGGTGTTTATGAATGATATTGATGATGGGATATCAAGTTTAATGTCCAAGTTTGCAGATGATACAAAAGTTGGCAGGGTTGTTAAGGACACTACTGATGCTATGCTGCTGCAACAGGATCTGGAAAGGTTGAACAGATGGGCTGAGAGGTGGCAAATGAAGTTTAACATTGACAAATGAAAAGTACTACATATGGGAAACAGTAACCCCAGAGCAACATATCAACTCTGCGGTACTACACTGACAGTGGTGGAGAATGAAAAGGACCTGGGGGTAATTGTGCAGGCAGATATGAAGTTCTCTGAGCAGTGCAGATGAGCTGCAAGAGTAGCTCATGGTGTCTTGTCAATGATATACAGGAATTTTTCTAGCAGGGATAAGGAGGTGATTATTCCCTTGTATAAGGCAATGGTTAGGCCACATCTTGAGTACTGTATACAGGCCTGGAGGCCTCATTTCAAGAAGGATGTAGAGCTGCTGGAACGGGTACAGAGAAGGGCAACAAGATTAGTGAATGGAACAAAGGGTTGCTCTTACGAAGAAAGGCTTAAGTTTTGCAAATTACAGAGTCTGGAGACTAGGCACCGGCGAGGTGATCTGATAGAGGTGTATAAGGCTTTGAATGGTTTGAGCATGCTCAATGCCAGTGGGATTTTTCATCTTGCTCAAAATAATCACCTCAGAGGGCATAAATTCAAATTGAGGAAGGACGGATGTCGGATAGATGTGCGGAAATTTGCCTTTGGCCAGTGGGTGGTTGGTTGGTGGAACCGACTTCCGTCACTTGTTGTTGAAGTTGATAGCCTAAACAAATTTAAGGCTCAACTGGACAGGTATTTCAAACGAACGGAGGGGTGAAATGGGAGTGGTGTGTTTTTTTTTTTTTTTTGACTGATGCTGAATAAGCTTGCTTTCTTGCGTCATATGCCTCTACTGATGCTAATGCTACTAATGCTAATAAACATATTACACCTTCTTCATTAGCATATTGAAAGAGAATCTCATTATAACATTCTTCTTGGGAATTTGAATCTTTTCACTGTGCCAAAATTTTTTTCTAATCAATAATCACTGAAAATTACTGCTTAGATAAATTCTGCTGTGCTGTTCTGATAGACAGAAATAGTAATTGATTCTTTATTTTACATTAATATCGGCTTTAAAATCAATAAATAACATTATGAAACAGATTTTTTTAAACTAAATCATTAAAAATATAAAAATATTTTTTCAAAGAATATCATTTTGAAAACATATTTTAGTCTAAAAAATAACCACACATTCACAAATATAATACAGTAAATACATATGACTTATTATTACTTTTCACATATGAATACATCATTTTACATAAATAAATCTTGACTCCTTCAGCCAGCTTTCAGATTATTCATTATTAATAAAAATATACAAATAAAATATATTTTTACTTTGATTAAAATGTGCAATAAAATATTACTATAAAATGTTTAAAATATGCTGAAATAAAAGCATTAAAAATATAATGAAATAAAAACCTAAAACAAGGCATCTAGAATGTTGCCTTTATCAACTGTTGACATTTGGAAGGAGGCAGTGAGTATAAATAAATACATGGAAAGAAAACAAAAAAAGGAAGGGGAAAAAGTAACTTGCAACTTTCCTAAGGTGACATAACCTCAAATATATGAAGAGTTTTGTTGCTTCAAGAATAGAACACATTGGCATCTTTTTAGTGATGCAAGAAATTTGCCTGTATATACATTCTCACATAGCTAGTGTATTCCATCCAAGGAAGTAAAATTTCCAGTGAGTACTAGCCTTAAACAAATTTTTCCATTGGGATTATCACAACAACAACAATGATTTAAAATATTAACTTTTTTTTAGAACAAAGTAAAACTTTGTTCTAATTAATAAAGATCATTCAGTAAAAATATAAACAAAATTTCAGTATGTAAATCTTAAAAAAGTTGAGAATCACTGGGATTGTGTTAAAAACAATGCAGCGTATATTATTACAATTTGTAAAATAATTTATATATTGAGAACTAAATGTCTAAACTTAAACCAAAACATTTTTAAATATTTGCTTTTTTTCAGATTGTTTAACTGGAGGACTGACCTATACACATGGATCCACGTGGCATCCAGTCATTGGTCCCTTTGGGCAGATGGATTGTGTCATTTGCAAGTGCCAGGTAAGATTACTAAGTTTTATAACAGGATGTATTGCCAAAATTGTGCACACACTCTCTCTCTCTCTCTCTCTCTCTCTCTCTCTCTAAGGACATATAGTGTAATACACATGTCTTGGTGGCTAGTGCAATGCCTATAACTGCTCTGAAAAGTAAAAAATCTAAGTACCATGGAATCTGTTTGAGTTTCATGATACTCTGAGAAGGGGTAGTAAAATTAATGTGGATAAAATTTTCATGGTATTAAATAATGCTATAATTGCAGACTGGACTGCAGAATTTTTATTTTTTTTATTTTTGCCAGCTTCTTGTTAATCATTGCAACAGATTGCTTCCCTAGCAGAGGGGGTAAAGAACAAGAATGGATATGCTGTCTGTCTGTGCCAAGTGCATTCTGATTTAATATTAATAATTTACTTCATTTAATATTTATTAAATTTATGATAATTTAATTAATTAAATTAACTATATTTAATACTAATTTATTTTAATAATCGGTTTAATTGTCAGAGGAAGATGTACAAAAAGTTCATTTATCAATGGGTTATCAATCTTCTTCAAATAGCAATAAACATGTTTAGGGTCAAGTGACACCAGTAGTTTCCCTCATTGGCATGTGGTTTGTCCCAGCAGCTGAATCTGGGTGAGATTCACTGTTTAATCCAATAGCAATAGACAATCACACATGACCTTCTAACAAATTTACTCATACTCATGTTATAAAATAATTATTGTGACTTGGAATTGGTATTAACTATATAATGGCAGGAAGCTATGGACTTTTGCTACACACAAGCCAAAAAGTTAAAAATAAATAAATAATAATAAAAAATACATAAAATATATATAAATAAATATGTAATTAACAATTCATTAACTAAAATAAATCCTACAATACAGTTGAAAATCTCTTTCCCTGTAATTTAAATTTATGTCCTCTAGCTCTGGAATGACATCTATAACAATGAAAATTTAACCTTCATTCATTTTACTGTTCCCTCTCAGAGGGAATAGTAAGACAGACAGGCCCCTTCATCTAAGAGGGTTGGTTGCTAAGTTGTGTAGCCCAACTAGTATTAGTACTGTATTGGCAAATGATGCAAGGAAGCAAGTTTGTACAGCATCATTGAGAGGGAAAAAAGTACCAAGTGGAGAATAAACCACTAAACACAAGGTCATTAATTGAGGCTGCCTGTTTAGCAATGATGATGATGAAACGAAATAGTAATAGTTCTGAAACCAGTTACAACAGTGCCTTCAAGTATTTAATGAATATATTTGGCTACTGGGTGATGTTATTCAATTAAAAACAGTATTAGTTACTTTAGGTCGACTCGTGGAAAAAATTCATTTTTAGAGTCATAAGCCCAAACTCTATCATGTGAGGGGCAGTGCTGGCAGTAAAGACAATGTCATTCCTCATGTGATGTTGTCTCCCCTGCAGTGAAGGCAGAAAAATTAATGCAGTGTGAGCCTTTTCTCTCAAACTATTTCAATACTTGCATTGATATAGTACACCACATTCTATATATTTGAACCTATGTATATAAAATGGTGCATATATTTCTATTTCTTTTTTATGGCTTTTTTTTTTTTGGTTAATTGCAGTTATACTGATTTCTACTTTTTTTCATCACAAATGTATAGTATATTTTAGCCAGATTCATTTAATGGATGGAGAGTGCTGCAACCCTTGGTCCCAAGAGTGCCTAAATGAGTTACTCTAAAGAAATAACCTATTTTTAACATTTTTTATAGGGAAAATTATGTTCAGAAAAACAAACAAGCTTTTGAGACAGAACCCATTCATTATTTGTACTACATCAAATATAATAAAATGTGGTGTTGCTGAAATAAAATTTATTGTTTCTTTTGTAGAACTGTTAGGCTAATGTTCCTAATAATTATCTAGAAAGTGTATTTCTCTGTACATACTCTTGAGTATTCTTTCATATCTATAAATGTAAAAAAAAATACTTATAATCACCTCTCGGGTAAATTAATACTGTATACAATTACAGAAATAAACTACTGTAGCACGAATTTCTTATCTAGTGTACATTTGACCTAACAGCTTTAATTTTTGTTTCACAGAACAGCAAGATTGAATGTAGTAGGCTTAGCTGTCCAGCAACTTACAAGCTTCCTTGTAATAAACCCCAGCAAGCTCCTGGCCAGTGTTGTCCTACTTGTCCTTCTCAAGGTAACACTTGAACAAATGATATTTTAAAAACTAGAACAGTGTGAAAACATCTTCATTTTGAAAGTAATTCTATTTTAGACACATGAATCATATGTGAATATAACAAGTACAAAAAGTTATTTGTCAATTTTCTACATTATGGATATCTATGTTTTTGTTATTTTGCAGAAATTTGTAAAAATTATCTTTATGAAGATACTTAATTATATCTTTTTATAAATATACTCCTAGAAAGCAGTATGGCAACTTCATTGTTTGGATTTCGTCTACTTCACAAGGATTTTTCACTAAAGTTCCATATTCATTATTAAAATAAAATGATTTTATTTTTGAGAAATAGCCCAATGTAGCCATCATACAAAAGATATGAACCTAAACATTGTCCATCTTGCTTGGATAGACATTCAATCTTTTATGTATTCCTGTATATATATTCCTATTATATACAAAGAATATAACAGGAGAGACTGTTGTTATAGGGATGGGATACACTTAAATAGAAATGGTGCAAGAATATTTGCTGATGCCGTCAAGGCAGTGTTAGGTGGGTCAGAAACTGCTAGCTTTGGTGAAGTATACACAGACTAATAGATTAACAACAGCTGCAGGTAGAGTTGTAAATGATTCTTGCACTGTTTCTATTGGGACATACAGCAGCCTGGAAAGCAAGGTGCCGGAGACATCAAGACGTGAGGGGGTCCTCATGGAACAAACAAATACATGGGCTGGGTTAGGGAAGTTAAGAATAAGAACAAGTGCATGTATACTTTAATGTACACTAATGCTAAGAATATAGTAAATAAATTTGATGATCTGAAGTACTGCTTAAATCATGAAATGCAGACATTGTGTAGATAACAGAGATGTGTGTCACTATGACATAATGGATGTACAAAGGACAGACAGGACAGGAGGGAGAAGTGCATACAGTGGACATGGTGGGCAGCGCAATGTTGAGTCAGTTTGGTGCGACATAAGAACTGGGAAAACAAAAGTGAAGTTAGGAGTGTGTTATAAGCCTAATGACTGTAATAAGTATAACAAACAACTGTATAGGCATGTAGAGTGGGCAAGTAAATCAGAATGTCTAATAACAGATGATTTTAATTTTCCAGATATTGACTGGAAACTTGTGGGTTCATCACTCACGCAGTAGCAAGACCTCTGCGGATTTATTAGCTGACTACTTCAGTTTGTCAGCAACTTGTTCAGGTTGCTGATAAACTGAATAGGTATTTTGCATCTACATTCACACATGAAGAATTCTTTATGGAAGATTATTCCAGAAGTTTATCAAACTAAATGATTTTAGCATTAGCATTAGTAGAGGCATTTGATGCAAGAAAGCAAGCTTATGCAGCATCAGCCAAAAAAAAAAAAAAAAAAAAACCACTTCCACTTCACCCCTCTGTTTGTTCAAAATACCTGTCCAGCTGAGCCTTAAACTTATTTAGGCTATCAACCTCCACCACAAGGGATGGAAGTCTGTTCCACCAACCAACCAACCACCCGCTGGCTAAAGGCAAATTTCCGCACGTCTATCCTACATCTGTCTTTCCTCAATTTGAATTTATGCCCTCTCAGGTGATTTTTCTGAGCTAGAGGAAGAATCCCATCAGCATTGAGCATGCTTAAACCATTCAAGGCTTTATACACCTCTATCAGATCACCTCGCTGGTGCCTAGTCTCCAGACACTGTAATTTGCAAAACTTAAGCCTTTCTTCGTAAGAGCACCCCTTTGTTCCATTCACTAATCTTGTTGCCCTTCTCTGTACTCGTTCCAGCAGCTCTACATCCTTCTTGAAATGAGGCCTCCAGACCTGTATACAGTACTTTAGGTGTGGCCTGACCATCGCCTTATACAATGGAATAATCACCTCCTTATCCCTGCTGGAAAAATTCCTGTATATCATTGACAATACTCCATGAGCTACTCTTGCAGCCCGTCTGCACTGCTCAGAGAACTTCATATCTGCCTGCACAACCACCCCCAAGTCCCTTTCATTCTCTACCACTGTCAGTGTTGTACCACAGAGTTGATACGTTGCTCTGGGGTTGCTGTTTCCCATGTGTAGTACTTTACATTTGTCAATGTTAAACTTCATTTGCCACCTCTCAGCCCATCTGCTCAACCTTTCCAGATCCTGTTGCAGCAGCATAGTGTCAGAAGTGTCCTTGAAAACCCTGCCAACCTTTGTATCGTCTGCAAACTTGGACATTAGGCCCGATATACCATCATCAATATCATTTATAAATACAGAAAACAATAATGGACCCAACACTGAGCCCTGAGGGACTCCACTAATAACATCAGTCCACGATGAGCAGTGTCCATTGATTACCACTCTCTGTCTTCTCCCCCTCAACCACCCCTTTATCCATAGCAGCAATTTGCCTCCAATGTCACACTGCTCCAATTTGTGTAGCAGTCTTCCATGTGCAACAGTATCAAAAGCCTTTCTAAGATCCAAGTATATAATATCAAAGTTATTCCCTGCATCCAGTTCTTTTGTGACTGCATCATAGTATCCAATCAAGTTGGTCAGGCAAGACTTCCCCTTAACAAAACCATGCTGTGTCTGAGCTATAACTGAAGTCTTGTCTAAATGATCCTGCAGTGCTTCTTTAACCAGTGCCTCCATTAATTTTCCTGGAACAGAAGTTAAGCTCACAGGTCTATAATTACTTGTGTCAGCCTTTGATCCTCCTTTGTGAATTGGGGTCACATTTGCACATTTCCAGTCTATGGGTACCTCCCCTGAGTCCAAGGAAGCTCTCATAATTATGGCTAAGGGTTTGCTTACTTCCTTTGCTGCCTCCTTTAATATAACTGGATAGATCCCATCCACCCTGGGTGCCTTTCTTGTGTTTATCTTCAACAGTTTCTCCTCCACTTTACTCCCAGTTATTTCAAGATTCTGTAGCTTACTGCTAGAGTTGAATACACCTCTGGCATTCCCCTCGCTGAATAACTCCTCATGTGTGAATGTCGATGCAAAATATTCATTTAGTTTGTTAGCTACCTGAGCAGGATCATCAACACTTGACCCATCAATATCAAGTGGACCAATCTGATTCATCCCTTTCCTTCTAGAGTTTACATAAGTAAAGAACTCTTTGCTGTTTTTCTTTGCATCCCTTGCCAAGGATTTCTCGTAATCTGCCTTCGCCTGCCTAAACTCCTTTGTAACTTGGTTACAGATCAACTTGTATCTATCATAGGCTTCTGTGTCACGTGTTAATTTGTATGTATCCCATGCATTTTTCTTCTCTGCCATATGCCTCATTAGTTCATCTGACATCCATTTTGGCCTAAACCTTGAACAATATTTCTTAGTTGGTATGTAAAGCCTAGTAGCTTCCAAGATAAGTTCTTTGAATGCTTCCCATTTTGAATTTGCTGTTGGTAACATCATCAGTTGGTCCCACTGTATAGAATTTAAATACTGTCTCAGTCCATCGTAGTCGCCTTTACGGAAGCAATAACCCTTCCCTTTACCCCTAATGGTAGTTACCTCTTTGAGTAAATCCCACTTCAGCACACTGTGATCACTGCCACCTAGTGGTTCATTTATCTGCAGATTCTTAATGCATGAAGAATCACTGCTGATAATCAAATCAAGAGTATTACTTCCTCTATTTGCCTCCCGAACATGCTGATGTAGAAAACAATCATCCAATAAATCCACAAAAGCCCTGCTAGTGTGTGAGTAACCAGCCCCCAAATTCCAGTCAATATCTGGGAAATTAAAATCTCCCATTATAAGACACTCTGATTTACTGGCCCACTCTATTTCCCTGTACAGTTCCTTATTATACTCATCAGAGTCATTAGGCCTATAGCACACTCCTACTCTCAATTTTGATCTCCCAATGTTTATGTCACACCAAACTGACTCCACACTGCACTGTCCAGCGATGTCGACTGGCTTCACTTCCTTGGTTTTTATGTGTTTCTTAACTAATAGCATAACACCTCCCCCCCTCCTATCCTGTCTATCCTTTCTGTAGACGTTGTACTCCCCAAATTGCAGTTCCGCATCCCTTATATCTCTGTGACACCACGTCTCTGATATCCGAACAATATCTGCCTTCGATGTTTTGAGCAATACCTCAAATTCATCAAATTTATTTACTAAACTCCTAGCATTGGTGTACACGCAAGTATACCTGCACCTGTTTCTATTCTTAGCTACCCTAACACAACCCATGTGTTTACTTGTACCGCAATGGCTCCCAGCAGTCTCTGAAATACCATGCATCTTGTTTTTCAGGCTTCTGCTCATTCTAATAGAAGCAGTGCAAGAATCTCTTTCACCTCTGCCAGTGGCTACTGTCAATCTATTGGTCTTTTGTGATAGCTGTGACCAATCTATTGGTCTTTTGTGATTTTGTGATAGCTGTTAAAGCGAAAGAGAAATGTTGAAGCTAAACATAAAAAAGGCACCTGGAGTGGATGAGATCCATCGAATTTATCAAAAGAGGCAGTAAAAGAGGTAAGCAAAAACCCTTTGGCATAATTATGAGAGCATCTTTGGATTCAGGGGAGGTCCTATGGGCTGGAGATGTGCAAATATATACTCAGTTCACGTACAAATTGAAGTCATGTGGCATTAAGGGAAAGTTACTGCTATGGATAAAGGGATTGTTGAATGGGAGAAGACCCAGAGTGTTTATTAATGGACACACTGCTATTTGTGGACTAATGTTATTAGTGGAGCCCCCTCCCCCCCCAGGGTTCAGTGTTTCGCCCATTGTTCTTTTCTATATTTTTTAATGATATTGATGAAGGTATATCAGGCTTGATGCCTAAGTTTGCAGATGATACAAAGGTTGGCAAGGTTAATAACAGCAATCAAGGTAAGCTCCTGTAACAAGATCTAGAAAAGGCTGGATGGGCTAAGAAATGGCAGTTGAGGTTTAACATTGACAAATACAAGGTATTGCATATGGGTAGCAGTAACATATAAGATTAACAGTACCAACTGCATGGTACTACACTCAACGTAGTGGAAGATGAAAAAGATCTGGGGGGGAGAGGTAACCCCCCTGAACTGTCCTGGCAGCCTGTCTACACTGCTTAGAGAGCAGGTAGCAGAAAATGAAAAAGATCTGGGAGTAATTGTGCAGCCAGATATGAAGTTCTGTGAACAGTGCAAACAGGCTGCCAGAACAGCTCATGCATTTTGTCAATGATATACAAGAATTTTGCTAGTAAGGATAAGGAGAAGCCTCATTTTAGGAAGGATGTAGAGCTGCCGGAATAAGTACAAAGAAGGGCAATGAGATTGGTGAGGGAAAAAACAGTGTGCTCTTACCAAGAAAGGCTTCAATTCTGCAAATTTCTGTGTCCAGAGACTAGGCACCTGTGAGTTGATATGATTCGATTGAGGTGTTTAAGGCTTTGAATAGATTGAGCAAGCTCAATGGTGATAGCATTCTTCCTCTTGCTCAGACTACACCCTACGGAGCGTAAATTCAAGCTGGGGAAAGATGGTTGCAGAACAGATATGCGGAACTTTTCCTTTAGCTAGCAGGTTGTCGATTGCTGAGCAAACTTCGATCTGTTGTTGTGGATAGCTTGAATAAATTCAAGTTTTTTGTTTTTTTGTTTTGTTGGTTTTTAGGAGCATTAGCAACTAAGGCCATATTGCTCCGGGATATGCGGCGGTCATTCCTTGACCTTTCCGCATCCTCCGTATTTGGTGGTGACGGGCTCGAACCCCGGTCTAATCAAGAAGCGTGTGCTGCCCACTGCTGCTCCTTCCCACCTGGCATATATTCAAGAAAGAACTTTGAAAAACTATTGGAAGGGATGGATAGGTGCAATGGGAAGATTTTTTTTTTTTTTTTTCCGGCTTATGCTATATAAGCTTGCTTTCTTGCATCATTTGCCACTACTAATACTAATTCCCATCTGAAAAAAATTTTTAGGTCACATCAATCAAGTAGACTGTAGTTAGCTGATTTTTGATTTCAAGGTTTTTTCTATGTGAGTTATTCTGTTTTTTCACTATTCAACATGCAAATTGGCTTGTGAACAAATACATCTTACATCCAAAAGACATGTCCCATATTAGGATTGATCACCCAATATGGAGGGGAGATGGGGGGGTGAAGTTTTTAGTCATAATTCATGGCGATTCAAATAGCTATGTTTTTTGAGTCACCACTCAAAACTCCATGGAATTTAATATTTAGAATCTGAAACTTAAATGAACTTTTTGTTAAAAAACCCTACTCCTCACTTGAGATTGGATAACTACACTCTCAATTGAAGAGGACATGAGAAATTCTTCCATTTTACAGGAATCAAACACAGAGCTCTCCAAAGGAGTGGCACACAATGATGTACTGTGCCGACTAAATTGTCATAGAGGATTCTCAACACTCCCTGTGAGTGTGTACAGAGTCCCCCATTTCTTATTTGATCATGAAATACTAACCCTTAGGATTGAAAAGATGATAATCATAACCAAATGGGGTTCAGTCAAAGATTTTTTTTCCTTCATCATTCTTGCATTAAGCACTTTGACTTTACAGTGTAAGCATTATGACTTTTTCATTCAGCAAGAGAGATAATTTGCAAAAACAGCTTGGCTTAAATCCAGTTGTTGACAAAATTGTTCAGCCAAAGGTATTGCTTAACAATACCTTTGGTTGTGCACTTCATGAGATAAGTAGGAGATAATGGTGCTGGGCCCATTGTTGCTTTGTGTATTCATCATTGATATTCATGAAGGTATATCAGGATTAATGTCCAAGTTTGCTGATACAAAGGTTGGCAGGGTTGTTAATGACACTAAAGAGAGTATGCTACTCAAACTGGATCTAGATAAGTTGGGAAAATGGGCTGAGAAGTGGCAACTGAAGTTTAACATTGACAAATGCAAAGTAGTGCATATGGGTAGCAGTAACCCAAGAGAAATGTACCAACTGTGTGGTGCTACACTCAGGGAAGTGGAAAGTGATAAAGACCTGGGGGTAATTGTGCAGTCAAATATGAAGTTCGCTGAGCACAGTGTAGATGGGCTGCCAGGGCAGGTCATAGAGTCTTGTCAATGATATATAGGAATTTTGCCAGCAGGAACAGGGAAGTGATTATTCCGTTATACAAGGCAATGGTCAGAACACACCTAGAGTACTGTGTACAGGTCTGGAGGCCTCATTTTAGGAAGGATGTAGAGTTGCTAGAATGAGTACAAAGAAGGACAACAAGATTGGTGAGGGGAACAAAGGGGTGCTCTTACCAAGAAAGACTTAAGTTCTGCAAATGGTGCCTACTCTCCAGCGCCTGGAGAGTAGGCACCTGCAAGGTGATCTGATTGAGGTGTATAAGGCCTTGAATGGGTTGAGCATGCTGAATGCTGATGGAATTCTTCCTCTTGCTCAGATTAAGAACCTGAGGGGGCACAGATTCAAATTGAGGAAAGACGGTTGTAGAATAGATGTGTGGAAATTTGCCTTTAGCCAGTAGGTGGTTGATTGGTAGAACAGACTTCCATCTTTTATTGTGGAAGTTGATAGCCTAAATAAATTTAAGGCTGAGCTGGACAGGCATTTGGAATGAATGGAGGTGTGAAATGGGAGAGTTTTTTTTTTTTTTTTTTTGGCTGATGCTGCATAAGCTTGCTTTCTTGCATCGTATGCCTCTACTAATGCTAATGCCAATTTTGAAGTCTGTTGACCAGTCAGGTCATTGCTGAACAATGTTGTCAACAGTTAGATTTAATGCCAAGCTTGTTTTGCTGTAGCCCTTTGAGCTCTTGAAAGCTACAAGGTTCCTTGTAGCTTTCATGGGCTAACTATTACATTCTGCTATGATTGTTCATATGCAAAAGGTGATGTTGTTGTACACATTGGCACAAATGACATTAAGAATAGGAGGTGTTTTTTTTTTTTTTTTTTTTTTTTTTTTGATTTGGTAGTTGTTGGCGCATCGGCTTCTGTGGCCATATTGCACCTCCCAAGGTTTTTGCAGTACTTTGATCCAAGCCCGAGGCGGGAATCGAACCCGCGACCTTTGGGTTGCCGGGCAGGTACTTTACCCACTTGGCTAGCCCGGTCGGCTAATAGGAGGTGTGCAGACTTACTTAACAAGGACAGAGCAGTGTTGAAAAAACGTTGCAATCTAGGGTTAAATTTGAAAGTGTCTGTAATTGTTCCAGGACACAATAGGAGGGAAAGTATGATGAGAGCCTGGTCAATCAGTTCGACTCATGAGAAAATGTGTGAGGTAGAATTTTTCTCTGGGTGATCTGTGCTTGTTAACAGGAGAGGCTGCTTCTACAGGGATGGGATACACTTAAATAGAAAGGATGCAAGAATATTTGCTGATGCTACTGAGGTAGTGTTAGGTGGGGCAGAAAACTTCTAACTTGGAGGGATACACAGATTAATAGATTAACAATAGCTGTGTCCAGAGGTGGAAGTGATTCTTGCACCTTCTACTGGAACTTGAAGCAGCCTGGAAAGCAAGCTGTCAGGGATTTCAAGGCTGGCTGTGTTAGGGTAACTAAGAGTAAGACCAGGATGCATGTATACTTGTATGTATATACCAATACTAGGAGCAGAGTAAATAAATCTGATGAATTTGAAGTGCTGGTCAACTCATTAAATGCAGACGTTGGGATATCAGAGATGTGCCACTCAGATATAACGGATGCTGAATTTGAATATGAGGAATATAATGTGTACAGAAATGACTGACAGCATAGGAGGGGAAGGGTTATGCTCTTAGTTAAGAAGCACAAAATCTAAGGCAGTGTGTCCAGTCAGCATGAGTCGCCAGTCAATTTGGTAAGCATTGGGAAAACAAAAATGAGTAGGAGTGTGTTACAGGCCTGATCAATTCTGATGAGTACAATGAACAGTGTGGTACTGACTGATACTAAATGATATGTAGTGGAAAATGATAGAAAGACTTGGGAATAATTGTAGTCAGATATGAAACTTTCAGCAGTGCAGAAACGCTTCCAGGGCAACTCATATGGTCTTGCCAATGATATATATACAGGAATTTGGATAGCAGAAATAACAAGTGATTATCCCATTGTATAAGGCAGGGGTCAGGCTATATCTTTGGTACTGCATACAAGGCTGCAGGCTTCTTTTTGGATGGGTGTAGAGTTCCTAGAATTCGTGCGGAGAAGGGTAACAAGATTGGTGAGGGAAACAAAGGAGTGTTTTTACCATAAAAGTGTTCAGTTCTGCAAATTGCAGCATCTGCAGATGAGGCACCTAAGAGATGATCTGATAGAGGTGTTTAAAGCAAGCTTATGCAGCATTAGCCAAAAAAAGAAAAAAAAACCACTCCCATTTCACCCCTCCGTTCGTTCAAAATACCTGTCCAGCTGAGCCTTAAATTTATTTAGGCTATCAACTTCCACAACAATGGATGGAAGTCTGTTCCACCAACCAACTACCCGATGGCTAAAAGCAAATTTCCGCACATCTATCCTACCTCTGTCTTTCCTCAATTTGAATTTATGCCCTCTCAGGTGATTATTCTGAGCAAGAGGAAGAATCCCATCGGCATTGAGCATACTCAAACCATTCAAGGCTTTATACACCTCTATCAGATCACCTCGCTGGTGCCTAGTCTCCAGACACTGTAATTTGCAAAACTTAAGCCTTTCTTCATAAGAGCAACCCTTTGTTCCATTCACTAATCTTGTTGCCCTTCTCTGTTTGTTTGTTTGTTTGTTATTTGGTTTTTAGGAGCATTAGCAACTAAGACCATATTGCTCCGGGATATGCGGTGGTCATTCCGTGACCTTTCTGCATCCTCCGAATTTGGTGGTGACGGGCTCGAACCTCAGTCTAAATCAAGAAGCATTTGCTACGCACTGCTGCTCCTTCCCACCTGGCTACAGAGGCGTCCTGCCATTCTCTGTACTCATTCCAGCAGCTCTACATCCTTCTTGAAATGAGGCCCCCAGACCTGTATACAGTACTCAAGGTGTGGCCTGACCATTGCCTTATACAAGCGAATAATCACCTCCTTATCCCTGATAGAAAAATTCCTGTATATCATTGACAAGACACCATGAGCTACTCTTGCAGCCCGTCTGCACTACTCAGAAAACTTCATATCTGCCTGCACAATTACCCCCAAGGTCCTTTTCATTCTCTACCAGTGTCAGTGTAGTACCACAGAGTTGATACGTTGCTCTGGGGTTACTGATTCCCATGTGTAATACTTTACATTTGTCAATGTTAAATTTCATTTTCCACCTCTCAGCCCATCTGCTCAACCTTTCCAGATCCAGTTGCAGCAGCGTAGCGTCAGTAGTGTCCTTAATAACCCTGCCAACCTTTGTATCGTCTGCAAACTTGGACATTAAACCTGATATACCATCATCAGTATTATTAATAAATACAGAAAACAACAATGGACCCAACACTGAACCCTGAGGGACTCCACTAATAACATTAGTCCACGATGAGCAGTGTCCATTGAATACCACTCTCTGTCTCCTCCTCCTCAACCATCCCTTTATCCATAGCAGCAATTTGCCTCCAATGCCACATTGCTCCAATTTATACGGCAGTCTTCCATGTGCAACAGTATCAAAAGCCTTCCTAAGATCCAAATATATAATATCAAAGTTATTCCCTGCATCCAGTTCTTTTGTGACTGCATCATAGTATCCAATCAAATTGGTCAGGCAAGACTTTCCCTTAACAAAACCATGCTGTGTCTCAGCTGTAACTGAAGTCTTGTCTAGATGATCCTGCACCATTAATTTTCCTGGAACAGAAGTTAAACTCACAGAGCTATAATTACTTGTGCCAGCCTTTGATCCTCCTTTGCGCATTGGGTTCACATTTGCACATCTCCAGTCTATAGGTACCTCCCCCGAGTCCAAAGAAGCTCTCATGATTACGACTAAGGGTTTGCTTACTTACTTTGCTGCTTCCTTTAATATAACTGGATAGATCATTTAGACAAGACTTCAGTTATAGCTCAGACACAGCATGGTTTTGTTAAGGGGAGGTCTTGCCTGACCAACTTGATTGGATACTATGATGCAGTCACAAAAGAACTGGATGCAGGGAATAACTTTGATATTATATACTTGGATCTTAGAAAGGCTTTTGATACTGTTGCACATGGAAGACTGCTACACAAATTGGAGCAGTGTGACATTGGAGGCAAATTGCTGCTATGGATAAAGGGGTGGTTGAGGGGGAGAAGACAGAGAGTGGTAGTCAATGGACACTGCTCATCGTGGACTGATGTTATTAGTGGAGTCCCTCAGGGCTCAGTGTTGGGTCCATTATTGTTTTCTGTATTTATAAATGATATTGATGATGGTATATCAGGCTTAATGTCCAAGTTTGCAGACGATACAAAGGTTGGCAGGGTTGTCAAGGACACTACTGACACTATGCTGCTGCAACAGGATCTGGAAAGGTTGAGCAGATGGGCTGAGAGGTGGCAAATGAAGTTTAACATTGACAAATGTAAAGTACTACACATGGGAAACAGCAACCCCAGAGCAACGTATCAACTCTGTGGTACTACACTGACAGTGGTAGAGAATGAAAGGGACTTGGGGGTGGTTGTGCAGGCAGATATGAAGTTCTCTGAGCAGTGCAGACGGGCTGCAAGAGTAGCTCATGGAGTATTGTCAATGATATACAGGAATTTTTCCAGCAGGGATAAGGAGGTGATTATTCCATTGTATAAGGCGATGGTCAGGCCACACCTAGAGTACTGTATACAGGTGGTCTGGAGGCCTCATTTCAAGAAGGATGTAGAGCTGCTGGAATGAGTACAGAGAAGGGAAACAAGATTAGTGAATGGAACAAAGGGGTGCTCTTACGAAGAAAGGCTTAAGTTTTGCAAATTACAGTGTCTGGAGACTAGGCACCAGCGAGGTGATCTGATAGAGGTGTATAAAGCCTTGAATGGTTTAAGCATGCTCAATGCTGATGGGATTCTTCCTCTAGCTCAGAAAAATCACCTGAGAGGGCATTAAATTCAAATTGAGGAAAGACAGATGTAGGATAGACGTGCGGAAATTTGCCTTTAGCCAGCGGGTGGTTGGTTGGTGGAACAGACTTCCATCCCTTATGGTGGAGGTTGATAGCCTAAATAAGTTTAAGGCTCAGCTGGACAGGTATTTTGAACGAACAGAGGGGTGAAGTGGAAGTGGGTTTTTTTTTGTTTTTTTTTTGGCTGATTCTGCATAAGCTTGCTTTCTTGCATCAAATGCCTCTACTAATGCTAATGCTAATGCTAATCCCATCCACCCCAAGTGCCTTTTTTATGTTTATCCTCAACAATTTCTCCTCCACTTTCCTCTCAGTTATTACAAAATCATCTAAGTCACCGCCAGAGTTTACTTCTCCTCTGGCATTCCCCTTCCTGAATAACTCCTCATGTGTGAATGTAAATGCAAAATACTCGTTTAGTTTGCTAGCCACCTGAGCAGGTTCCTCAACTGTTGAACCATTAATATCCAATGGACCAATCAGATTCATCCCCTTCCTTCTAGAGTTTACATAAGTAAAGAACTCTTTGCTGTTTTTCTTTGCACCCTTTGCCAAAGTTTTCTGTTATCTGCCTTCGCCTGCCTAATCTCTTTTGTGACTTGGTTACAGTCCAGCTTATATCTATCATAGGCTTCCATGTCACTCATTAATTTATTTGTATCTCATGCATTTTTCTTCTCTGCCACATGTCTCATTAGTCCATCTGACTTCCATTTAGGCCTAAACCTTGAACACTATTTCTTAGTTGGTATGTAAAGCCTAGTAGCTTCCAAGATAAGTTCTTTGAATGCTTCCCATTTTAAATTTGCTGTTAAATTTGCTACGATGTCAGAGCATCGTAGTCACCTTTACAAAAGGAAAAACCCTTCCCTTTACCCCTGATGGTAGTTAACTCTTTGAGTAAATCCCACTTCAGCACACTTTGATCACTGCCACCTAGTGGTTCCTTTATCTGCAGATGCTTAATGCATGAAGAATCACTATTGATAATCAGATCAAGAGTATTATTTACTCTAGTTGCCTCCTGAACATGCTGATGTAGAAAATAATCATGCAATAAATCCACAAAAGCCTTGCTATTGTGTGAGTGACCAACCCACAAATTCCAGTCAATATCTGGGAAATTAAAATCCCCCATTATAAGACTCTCTCTCTCTGATTTACTGGCCCATTCTATTTCTCTGTACAGTTTCTTATTATACTCAGCAGAGTCATTAGGCCTATAGCGCACTCCTACTCTCAATTTTGATCTCCCAATGCTTATGTCACACAAACTGACTCAACACGGCACTGTCCAGCGATGTCGACTGGATTCCTCGATTCCTTGAATTTTATGTGTTTCTTAACTAATAGCATAACCCCTCCTCCCTCCCTATCCTATCTGTACACATTGTACTCCCCAAATTCTAGGTCCGCATTCCTTATATCTGTGTGACACCACGTCTCTGATATCCCAACAATATCTACCTTTGATTTTTTGAGCAATACCTCAAATTCATCAAATTTATTTACCAAACTCCTAGCATTGGTGTACATGCAAGTATACATGCACCTGTTCCTATTCTTAGCTACCCTAACACAACCCATGTGTTTACTTGTACCACAATGATTCCCAGCAATCTCTGAAATATCCTGCATCCTGTTTTCCAGGCTGCTGCTCATTCCAATAGAAGCAGTGCAAGAATCACTTTCACCTCTGCCAGCAGCTACTGTTAATCTATTAGTCCTTGTATCCCCCCCTTCCAAGCTAGCAGTTTTCTGAGCCAGTAAATGGATGTTGGCTTGTGGCGGCATGTGTTCGGACTGTTTTGAAAGATAGATTGGGGGCATTATAGAAGCCAATTCAGAAGAACGCTGCCCACGGAAGTATCTGTAGACGAGGCATGCAGCAGAAACAGTACGTCTATGAGACAACGAGTGGAGAGACACTGTTAGAGATGAATCATTAATTAACCTAACTGCCCTCTTCTGAATGGAATCAAGAAGCCTGAGAGAGTTTTGGGGGCACCGTCTCAGATGTGGGAACAATATTCCATCGTAGGGCGGATTTGTAATTTCTACAGAGTGAACAGCTGTTTGGAAGAAAAGTAACGCTGAGAGCGAAAGAGAAAACCAAGTTTTTTAGATGCAGAGGAAGCAATATTTGTAATGTGCTTGTACCAAGAGAGATTAGATGTCAGGGTAATCCCCAAAAGAGATATATCATTTTGCCTAGAAATCGGAGTGTCACCAAATATAAGCATAGGAGCAGAAGAATCCTTTTTGCGAGATATAAGACAAGACTGAGTTTTAGAAGGGTTGAAATCAACTAAGTTGTCTTTTCCCCACTGGAGTGTTACCTGGAGATTGACATTTAAGGAATTGGTAGCAGATTTTCGAGAAGTTGAATCTGATTGAGCAGAACAGGGTTTCTTAAAATGGAAAGTGGAATGCAATGTGCTATCATCAGCAAAACTTTGGATAGGATTTCCAGTCAATGGAAGAAGGTCATTAATATACAAGAGGAAAATAACTGAACCTTGGGGGACACCGGCATTAGTGGAGAAGTTAGAAGACAGAGAGCCATCTACCATCACCCTCAGTGAGCGATCGGATAGAAAACTGGATAACCAATTATAAAAAACAGTTGGCAAACCATAAGATGGAAGCTTGTTTAGAAGACCTTTATGCCAAACATGATCGAAAGCCTTTGAGATGTCAAGAGCAACTGCTTGTGTTTCACCGAACTTTTCCATCGAATTAGTCCATAAATGGGTAACATAAGCCAGAATATCACCAGTGGATCGACACTGGTGGAATCGATACTGTTGATTGTTGGTCAGACGGAAGGTTTCTAGGTAGTTTAAGAGTTGGTGGTTAATTGATTTCTCCATTACTTTAGAAAGAGTAGAAGTAATTGCAATGGGACGATAATTGGATGGGAGGGATTTCTCACCCTTTTTAGGAACTGGCTGGATATGAGCAAATTTCCAAGCAGAAGGAAAAACACCTTTGGAATAAGAAAGTGGGAAAAGGCGCCAAAGAACAGGAGTAAGTTTAGAAGCATGGGTTTTGAGAACAAATGGAGGAATACCATCAGGACCTGGAGCTTTCTTAGCATCGAGATTCGTCAAAATTTTTCTGACATCCTTTTGATGGAAGACCACAGGAAGCACTGATTGGAACATGTTGGGAATGGTGGGAGGTGTTTTACCAAGATCATTAATATGTGAGTTGAAAGAAAAATGGGATTCTAGCAGGTCAGCTCTATCCTTGGCTTAAGCGACAACAGAACCATCTGGTTTGGAAAGAGGTGGGAGCAGAGATAGGCAAAAGTAAGTTGCGGCCAATAGATTTGGCAAGTGACCAGAATGCTTGGCTACCGTTAGGGCAAGAAGCAAGTTTTCTACTCTTGGCCTGTTCAAACTCTAATTTGGACTGATTAATAACTGTTTAAAATTGTTACGAGCTTTGGTGTAGGCCGAAAATGAAACTGAAGAATTAGAAACAAGCCAATTACGGTACGCAACGTTCTTCTCTTGAAGAGCCTTAGCACATTTATTAAAAAACCAAGGTTTAGATAAAAGATGAAATTTTAAAGTGGAGTGTGGGATAAAGGATTCCATTCCTGCAAGAATAATTTCACCAACACGATTTGAGCAAACGTTGACATCATAAGTTTTGAAACAGTAATCCGACAAAAGAAAAGAAGAAAAGAAATCTTGCAGATCATCCTATTATGTATTCTTACTATTATGTATTATGACAAAAGAATTTTACACAATGAGGTTGAGAGATTTTAAGCCAGAGGGGATTCCAAATTACCAAGTCTCTGACAAGGTATATCGGAACGGAGATATGCACAAGTATCACCTTTAAGGTGAAAGGAATCAGAGAGCGAATAATTTCAGCAACTGAGATGAGCAGTAGTTGAATCAACTGATAATTGAGATTCTGTTAGAAAAAGTACATGGAGTTTGGCAGACTGCAAGTGGAAATGGACATCGTTGAGATTAGAATTGAGACCACGTATATTTGAGAAATGAATTAGGAAGTGTTTGGGAGTTTTAGATCTTTTCGCAGATAAGCTTACTCTATTAGTTTGACAATTCATGGTGTATTTAATGGTAAGAAAAAGTAGGTGGGACATGCTATATGAAGTAATGAAATTTTTGGATATGGCGTACACATGGTAAGAATATACTCAGATCTTTGACATAACGTGTCCTCGACAATGTCCCCTGCTAACACACTACTCGGACTCCCTCTAGTCACTATCCGACAGAGTAGAGGTAGCAACATTATACACAACTGATCTGGAAGCCTCCTAGAGAGTTACCAATAGGTTCGGTCTGGTGTACTAACTAGCAGCCGGCCTGCGAACACCATTTTAGAGCTGTACCCTCGAAATGTAAGGAAGATTGGATCTCTCCACAATGTTCATCGTAACCTCAAAAGTCATCAATCATACTGCATGATGGAAGAGATGGGGAAGGGTTGACTGGAACTTAGCTCTGGAGACTAAACATGGGTTCCACCACTTCAAGCCCTCAATAAGCAAAGTGGTGGTATTGCATTGGTTGATGAGAGTCATCTACCACCTAGTACTGCCTGGTAACACAAAGGGGCGTCATTCCTCCATGTGGTGTGGGCGCCACACCTCGACCCCTGCTTACATTGATTCACACCTGGGTGGTCATCCACCATGTGTTTGTGCATGGAGGTTATACCCAGAGTTACTACAGTCCCACCATTGTGAAGGTGCAAGCAGAGGATTTGGCTGCCACAGACCGTCCGGACTTCGCCAAAATTGGGTCCACTTGACTTGAGTGTCACCCGAATATCAGTTCCATTAGCGTTTTAGACTCCCAGGTAGGCAGCTTGTCTGGCATATCTGAGAGAATGTCTGTGACAACCTCAAGGACCAACTTACCCTTAATGCCACACCTCTCTGATCTGTACGGCAGTCCTCCATGTGCAACAGTTTCAAAAGCTTTCCTGAAATCCAAGTATATAATATCAAAATTATTTTTGACATTCAGTTCCTTTGTGACCACATCATAGTATCTAATCAAATTGGTCAGACAAGACCTCCCTTTAACCAGAGATGGGATACACTTAAATAGAAAGGGTGCAAGAATGTTTGCTGATGCTATCGAGGCAGTGTTAGGTGGGTCGGAAAACTGCTACATTGGAGGGATACAAGGACTAATAGATTAACAGTAGCCACTGGCAGAGGTGAAAGTGATTCTTGCACTGTTTCTATTGGAATGAGCCGCAGCCTGGAAGATAAGATGCAGGATATTTCAGAGACTGCTGGGAATCATTGTGGTACAAGTAAACGCATGGGTACTGTTAGGGTAGCTAAGAAAAAGAACAGGTGCATGTATACTTGCATGTACACCAATGCTAGGAGTTTAGTAAATAAATTTGATAAATTTGAGGTATTGCTCAAAACATCAAAGGCAGAATATTGTGGGGATTTCAGAGACGTGGTGTCACACAGGTATAAGGAATGCAGAACTGGAATTTGGGGAGTACAATGTCTACAGAAAGGATATACAGGATAGGAAGGGAGGAGGGGTTATGCTATTAGTTAAGAAATACATAAAATCCTAGGAAGTGAAGCCAGTTGACATTGCTGGACAGAGCAGTGTCGAGTCAGTTTGGTGTGACATAAGCATTGGGAGATCAAAATTGAGAGTAGGAGTGTGCTATAGGCCTAATGATTCTGATGAGTATAATAAGAAATTGTACAGGGAAATAGAGTCGGCCAGTAAATCAGAGAGTCTTATCATGGGGGATTTTAATTTCCCAGATATTGACTGGAATTTGGGGGCGGGTCACTCACACACTAGCAAGGCTTTTGTGGATTTATTGGATGATTGTTTTCACATCAGCATGTTCGGGAGGCAACTAGAGGGAGTAATACTCTTGATTTGATTATCAGTAGTGATTCTTCATGCATTAAAAATCTGCAGGTAAATGAACCACTAAGTGGCAGTGATCACAGTGTGCTGAAGTGGGATTTACTCAAAGGGGTAACTACCATTAGGGGTAAAGGGAAGGGTTATTGCTTTCGTAAAGGCGACTACGATGGACTGAGACAGTATTTAAATTCTATACAGTGGGACCAACTGATGATGTTACCAACAGCAAATTCAAAATGGGAAGCATTCAAAGAACTTATCTTGGAAGCTAGCAGGCTTTACATACCAACGAAGAAATATTGTTCAAGGTTTAGGCCTAAGTGGATGTCAGATGAACTAATGAGACATATGGCAGAGAAGAAAAATGCATGGGATACATACAAATTAACACGTGACACAGAAGCCTATGATAGATACAAGTTGATCTGTAACCAAGTTACAAAGGAGGTTAGGCAGGCGAAGGCAGATTACGAGAAATCTTTGGCAAGGGATGCAAAGAAAAACAGCAAAGAGTTCTTTACTTATGTAAACTCTAGAAGGAAGGGAATGAATCAGATCGGTCCACTTGATATCGATGGGTCAACTGTTGATGATCCTGCTCAGGTAGCTAACAAACTAAATGAATATTTTGCATCGACATTCACACATGAGGAGTTATTCAGCGAGGCGACTGCCAGAGTTTAATACACCTCTGGCAGTCCCCTATCCAGTTATATTAAAGGAGGCAGCAAAGGAAGTAAGCAAACCCTTAGCTATAATTATGAGAGCTTCCTTGGACTCAGGGGAAATACCCATGGACTGGAGATGTGCAAATGTGACCTAAATTCACAAAGGAGGATCAAAGGGCAACACAAGTAATTATAGACCTGTTAATTTAACTTTTGTTCCCGGAAAATTAATGGAGTCACTGGTTAAAGAAGCACTGCAGGATCATCTAGACAAGACTTCAGTTATAGCTCAGACACAGCATGGTTTTGTTAAGGGGAAGTCTTGCCTGACCAATTTGATTGGATACTATGTTGCAGTCACAAAAGAACTGGATGCAGGGAATAACTTTGATATCATATACTTGGATCTTAGAAAGGCTTTTGATACTGTTGCACATGGAAGACTGCTGCACAAATTGGAGCAGTGTGGCATTGGAGGCAAATTGCTGCTATGGATAAAGGGGTGGTTGAGGGGGAGAAGACAGAGAGTGGTAATCAGTGGACACTGCTCATCGTGGACTAATGTTATTAGTGGAGACCCTCAGGGTTCAGTATTGGGTCCATTATTGTCCTGATGGTATATCAAGCTTAATGTCCAAGTTTGCATACAATACAAAGGTTGGCAGGGTTGTCAAGGACACTACTGACACTATGCTACTGCAACAGGATCTGGAAAGGTTGAGCAGATGGGCTGAGAGGTGGCAAATGAAGTTTAACATTGCAAAATGTAAAGTACTACATATGGGAAACAGCAACCCCAGAGCAACATATCAACTCTGTGGTACTACACTGACAGTGGTAGAGAATGAAAGGGACCTGGGGGTGGTTGTGCAGGCAGATATGAAATTTTCTGCAGTGCAGACAGGCTGCAAGAGTAGCTCATGGTGTATTGTCGATGATATATAGGAATTTTTCTAGCAGGGATAAGGAGGTGATTATTCCTGTTTATAAGGCAATGGTCAGGCCACACCTAGAGTACTGTATACAGGTCTGGAGGCCTCATTTCAAGAAGGATGTAGAGATGCTGGAACGAGTACAGAGAAGGGCAACAAGATTGGTGAATGGAACAAAGGGGTGCTCTTACGAAGAAAGGCTTAAGTTTTGCAAATTACAGTGTCTGGAGACTAGGCACCAGCGAGGTGATCTGATAGAGGTGTATACAGCCTTGAATGGTTTGAGCATGCTCAATGCTGATGGGATTGTTCCTCTTGCTCAGAATAATCACCTGAGAGGGAATAAATTCAAATTGAGGAAAGACAAATGTAGGATAGACGTGAGGAAATTTGCCTTTAGCCAGCAGGTGGTTGGTTGGTGGAACAGACTTCCATCCCTTGTCGTGGAGGTTGATAGCCTGAATAAGTTTAAGGCTCAGCTGGACAGGTATTTCGAATGAACAGAGGGGTGAAGTGGAAGTGGTTATTTTTTATTTACTTATTTATTTATTTTTTTTTGGCTGATGCTGCGTAAGCTTGCTTTCTTGCATCAAATGCCTCTACTAATGCTAATGCTAATGCAGTGGCTCCATTATTTTTCCCTGAAGACGTTATACTCTATAGTTATTTGTGTCAATTTTTGAACCCCCTTTGTGAATTGGTGATACATTTGCACATCTCCAATCATGGAGTGGTGATGTCCAAATTATTGGACCTCCCCTGAGTCGAAGAAAGCTCTCGTAATTATGGCCCGTCCACCTCAGTTGCCTTCCTTATGTTTAACTTCAACAATTTCTTCTCCACTTTGCTCTCAGTTATTACAAAATCACTTAGCGCTCTGTTAGAGTTTGATAAACTTCTGGCATTACCCTCATTGAATAATTCCTCGTGTATGAATACAGATGCAAAATACTCATTCGGTTTATCAGCTACCTGAGCATGATCACCAATAGTCAACCCATCTATGTTAAGTGGTCCAACATGATTCATCCCTTTGCTTCTAGAGTTTACATAAGTAAAGAACTCTTTGCTGTTTTTCTTTGCATAATTTGCCAAAGATTTCTCGTAATCTGTCTTTGCATGCCTAACCTCCTTTGTGACTTGATTACTGCTATAGGCTTCTGTGTCACCTGATAATTTATATGCATCCCATACATTTTTCTTCTCTACCACGAGCCTCATTAATTCATCTGACATCCATTTAGGCCTGAACCCTGAACAGTTTTTCTTAGTTGGAATGAAAACCTAGTTGCCTCCAAGATTAAGTTCCTGAAGGCTTCCCATTTAGTATTCAACATTGGTAACATCGTCAGTTGATCCCACTGTACAGAATTTAAAAACTGTCTGACACCCCTGTAGTCACCTTTACGAAAGCAAAAGCCCTTCCCTTTAGCCTTGATGGTAGTTACATCCTTAAGTAATTCTGATATCAGTACATTGTGATCACTGTCACTCAGTGGTGCCTTTATCTGCAAATTATTAATGCATGAATAATCATTGCTGATAATCAGATCACGAGTATTATTCCCTATGGTTGCCTCTCAAATATGCTGCTGTAGAAAACAGTAATCCAATATATTCAAAAAAGTCTTGCTAGTGTGCGAGTGACCAACCACAAATTCCAGTCAGTATCTGGAAAATTAAAATACCCCATTATAAGACATTCTGATTTACTGGCCCACTCTATTTCTCTGCACTCTATTGCTCTCTACTGCTCATTATACTCATCAGATTCATGAGGCCTTTAACACACACCTACTCTCATTTTTCTTTCGCAGTGCTTATGTCCAACCAAACAGACTCAACATTGCCTTGTCCACCAAAATCAACTGAATGCACTTCCTTAGATTTTATGTGTTTCTTAACAGCAACTCCTCCTCCCTTCTTGTCATGGCTATCCTTTCTGTACTCCCCAAATTCCAATTCTGTACTGCTTATATCTGTGTGACACCATGTCTCTGATATCCCAACAATATCTGCCATTGATGTCATGACTAGTACTTCAAGCTTATCAAATTTATTAACTATACTCTTAGCATTGGTGTACATGCAAGTATACATGCACCTTTTTTTATTCTTAGTTACTCTAACACAGCCCATGTATTTTTTGTTCCACTCTGACTTCCAGTAGTCCTGGAAATCTCCATTGCCTTACTTTCCATGCTGCTTCTCCTTCCAATAAAAGCAGTGCAAGAATCACATTTGCCTCTGCCTGTGGCTACAGTTAACCTTTAATCTGTGTCTCCCCCCCAAGAAAGTAGTTTTCCGACCCACCTAACACTGCCTCAGTAGCATTAGCAAATATTCTTGCACCCTTTCTATTTAAGTGTACCCCATCCCTGTAAAAGCACTCTCCTGTCAACAAGCACAGACCAGGCTGAAAAAAATTCTACCCCTTGAGCCTTGCACAGTGTCTCCAAGGCCGAATTGATTGACAAAGCTCCCATCGTATACTCCTTTATATCGTGTCTGGTCAGAATTGCAGACACTTTCACATTCAACTCTAATTCACAACTTTTTTTCAACATTGAACTGTACTTGTTGAGTAAATCTGCAGATTTCTTATTCTTAATGTCATTAGTTCCAACATGTAAAACAGTATCACCTTTTGTGCCCTTAAAAGATGATATCTGCTCCACAATGTCATCAAAGTTTGCTCCTGACAGACATACCCTGTTCCTGTTCCACCTATCCTTCTTGCATAATATATTCCCCATCTCCCTGACAATTGAGTCACCAACAATAACTAGTTCATTTGGGACCAGTGCATTCTGCCTTGGAGATTGCCTCTGTGTTGCCTGTTTTACAGGAGTTAGCTTTTTCGTTGAGCTGGGCAGCTGACAGCTTGATGGGTCCCTCATATTAATTTCTGTGAGGGCGTTTACCCTACACCTCAAGCTCTCATAGAAGTCCATCAGAACACTGAGTTGGCGCCTAATTTCTTGACACTCTAGGAATCTAGCATACACATCCTCCTTGGTTAGATCATGTCCCATTTTAGAAAGTTCACCAAACATTTCCCTTATCGCACATTTTTTGAGACTGTGATGTGTTGGAGAATCACCCTTTCCCCCCCCCCATGTCAGAGTACTCTCTCTAGTCTGTGATCTTTGCTTGGCAGCTCTAGTCTGGGTCATGATTTCCGTTTAGATACAGTTTAATTAACAATGGAATTTAATAAGGTTAATAAATATTTTTGACTCTTGATTTTTTAAGGAGTCCTTATGTGCTGTAATGTAATAACTAGATCGTATGTATAGCTTAGCTTAATTTTCAGCACTCACCTTATAGTAATCTGCTTAGCTGGTGGAGGGTTTTACCACATACATAGTGGTTATAGGATTCTAATACTTTACAGAGATTATGGGTTTAAAATTAAGTTATGGGCTATAAAAAAATTTTTTAAGAAAGGAAACTGCACCTTCCATGGTTGCCTAATTAAATTAAATTAAATGAAGAGAAAAAAAAAGAAAAGGAAAATATAAACTAATAATCGCACACGAGTGACTTTCGAGTTTCCTCGTCTTCAGTTAGCTATAGTGGAGGGGGGGGGAAGAGAGCGCGCTTGTGTTATATACGGGTTGGGTTCCCGAAATGCATTTCAGTGCACGTGGAAACTTAATACATGCTAAATTCCAAATGGGGGAGAAACTGGCGGGAATTTTTTTGTTTTAACACGTTGAGTGATGTATGGCACTTAAACCATTCAATAATGAGGGCTTCGTTTTCAAGGATTTTGTAGCTAGAATTTAATTTAATTACTGTGATGGCTGAATCGATGAGTGGGTTGTGATTTTGAGATTGGACGTGTTGTGTTAGTTCTGTACTTGCTGAATTAGTTTTGAAGCTATTAAAGTGGTAGTATGCCCGCGTGTTGGAAATTTTTGATGTCCCGAATTTTGCTGTTGTACTGCCTATGTAACATGCTTGGCAATCTGATCAAATATATAATGTTGTTGTAATCTTGTGTCTCGTACTCGTGTGTTGTCTTGTATGAATTGAATTTGGAACTTAATTTGTTATAAGATGTGAATATTAATTTGATATCTGTATTTTTAAAAATCTGTTGAAGTCTTCTAGCGTATTGTTGATGATATGGGAGCGCGATAAGGGGTTTATGTGTCTTATTCTTGTTCACGTGATTAATAATTTTTTTTGGGTTATTAGTGTTATTATGAACTTTGGTGATGGTTTCTTTTATTAGTTGTGGTGGGTATTTTCTGTCGATGAATTTTTTGGTGAGGTATTGTAATTCTACAGATAGATCTGTTTGTGTGTGGCTATATTTTACAGCGTTGTATATCTGGTTGTATAGAACTACTTTTTTGATGTATAGAGGGTGGTGTGAGTGGTAATGTAAGAATTTACCTGTATGCGTGTTTTTCTGTATATTTTGGTGCCTAAAGATGTGTTTATTTTGTATACAGTGAGGTTTAGAAAATTAATTTTATTATCGTTTTCTACTTCAAGGGTAAATTTGAGTCTTTCATGTGTTGTGTTAAAGGTGTTCAGTAAAGTATCGATGGTGGTTCTGTTGCCTATTAAGAGGATGTCATCTGCATACCTCATGTATAGTTTAATTCCTGGGGGAAAGGGTTGGAGAATTTTTTCTTCGATAGATGCGAGGTAGATCTCGGATAAAGGGGCAGAGATACCAAGGCCCATAAGAAGGCCGAAAATTTGTTCGTAGACGTTATTTTGGAATTTAAATGGTTTGGCATCAAGTAACAGTGATGTGAGTTCTAAAATATCATTAATGTTTAAGTCGGTACGTTTTGTTAATGTGTCGTCTTTGATTAATAGTTCTTTAAGGGCCAGTAGCATGGATTCGATGTGCACGTTTGTGTATAGGGAGAAGACGTCGAAGGACGCGAGAATATCGTTTTCAGATATGGTTATGGAAGTTATATATTCATGTGCTTGTTCAGTATTGTAGACCCCGAACCGAGAAAATCTCATTAAAGGTGAAATAATTTTGACGAGGAATATGGATAGGTTAGCATAGGCGGACTGTTTATAAGAAACGATGGACCTTAAAGGATAATCTTGTTTATGGAGTTTGACTATTCCAAAAATGTGTGGGAGAATGTTATTGCGTATGCCTATTTGTTGGAGGGTATGTAAATTAATTTGTTTGTTGGCTCTGAGTCTTCTTAGGATCCCATAAAGTTTATTTTTAAGCTTGTTAATATTAATATTAAATGTGTTGCAAGCTCCGTAATGTTGTTGAATCTGATAAGATGTGTAACATTTTCTTTGTATATGTGTTTTTGTCCATGATTGCGATGGTATCCCCTTGGTCTGCCTTTTGTATTATAATGTTTGGGGTTTTCATAAAGTCTCGTATGTGGATTAATTGTTGTTGGGGAATGTTAGGTTTACTAGTTAATTGGGAGTTAAAAACAGCGTTAGTTTCATGTATGATTCGATATTTATCTGGGTGGTTATCAAGTTTGGTTTGTATTTCTATCATGGCGTCTTTAACTGGGTAGTTGTTGCTGTTAATGGCGAAATTGAATCCGTATTCTAGACTGGCAAGTTCGTTAGGGGAAAATGTCTGTGTGGAGATGTTAACAACTGAGTTTGTGGAGAGTTTTTTGTGTCTCCTAGTGAGTGTATCCCATTTCCTGGAGTGCTTTTGGGTAATCTGATTTAAAGTTGCTTGAATTCGTGTGTTGTTCTGTTGTACGTAATCGTACCAAGTCGTGGGGGTTAGTTCTCTTTTAAGTTTGAATTTAAGAGTATGTATTTGATCAAAAGGAGATATTTTTCTCTGTATCTTTTCCATAATTCGGCTTTAATTATGGCAATGGAGGCTTGGTGTATGATAAAAGGGTATTTTTTTTTTTTTTTTAACAGTGTTTTTGGTGCAGATACGAGCGAAATTGGGGATTATGTCATATGTAAGACATTTCTTTAAGAATGTGATGTGGAGTTTGTTGGAAAAGTATTTAACTAATAGTTTTGTGAAATGGAGCTTCCTATCGTGCAGATCTGAATGCATTGGGGAAAATGTGGAAATGATAGGCGTGCGGAGGAGGTGTAATGTATAGTTAAAGGATTTGTGTTAAATTGACTCTTGATTTTTTAAGGAGTCCTTATGTGCTGTAATGTAATAACTAGATCGTATGTATAGCTTAGCTTAATTTTCAGCACTCACCTCATAGTAATCCGCTTAGCTAGTGGAGGGTTTTACCACATACATACTGGTTATAGGATTCTAATACTTTACAGGGATTATGGGTTTAAAATTAAGTTATGGGCTATAAAAAAATTAATGGAGAAATCAATTAACCGCCAACTCTTAAACTACCTAGAAACCTTCCGTCTGATCAACGATCACCAGTATGGATTCCGTCAGTGTCGATCCACTGGAGTTATTCTGGCTTATGTTACCCATTTATGGAAAGGTTCGGTGAAACACAAGTAGTTGCTCTTGACATCTCAAAGGCTTTCGATCGTGTTTGGCATAAAGGTCTTCTAAACAAGCTTCCATCTTATGGTTTGCCAACTGTTTTTAGTAATTGGTTATCCAGTTTTCTCTCTGATCACTCACTGAGGGTGATGGTAGGTGGCTCTCTGTCTTCTAACTTCTCCACTAATGCCGGTGTCCCCCAATGTTCAGTTCTTTCCCCCACTCTTTTCCTCTTGTATATCAACGACCTTCTTCCATTGACTGGAAATCCTATCCATAGTTTTGCCGATGATAGCACATTGCATTCAACTTTCCATTTTGAGAAACCTTGTCCTTCTCAATCAGCTTCAACTTCTCGAAAATCTGCTACCAATTCCTTAAATGCCGATCTTCAGGTAATTCTCCAGTGGGGCAAAGACAACTTAGCTGATTTCAACCCTTCTAAAACTCAGTCTTGTCTTATATCTCGCAAAAAGGATTCTTCTGCTCCTATGCTTATCTTTAGTGACACTCCGATTTCTAGGCAAAATTATATATTCTCTTTTGGGGATTACCCTGACTTCTAACCTCTCTTGGCACAAGCACATTACAAATATTGCTTCCTCTGCATCTAAAAAACTTGGTTTTCTCTTTCGCTCTCGGCGTTACTTTTCTTCCAAACAGCTGCTCACTCTGTATAAATCGCAAATCCGCCCTGGCATGGAATATTGTTCCCACATCTGGGGTGGTGCCCCCAAAACCTCTCTCAGGCTTCTTGATTCCATTCAGAAGAGAGCAGTTAGGTTAATTAATGGTTCATCTCTATGTCCACTCGCTGTCTCATACACATACTGTTTCTGTTGCATGCCTCTTCTACAGATATTTCCATGGGCACCGTTCTTCTGAATTGGCTTCTATAATTACCACTCTCTCTTTCAAAACAGTCCGAACACGAGCCATCACCAGCCAATATCCATTTACTCTCCAAACTCACAGAACCAACTTTTCATCTTACTCGTTATTCATTCAACTGCTATTTTCTAGAACCTTCCTTCATGCGTATTTCCTGAAAATTACAGCCTACAGAAGTTCAAGTCCAATGTCATCAAATATCTTCTTTCGTCTTCTCAACCTCCAACCCAAGCAGGGTACTTAGTACTATAGTTTCTAATACCACTCATGTTTGGGGTTTACATAAAAAAAAAAGTAAATGATAAAATTTCAATTGGAATGGTTTTTCCCTTGATAAGCATGGAATAACGCATAGCTAATGTGATTTTTAAATTTTTAGCTCCATTATGACGGAAATAGAGGGGAGGCGACACGAAAATTACATTTTCCTGTTTGGCACTGCCATTTTTAATTTTAAAAATATTTTAAAATTATATTTTAAACATACTCGTTGAGCTCTTTCAAACGGTGTATAATGAAGCTATAGGTTGTCGACAAGATTTTTAACCCCCCCTCAATTTCTCAGAAAAATTTTTGTCAACAATGATCAATATGGTGTTACGTTGGCCCACATGATGTACAAACCCATGCAAAATTTCAAGTCAATAGGTTGAGTGGTTTCAGAGATACGATGCTGTGACAGATGGACGGACAGACAACCAAGTGACATTTTAGGGTTCTTCGTTAGACTACGAACCCTAAAAATAATAAGTAAAAATAAATAACATAAGTAAAAATTATTTCATAATAAAGTTTTTGTAGAATATTCCAAATTTGTATTAAGTTTTCATCCGACACCCCATGCCAACTTCTTTTCTTCCTCTTTGTGTCTCTTGTTGAATGACGTTCCGAAGTGGCCACGAATCAACATATTTTGCTGGATCGAAGCCGGTCAGCAGTGGGCCTACAATTTTAAGAAACAGTAGTGAAAAAACTGTTTTTGTCCTTAACGAAGCTGTGGTTGGGCTGACAATCAGATACATTTGTGAAAATACTCGTTCACATTCACTCAACAAAATTGGTATCGTACTCAGAGCGTCCATCAAATGCTTCAATTCTTCTGAAAGCATCTTTTCAATTAGGTACCCCCAAAATCCCTGAATTGCATTTAACTGTAATTGACAATTTTCTAACTTTATTTTCACCAAATGCCAACAATTCATGTTTAGAAGGTTTAATACCTTTGTTATCCTCGTTTTCCTTCTCTCGTCATCGATATTGTCACTAGTTCTTAAATTTGAATTTTTTTTTTTTTTTTTAAACTGTCCAAAACACCATTGTCATTCGGATATTCAGGTACTGTGACCATGTAAACAGAGATAGGAAAAATGTACGGAAAATGTGGATAACACACTTCTGCAAAACAACAGATGATTATTTGTCGGGGTAAAAGAAAATCACTCCCTCCTAATTCTCGAACAGGGCTCTTACAGTTGATTCACAGTGGTGTCCAACCTACAGCCCACAAGGAAAGTGAACTAAAACAGCATTTTAAATCTTGTTAATTATCAAAAAAATTCTCATTAAATGTTTTGTTCAGTAAATGTAATTGTGTATTGTACTTCATAAAATTTTCAAATATTTTAAATTTTACTTTTGCATGCAACAAGATATAGAAAATGTAACACACTAAAAATCTAACTATGAATTGATTTGAATATGGCCCCCCATATGGGAAAAGTTTGGAGGCCACTGCAGTAGAAGGTGGACCACAGCCCATTGGGAATACACCTTGATCTGCTCACTGTTGACCAGTGTGACTTCTCCGTATGTGGGATAGGTGATCGGATAGGTTTTACCAGATACCACTAAGTTGTAGAATGGTAATCCCTTTAGCTGTCTTAATTCACACAGCAGCACAAATTGCCTAAATTTCCTGAAGGCCAGAAATGCAAACAGTGTGTACCGAGTTAATTCTTTCCTAATCCGTTTGCTATATGAAAATTTTCTCGCTCAACAGAAAGTATTTTAAATGTAACTTCCAAGGGGAATTCAAAATAATTCCCTATAAAAGGACTTCGTTAAACAGTGGTCCGACTGAGTAATTTAGAATTATAAAAATAGTTATACAGTTTTATATAGAAAATATCTTAACAATAGACAGTAAAGAATGCAAATTTAGTTAAATAATTTTAAGCTTATTTGAATAGTAGCTAAACATGTGAAAAAAATTTATGGAATATTACAAATTTCAAACTGCACTTCATCCAAATATCACACATCACTGTTAATAAAGGTGCCGGTATGCCGTACAGTCCCAAAAAAAAGCACTGCTTTAAAGAGTACAGCATGGCTATCGTGTTCTTCTTCTGCATTAAAAATAATATTGTTCTTCTGCATTAAAAATAATAGATGTCACACTTATATAATTAAAATTTATTACTATGAATCTTAGCACAAATTCCTATGAATTTAAATAACTTCTTCATTATAAAAGCTTTACAGTAAACTAAAACATACCTTTTTTATAGCATTTCCTGTAATAGCCGAGCCAAAATTACCTGGTGTATCAGTGGTAAGCACAGATGGTGGAAGTGGAAATAAGAATAATGAAGGTACACTGTGCCTTCCAGCCCAAACGAACACCATAGTACATAGAAGTCATGCTTCAAGTAGCACCAGCGGTTATTATCAATATGCCTTTCAAACAGTAGGGAACAACCAAAACACTCGCCTTCTGTCTTGGACAGTTAAAGATGGTAATCAATTTTAATTTATATATTTTATTACTGTCATTATTAAACTGAATACTAAAATTATATTATTATTTGAAGTGTATTTAAATATATTAGTATAAGCAGTAGTAAAATGATGTATTGGATAGTGATCAAAAGCATAATTTGAATATGCAGTAAACTCAAAGAGAGCAAATGAAGTTTTCAATATGGCATCATTACTGTAACATATATTGTGAAATCCATCAGAACACACTGCTTAGCCTTGCACTTTCAAATAAATAACACTTCCCAGATAGAGATGGTTGAGTGGGAGACAGCAGAGAGTGGTAATATATGGACACTGGCATAGGTGGGCTAATGTTATTAGTGGAGCCCCCCCAGGGTTTTGTGCTGGGCCCATTCTTGTTTTGTGTATTTATCAATGATATCGATGAAGGTATATATCAGGCTTAATGTCCAAGTTTGCAGATGATACAAAGGTTGGCATGGTTGTTAATGACACTAAAGACAATATGCTACTGCAACAGGATGTAGAAAGGTTAGGCAGATGGGCTGAGAAGTGTAACTGAAGTTTAACATTGACAAATGCAAAGTACTGTGTATGGGTAGCAGTAACCAAGAGAAATGTACCAACCGTGTGGTACTACACTCAGGGAGGTGGAGAATGAAAAAGACCTTGGGGTAATTGTGTAGTCAGATATGAAGTTCTCTGAGCAGTGCAGACGAACTGCCAGAGCAGGTCGTGGAGTTTTGTCAATGATATATAGAAATTTTGCTAGCAGAGAGAAGGAGGTGGTTATCCCTTTGTATAAGGCAATGGTTGGGCCACACCTTGGGTACTGCATACAGGTCTGGAGGCTTCATTTTAGATTAGTGAGAGGAACAAAGGGGGTGCACTTACGAAGAAAGGCTTAAGGTCTGCAAGTTGCAAACATCTGGAGACTAGGCACCTATGTGGCGATTTGATTGAGGTGTATAAGGCCTTCTATGGTTTGGGCAGCTCATTACTGACGGAATACTTCTGCTTGCTCAGATTAAGAACCTGAGGGGTCATAGATTCATTGTAGAATAGATGTGTGGAAGTTTGCCTTTAGGCAATGGGTAGTTAATTGCTGGAACAGACTTCCATCTGTAGTTGTGGAAGTTGATAGCTTATATAAATTTAAGGCTGAACTAGACAAACATTTGGAGTAACTGGATGGGCAAAATGGGAAGGGTTTTTTTTTTTTTTTTTTTGGCTGGTGCTGTATAAGCTTGCTTTCTTGCATCATATGCCTTAACTAATGCTAATGCTAGTCTCAATTTAATGCCGCTATCACCCAGACAGCACTGTTTTTTTGAATTTTTGTTCCTTTTCAGTGGGATGGTAGATGCCATATGTGTAGGAATAGACAACCTAGAAGTGAAATATTTTCACACCATGAGAGATGCCAAAAGGTGTATGAATTTGGAACAGGAGACCAGGATATGTTAGCCAGGGGCTAAAGCTGATAACATTGTAGAGCAGGCAGCTATCATCTTTTAAGGACACATGTATGCATTGGTAATAATATTAATATTAGGAGATCTGAAGATTTACTTAACAAGTGCAGGGCAATATTTAGGAAAAATTTCAAATTAGAATTAAATTTGAAAGTATCTGCAATTCTGCACAAACACAATATGAGACAATATATAATAAGAGCCTTATTAATCATCTGGTCTTGGAGAGAAAGTGCAAGGTTCATGGAGTAGAATTTTTCTCAGCATGGTTTATGCTTGTTAACAGGAATGGAATACACTTAAACAGTATGGGTGCAAACTATATTTGCTAATGATATCAAGTCAATGTTAGATGGGTTTTAAAACTGCTGTGATGGGGCGGGAGATACATAGGCCTTTTCATGGCAAATTTTGAGAAAAAAATATTTTATTGCATATATTTGAAGCACAAATTCACAAGTGCTTACTAAACAAAATGACAGTGTCAAAGAATACTTTTACTCATCATATAATACCACTAGACAGTAGTAATAGTAATATAATAACATGTCATCACTACTGTCACATATTTCATAACTGCTGTTATGGTCTGAATTTTCACTTTTTTTCAAAGAGTGCATCATCTAGAAGTGCATCCAGTTGGCATGGTGGACAGTGCAATGTTGAGTCAGTTTGGTGTGACATAAGCGCTGCGAGAGGGAAAATGAGAGTAGGAGTGTGTTATAGGCCTAGTGACTCTGATGAGTACAATGAACAATTATGCAGATAAATAGAGTGAGCCAGTAAATCAGAATGTCTTGTAATGGGAGATTTTAACTCTCCAGATATTGACTGAAATTGTGGATTGGTCACTCACATGCCAGCAAGACTTTTGTGGATTTACTGGAGGATTGTTTTCTACAGCAACATGTTCAAGCGGCAACCAGAGGGGGTTGATTTGATATCCCCTTGATTTGATTATCAGCGGTGATCACACATGCATTAGGAATTTGAAGATAAAGGAACAACTAAGTGACTGATCAGTGTACTGATGTGGGATTTACTTAAAGATATAACTACCATCAAGGGTAAAGGGAAGGGTTTTTACTTTCGTAAAGGCGACTACAGTGGTCTCAGGCAGTTTTTAAATTCTATAAAGTGGGATCAACTGATGATGTTAAAAACAGAGAATTCTAAATGGGAAGCCTTCGAGGAATTAATCTGGGAAGCTACCAGTCTTTTCATACCATCTAAGAAATATTGTTCAAGATTTAGACCTAGATGGATATCAGAAGAACTAATGAGGCCTGTGGCTAAGAAGAAAAATGCATGAGATGTATATAAATTGTGAAGTGACACAGAAGCCTATTATAGATATAAGCTAGTCTGTAATCAAGTCACAAAGGAGGTTAGGCAAGTGAAGGCTGATTACGAGAAACCCTTCGCATAGGATGCAAAGAAAAAGAACAAAGACTTCTTTACTTATGTAAACTCTAGAAGGACGGGGATGAATCTGATTGGTCCACTTCATATTGATGGTTCAACTGTTGATGATCCTGCTCAGAAAGCTGACAAACTGAATGAGTATTTTGCATCTACATTCGCACATGAGAAATTCTGTAAGGAAGGGGAGAACAGAAGTATACTAAATTCTAACAGGGAGCTAAATGATTTTGTAATAACAGAGAGCAAAGTGGAAAAGAACTTGTTAAAGTTAAACATAAAAAAGCACCTGGGGGTAGATGGAATCTATCCAGTTATATTGAAGGAGACAGTGAGGGAAATAAGCAAACCTTTAGCCATAATTATAAGAGCATCCTTAGATTCGGGGGAGGTCCCTATGGACTGGAGATATGCAAATGTAACCCCAATTCACAAAGGGAGTTCAAAGGGTGACGTGAGTAATTACAGGCCTGTTAGTTTGACTTCTGTTTCAGGGAAAATGATGGAGTCAATGGTTAAAGAAACATTGCAGTATCATCTAGACAAGACTGCAGTAATAGTTCAGACACAGCATGGGTTTGTTAATGGGAAGTCTTGTCTGACCAATTTGATTGGGTAGTACAATGTGGTCACAAAGGAACTGGATGCAAAAAAAAATAATTTTGATATATACTTCGATTTCAGGAAAGCTTTCGATACTGTTGCACATGGAAGACTGCTGTACAAATTGGAGTGGTATGGCATTAAGGGCAAATTGCTACAATGGATAAAGGGATGGTTGAGTAGGAGATGGCAGAGAGTGGTAATAAATTGCAGATGGCTAAGGCCTCCCGATTGCAGTTGGCTGAGGCCTCCTTTAATTAGATATCTATATTTATTAAAAGATCTAGCTTCTTTAGAAGTCCACCTGGATGTTTTTCCATACTGTCTCTAGTTGTTATCTGAAGTGTAAATTATGACTAGATAACACTTCATGTGCCTAGTATACTTTTTTTGGATCATTGGACACAGAGGATTTTTAGATAGCATTTTCCAAGAAAAAATGTGCATCTTTACGGTTTGGAAAATATGGTATTTAAATTTTCAATTTGGGGTTGAACTGAGTGCAACAGCATGCCTATTGCAGGGCTAATTAAAGTTAATGCTTCTGGGCTGCTTTGGAGCAACAACAAAAAGCTAGACAGCTTCTGTTAGTAAACTAGCTACTGCATCTGTTTTATTTTTAAAGCTATTGAGTTGCCAATTAAATACTCCAGGACCTTGCTATTTGTGTGAGTTATATTCCTGAAAATGCTTGTTATTCTAAAGTATCTAGTGTTGATTGTTAAGCAGCACTGGAGGGTCCATTCCCCCAACTCTGCAATCTAATGGGGTCTATGTGGAAAAGGGACTTGGTAGGTTCCTAGTTTGCAAGATTTATATTTTAATTATATGCATTAAATTTAGTACTACATGCATGCCAGCTTCTTCCTCATACCCTTCTTCATACCCATCACTTGAGTTGATTAATGGACCTTTATTTGACAAGATTACAGATAAACTTTGATTAATGTATAAAAAGGTATATGCTATAATGATAATGCTGAAGGCTGACTCAGAAAGATATGAGTGCTTTGAGCACTGCCAAGCAAAAGTAACCATTTTTCCAGAAGTTTTTCCGATTAGCTGTTTGAGAATTTTGCCGAACTATGGGAGCTTCCTGGCCACAGAGTGATGGATTTAAAGTGTATTAGGGAAACATCTTTTTACAGGATGTATGTGTAGTTAATAGAATTAATAAAACATTAAAATAAAACAGTAATGTGATTTAAAACACAAAGAATAAATAGTTATTAACACAATATATGGTTCATAGATACATATTCTTCCATAGCAATTTCCACGTGCATTACTGTCTGTGCAATTAGCATTAGCAAAAAGGGACTTGGTAGATTCCTAGCTTGCAAGACAGATTTTAATTACATGCAATAAAATTAGTAATATATGCATGCCAACTTTGAATTGCCTTGTCTGCAGTGGGCAAGCATCAACAGGTTTTTCTGAAATTATCACAACAGACAGCTGGCATTTAATTTAACATTATTTACGTTAAGATTAATAAATTTTATTATTTATGCTTGGTTAAAGTTAAGCATAGAACAAGAAATCTTACGGACTGTATTACAGTAACCGAGGTAAAGAGAAACAAAGAACAGTTCTCAGTTCTCTTGGTAGAGCTAATAGCACAGATGTTAGAGTCAGGAAGCTATCTCCTAGCAAATTATTTAACCAAGAGAAAAATAACAGTAGAAGTATAAAATACAAAGGGAAAATCTTATAATGTAAAGAGAGGAGTACCTCAGGGCACTCATGCTGGGCCAATCATGTTCAACATCTATATAAATGACATATTCAAAGTAATTAAGAACTCCTTTATAAAAATTTATGCAGATGATATAATCTTATATACAATAGAAAAGAACTTAACAAAAATGGCAAATGATTTACAACATGATGCAATACATTTACAAACTTGGTTGCACGATAATAAATTAGCACTCAGCTTTGAAAAAACAAAATTTTTGGTAATAAGACCTCCTCATCAAACCTTGACATTCAACCCTCTATCAAATTGCACAAACATGATTGCCTACATGATCAGAATTTCAAGAATTGCAAATATCTGACTGTGGAAGAAGTTTCAAATCATCGTTACCTTGGGTTATGGATTGACTACAGTCTAAGTTGGGTAATGCATATAACAAACTTGTACAAAAAAATGAGATTTTATGTGTACTTTTTCTACTACATTAAGAATAAGTTAAATCTTAGAACAAAAGTTACCTTATTTTATGCATTAGTGGACTCCCAACTCAATTATTTAGTAAATATATGGGCACGGGCAAATAAAACAGAAATAAGGGCAATAAACAACTTAATGAATAGGATTCTGAAACTTTTAATGGGGACAAACTCTTGGAATGACCTGAACAAGAGAAGGCAATTTTTGTTGAAACATAAAATACTGTATCCAGTTCAAAAACTGAAGTTAAATCTATTCGTAAAAAATCTTAACACTATTTTTGAAGAATCCAATCTGCAAAGAAATGTCTCACAAAATTTAAGGAACCCAAAAGCAATTACTTTGCCTCACCCTAGGATACTAAATAGATTTGGAGATAGGTACACAATGAATATAATAAACAACTTGTTGGCTAGCATTGATTTCAGGCTCAGGAGAAGTTACCCCATCTCCAAATTAAAATTCCTAATAAGAAAATTCTTGATACTCAATGACACAGTAGATTAGAATTGATATGCAGATAAACTACTACCTCTGTTTATAGTGTGGAATATACTATGTGTAGTGACTTCATAGTCTTTTCTGTAAGATAACAAATTTGTACAAAACTGTTGTAAAGGAAGAATTACAACTTGTTGTCAAGAAATTTACTTTTCTTAACAAGTTCATTTATTGTAAACGAATTCTCTTGATAAATAAAATTGTATTGTATTAGCCATATGTATGGTAAGGGACCTCAAAAAAAAGTAGACTTTTTATTTTTTTAATATATAGCAACATCATTAAGGTGCCCCAAGGATTTCAAAGTGCCAAGGGTGCATTATTGTATAAAGATGGCGCTGCTGAAAAGTGCATTAACTAAAGAATGCTAATTATATTTTTTTAGGAAACATAGGTGACTTCTCAGAGCAACATTTATCCAAAGATGAATTCAGCAGCCTGAAACGCACTTTCAAGTTTAAGCTATTAGGCGCAACAAAAACAAGTAAGTATACACAGTTCGGTAAAGGAAGTACATACAGTTGTAATATTAATTAGGGTGGTAGATTCATATCAGAAATTTATAGCAAATCATTTTGTGGTTAAAAAAAAACAAAAAAACATTTTGTTATCAATTATTTTTAGTAATATAGAAAACACAGTACTGTGTGATTTATTGATGAACAGTTGTAAAACAAAAACTGCTTGGGTTTTGGTTTTTTTTACAATAAATTGATTGATTGAATTAAATTGATTGATTGGACATTGGCTATGAGAGAGTACTGATTGGACATTGGCTATGAGAGTACTGGTGTGAAAGAATTTTGAGTTAATGAGAAGGGATAAGCTAGTTAGAAATTTTTACTGTATTTTTGATTAATTAACATTAAATTGTGTTTGACAAATAGTTTAATAGCATTAGGTACATTCGTTAGCTTATTTTTATTAGCTAGTGATTTTGTAAATTACGACTTATTATTCGTACCACTATTGTATCGCTGTTTTGGCGCAAATATTATAACACGTAACTAGTAGTTCAGTGAAATAGTAAGGTCTAATTGTGATAAATAAATAAGTAGGTGGAAGGTTCTAATGACTTGTTAAGCATATATATATATTTTTTTTAGCCAAGAAATTTAACTTTTTTGTAAGGATATAGCTAAAACTTGTAATGGTAATTACAAGTTTTATACCAGTTGTAATGGTATAGCATAATGTATATCTTTAACTTAATAACACAAGGTATAACATAAAACTTGATAGTGTAATATGTATCGCTGCATTTAGGAATCTATTAGCTTAGTGTAGTACTGTAATAAATTGATTAATTTTATTAATTTTCATTGTTAATTAATTAAATTGTATTTAATTAATCAACTATTACTATTACTACACCCCAGACTAGAGCAGAAAAGCAATGGACACTGAGTAGATGTGGACCAGGGAAGAACCAAAAGGGGCGATTCTCTTACCAATCAGAGTCTAACAAAATGTGCAACGTGTAATGCCTGCCTATATTTCTGGAACAGAACACAATACAGCCTATGTGTAAGTTTGGTGAAGAGAGTGTGAACACATTAGGCGCAAGCTCAGCATTCTGATGGGCGTTTATGAGAGTTTGAAAAGTGGTTTTGAAGTTTGTAGAGTAGATGTTCTTAAAGGAATTAAAAGGAGGGCCCATCAAGTCCACAAATCAACCCCAGATCTCACACTTGTGCATCAGGTAACACATCAGCAATCTCCAAGGCCAAATGCACTGGTCACAAAAGAGGTGATTATTGTCGGTGACTCTGTTGTCAGGGAAATGGGTAATATAATATCAGATATCACCTTTTAAAGTAAAGGCACAAAAGGTGATACGTGTTCATATTGACACAAATTATATAGAGAGCAAGAGATCTGAGGCCTTATTTAACAAGTACAGGGCAATGATGGAAAAAAGTCATGAGTTAGGAGTGAATTTGAAAGTGTCTTCAATTCTACCCAGACACGATAGGAGGGAGCATATATTGAGAGCCTTGTCAATCAATTCGGCCCTGAAAAGAAAGTGCAAGGCTCATGGGATAGAATTTTTCTCAGAGGGGGTCTGTGTGTGTTAACAGGAGAGAGTGTTTTTAAAGGGATGGATACACTTAAATAGAAGGGGTACAAGAATATTTGCTGATGCTATCAAGGCAGTGATAGGTGGGCCAGAATACTGCTAGCATTGAGGAACACACAGACTAATAGATTATCTAGAGCCATAGCCAGAGATGTAGGTTATTCTTGCACAGTTTCTATTGGAAAATGCCAGGGATTAGCATTAGCATTAGCATTAGCATTAGCATTAGTAGAGGCATTTGATGCAAGAAAGCAAGCTTATGCAGCATCAGCCAAAAAAAAAAAAAAAAAAAAAAAAAAGTAACATAAATAAATAAAAATAACCACTTCCACTTCACCCCTCTGTTCGAAATACCTGTCCAGCTGAGCCTTAAACTTATTTAGGCTATCAACTTCCACGACAAGGGATGGAAGTCTGTTCCACCCACCAACCACCCGCTGGCTAAAGGCAAATTTCCGCACATCTATCCTACATCTGTCTTTCCTCAATTTGAATTTATGCCCTCTCAGATGATTTTTCTGAGCTAGAGGAAGAATCCCATCAGCATTGAGCATGCTCAAACCATTCAAGGCTTTGTACACCTCTATCAGATCACCCCGCTGGTGCCTAGTTTCCAGACACTGTAATTTGCAAAACTTAAGCCTTTCTTCGTAAGAGAACCCCTTTGTCCCATTCACCAATCTAGTTGCCCTTCTCTGTACTCGTTCCAGCAGCTCTACATCCTTCCTGAAATGAGGCCTCCAGGCCTGTATACAGTACTCTAGGTGTGGCCTGACCATTGCCTTATACAAGGGAATAATCACCTCCTTATCCCTGCTAGAAAAATTTCTATATATCATTGACAATACACCATGAGCTACTCTTGCAGCTCGTCTGCACTGCTCAGAGAACTTCATATCTGCCTGCACCACCACCCCCAGGTCCCTTTCATTCTCTACCACTGTCAGTGTAGTACCACAGAGTTGATACGTTGCTCTGGGGTTGCTGTTTCCCATATGTAGTACTTTACATTTGTCAATGTTAAACTTCATTTGCCACCTCGAAGCCCATCTGCTCAACCTTTCCAAATCCTGTTGCAGCAGCATAGTGTCAGTAGTGTCCTTGACAACCCCGCCAACCTTTGTATCGTCTGCAAACTTGGACATTAAGCCTGATATACCATCATCAATATCATTTATAAATACAGAAAACAATAAAGGCCCCAATACTGAACCCTGAGGGACTCCACTAATAACATTAGTCCACGATGAGCAGTGTCCATTGATTACCACTCTCTGTCTTCTCCCCCTCAACCACCCCTTTATCCATAGCAGCAACTTGCCTCCAATGCCACACTGCTCCAATTTGTGCAGCAGTCTTCCATGTGCAACAGTATCAAAAGCCTTTCTAAGATCCAAGTATATAATATCAAAGTTATTCCCTGCATCCAGTTCTTTTGTGACTGCATCATAGTATCCAATCAAATTGGTCAGGCAAGACTTCCCCTTAACAAAACCATGCTGTGTCCTAGCTATAACTGAAGTCTTGTCTAGATGATCCTGCAGTGCTTCTTTCACCAGTGCCTCCATTAATTTTCCGGGAACAGAAGTTAAACTCACAGGTCTATAATTACTTGTGTCAGCCTTTGATCCCCCTTTGTGAATTGGGGTCACATTTGCACATCTCCAGTCAATGGGTACCTCCCCTGAGTCCAAGGAAGCTCTCATAATTATGGCTAAGGGTTTGCTTACCTCCTTTGCTGCCTCCTTTAATATAACTGGATAGATCCCATCCACCCCAGGTGCCTTTCTTGTGTTTATCTTCAACAATTTCTCCTCCACTTTGCTCTCAGTTATTACAAGATTCTCTAGCTTACTGCTAGAGTTGAATACACCTCTGGCATTCCCCTCGCTGAATAACTCCTCATGTGTGAATGTCGATGCAAAATATTCATTTAGTTTGTTAGCTACCCGAGCAGGGTCATCAACAGTTGACCCATCGATCTCAAGTGGACCAATCTGATTCATCCCCTTCCTTCTAGAGTTTACATAAGTAAAGAACTCTTTGCTGTTTTTCTTCGCATCCCTTGCCAAGGATCTCTCGTAATCTGCCTTCGCCTGCCTAACCTCCTTTGTAACTTGGTTACAGATCAACTTGTATCTATCATAGGCATCCGTGTCACGTGTTAATTTGTATGTATCCCATGCATTTTTCTTCTCTGCCATATGCCTCATTAGTTCATCTGACAACCATTTAGGCCTAAACCTTGAACAATATTTCTTAGTTGGTATGTAAAGCCTAGTAGCTTCCACGATAAGTTCTTTGAATGCTTCCCATTTTGAATTTGCTGTTGGCAATATCATCAGTTGATCCCACTGTATAGAATTTAAATACTGTCTCAGTCCATTGTAGTCGCCTTTACGAAAGCAATACCCCTTCCCTTTACCCCTAATGGTAGTTACCTCTTTGAGTAACTCCCACTTCAGCACACTGTGATCACTGCCACCAAGTGGTTCATTTATCTGCAGATTCTGAATGCATGAAGAATCACTACTGATAATCAAATCAAGACTATTACTCCCTCTAGTTGCCTCCCGAACATGCTGATGTAGAAAACAATCATCCAATAAATCCACAAAAGCCTTGCTACTGTGTGAGTGACCAGCCCCCAAATTCCAGTCAATATCTGGGAAATTAAAATCCCCCATTATAAGACTCTCTGATTTACTGGCCCACTCTATTTCTTCGAACAGTTTCTTATTATACTCATCAGAGTCATTAGGCCTATAGCACACTCCTACTCTCAATTTTGATCTCCCAATGCTTATGTCACACCAAACTGACTCGACACTGCACTGTCCAGCGATGTCGACTGGCTTCACTTCCTTGGATTTTATGTGTTTCTTAATTAATAGCATAACCCCTCCTCCCTTCCTATCCTGTCTATCCTTTCTGTACACATTGTACTCCCCAAATTCCAGTTCTGCATTTCTTATATCTGTGTGACACCACGTCTCTGAAATCCCCACAATATCTGCCTTTGATGTTTTGAGCAATACCTCAAATTCATCAAATTTATTTACTAAACTCCTAGCATTGGTGTACACACAAGTATACATGCACCTGTTCTTTTTCTTAGCTACCCTAACACAACCCATGTGTTTACTTGTACCCCAATGATTCCCAGCAGTCTCTGAAATATCCTGCATCTTATTTTCCAGGCTGCGGCTCATTTCAATAGAAGCAGTGCAAGAATCACTTTCACCTCTGCCAGTGGCTACTGTTAATCTATTAGTCCTTGTATCCCCCCAATCTAGCAGTTTTCCGACCCACCTAACATTGCCTCGATAGCATCAGCAAACATTCTTGCACCCTTTCTATTTAAGTGTATCCCATCCCTGTAGAAGCAGTCTCTCCTGTTAACAAGTACAGACCAGGCTGAAAAAAATTCTACCCCTTGAGCCCTGCACAATCTTTCCAGGGCCGAATTGATTGACAGGGCTCTCATCATATACTCCCTCCTATCGTGTCTGGGCAGAATTGCAGACACTTTCAATTTCAACCCTAATTCACGGCTTTTTTTCATCAGTGACCTGTACTTGTCAAGTAATTCCGCCGGTCTCCTACTCTTAATGTCATTAGTGCCAACGTGTACAACTATATCACCTTTTGTGCCCTTAAAAGATGATATCCGCTCTACAACGTCATCAACTTTTGCCCCTGGCAGACATAACCTGGTCCTATTCCACCTATCCTTTTTACAAAGCATGTTTCCCGTTTCCCTGACAATAGAGTCACCAACAACTACTAGTTCCTTTGGGACCAGCGCATTCTGCCTTGGGGGTTGCCGCTGTGTTCCGCGATGACCAAGTGCAAGCTCTGGCATTGGTGTGGGCAGCTGAGAGCTTGATGGGCCCCTCACTTGTAATCCTTCGAGGGCATCCACCCTATCCTTCAAGCTCTCATATAGGCCCATAACAACGCTGAGTTGTCGCCTTATCTCCTTACACTCCTTGCATCGCACACACACAAAGACATCCCCCATGGCAGTATCATGTCCCATACTTGACTGCTCCGCAAACATCAAGCAAATAGTGCATCTTACAAGGCTGTGATTCAGAGGACAACTGCCCCCCTCAGTTCTCCCCTGGGCCACAGCATTCCCATTAGCTTGAGCCCTTTGCTTTGCTGCTCTGGTTTGAGTCATGATTTAGATTTACTTTCAATAAAATTTCAATTTCTGTACAAAATTAAATCCTAAACTTGTATCCAAACACAGTTATAACGCTATATTTATGTTTCAGTAACGAGTGTTATCTACGGAATATTTACGTTTCAGTAACGAGTGTTATCTACGAAATATTTACGTTTCAGTAACGAGTGTTATCTGCGAAATCCCTTTATATAACTTTCGTATCAAGTTATGTATTAATTATTTGTTTTTACTAATTATTTATGTTACGTAACCTAAGTGGTTATATGTATAATTAATTATGTTAAATAAAATTAATTATATTACGTTTGTAATCTAAGTCGTTATATGTATTTATTTAAACGTACAATTTAACTGCTAACGAAGTTCAACTAACACTATCTAGTACGGTATATCGTATCACAAAGGCGGGAAAATTACGAACGGTTAGCGGAGTTGAAACACGTGGAAACCTTTACCGATACTTTTATGCAATTACAAGGCCGAGTAAAGAATAAATACACCAAATTAATCAGAAAATCACAAAATAATGTTATACTACTAAATTTAAATCAAAAGTTTTAGAAAAACAATAATTTCAAATCAATAATTAACAAAAATCCACTTAGCGGCTTTGAAAACGACCGTCTCCAGTAGCCTCGATTTCAGGCTCTGCTGTGGTCATCATGAAACAAATGAATGCATGGATGTGTACAGATAACTAAGTGTAAGAACATGTGCATATACACTTATATGTACACTAATGCTAGGAGCATTGTAAAATAAATTTGATATATTTAAAGAACTGATTAAGACATGATATGCAAACACTGTAGAGATAGCGGAGACATCTGAGCAAGCGAAATTATCCCATCAGCATTGAGCCTCCTCAAACCATTCCAGGTCTTGTACACCTCAATCAGATCACTCCTAAGTGCCTAGTCTCCAGATGCTGCAAAATTTAAGCCTCTCCTGGTAAGAGAACCCCTTTGTTCCTCTCACCAATCTTGTTGCCCTTCTCTATACTCGTTCTAGCAACTATACATCCTTCCTAAAATGAGGCCTCCAGGCCTGTATGCAGTACTCAAGGTGTGGCCTGATCATTTCCTTATACAAAGGAATAATCACCTCCTTGTCTTTGCTAGCAAAATTCATATATATCACTGACAAAACTCCATGACCTGCTCTGGCAGCCCGTCTGCACTGCCCAGAGAACTTCATATCTGACTGCATATTACCCCCAGGTATTCTTAATTCTCCACCTCCCTGAGTGTAGTACCACACAGTTGGTATGTTTATCTTGGGTTACTGCTATCCATATGCAGTACTTTTCATTTGTCAATATTAAACTTCAGTTGCCATTCTCAGCCCATCTACCTAACTTTTCTAGATTCTGTTGCAGTAGCATACTGTGTTGACTATCATTAACAACCCTGCCAACCTTTGTATCATCTTCAAACTTAGACATTAAGCCTGATATACCTTCATCGATATCATTGATAAATACACAAAACAAGAATGGACCTAGCACCGAACCTGGGGCACTCCACTAATAACATTAGCCCACCTATACTAGTGTCCGTTTATTACCACTCTCTGCTGTCTCCCACTCTACCATCCCTTTATTCATTGCAGCAACTTGCCCTTAATACTATATCAATCCAATTTGTATATTGTCTTTGATACTGTTGCACAGTCTTCCATGTGCAACAGTATCAAACGTTTTCCTGAAATCTAAGTATATGATATCAAAATTATATTTTGCATCCAGTTCCTTTGTGACCACATCGTAGTATCCAATCGAACTGGTCAGACAAGACTTTTTCCCCTTAATAAACCCATGCTGTGTCTGAACTATTACTGCAGCCTTGTCCAGATGATCCTGCAGTGCTTCTTTAACCAGTGACTCCATCATTTTCCCTGAAACAGAAGTCAAACTAACAGGTCTCTAATTACTCATTTCACCCTTTGAACTACCTTTCTGAATTGGGTTTACATTTGCATATCTCCAGTCCATGGGGACCTCCCTTGAATCTAAGGGATCTAAGGCTTTCCTGAAATCTAAGTATATGATATCAAAATTATTTTTTGCATCCAGTTCCTTTGTGACCAATCAGACTGGTCAGACAAGATACGTCCCCTTATCAAACCCATCCTGTGCCTTAACTATTACTGCAGTCTTGTCTAGATGATCCTGCAACTCTTCTTTAACTAGTGACTCCATCGTTTTTCCTGAAACAGAAGTCAAACTAACAGGTCTGTAATTACTCTTGTCACCCTTTGAATTCCCTTTGTGAATTGGGGTTACATTTGCACATCTCCAGTCCATGGGGACCTCCCCTGAATCTAAGAATGCTCTCATAATTATGGCTAAGGGTTTGCTTACTTCCTTTGCTGCCTCCTTCAATATTACTGGATAGATTCCATCCACCCCAGGTGCATTTTTTATGTTTAACTTCAACAATTTCTTCTCCACTTTGCTCACTGTTATTACAAAATTATTTAGCTCCCTGTTAGTTTAGTAAACTTCTGTCCTGCCCTTTCTAACAGAATTCCTCATATGTGAATGTTGATGCAAGATACTCATTCAGTTTGTCACCTATCTGAGCAGGATTATCAACAGTCAAACCACAACATCAAGTAGACCAATCTGATTCATCCCCTTCTAGAATTTACATAAATAAAGAAGTCTTTGTTGTTTTTCTTTGTATTCTTTGCCAAGAATTTCTCATAATCAGCCTTCGATCAAATGTTGACCTGTGTAATTATAGACCTGTTAGTTTAATTCCTGTTCCAGGGATAATAACAGATTAACTGGTAAAAGAAGTAATGCAGGATCATCTCGACAAGGCCATAATTATATGTCAAAAACAGAATGGGTTTGTTAAGGGGAAATCTTGTTTAACCAGTTTGATCGGTTAGTACCATGTGGTCCCAAGGAAGTGGAAGCAAAAAATAATTCTGATATCATATACTTTGATTTCAGGAAAGCTTTTGATACTGTTGCACATGGAGGACTGCTGTTCAGATTGGAGCAGTGTGATATTAAGGGCAAGATGTTTAAGTGGGAGAAAACAGAGAGTGGTGATCAATAGGTATTGCTCTTTGTTGACTGAAGTGGAGTTCCTCAGGGTTCAGTGTTGGGCCCATTGTTGTTTTCTATATTTATCAATTATGTTGATGAAAGCACATCAGGCTTAATGTCCAAGTTTGCAGATGATACAAAAGTTGGTAGGTTGGTTAATGATAGTATGCTATTGCAACAGAATCTAGAAAAGTGAGGCAGATGGGCTCAGAAAGGGAAATTGAAGTTTAATTTCAATAAATATGATGCTTTTTTGCATCGTATGCCTCTGCTAATGTTAAATGCAAAGTACTGAATATTATTATTATTAGCCATATGGTGCAATGAAGCCTGAGACTTATGCTGCACCAGCCAAAAAAAAAAATTTCTGAATTACCCTGAGAGAGAGAGAGAGTCAGAAGTAGAAAGGAATCACCAATAAACAGAAGAATGATGATAACCAGCTGAGGACCCTGGGTATGCCAAGCCCATACTCACCAAATGTGAGCCCTTGGGGTTGATGGGTCAGTAGTACCCCAGAGTAGCATATCAACTGCGTGGTACTACACTCAGGATAGTAGAAAATAGAAAAGACCTGGGGGTAATTGTATAATCAGATATAAAGTTCTCTTAGCAATGCTGACAAGCTGAGGACAGCTCATGGGCTTTTGTCAATGATATACAAGAATTTTGGTAGATGGGATTTGGATGTTGTTGTTGTTGTTGTTGTTATTTTTTTAGCAGTATTAGCAACTAAGGCCATATTGCTCCGGGAATATGTGGTGGTCATTCCCTGACCTTTCCGCATCCTCCGTATTTGGTGGCGACGGGCTTGAACCCCGGTCTAATCAAGAAGCGTGTGCTACGCACTGCTGCTCCTTCCCACCTGGCTATGGAGGCGCTGCAGGATTAGGATGTGATTATACCATTATGTATAAGGCAATAGTCAGACCACATTTTGAGTACTGGCTACCAGTCTAGAGGCCTCATTTTAGGAAGGATGTAGAACTGCTGGAATGAGTACAGAGAAAGACAAGATTGGTGAGGGGAACAAAGGGGGTGCTGTTATTAAGAAAAGCTTCAGTTCTGCAAAATTCAGCATCTGGAGACTAAGCACCTGTGAAGTGCTCTGATTGTGGTGTTTAAAGCATTGAATGGATTGAACAAGCTCAGTGCTGATGGGATTCTCTCTCTGTTGTTCAGACCACACATGAGGGGGCATAAATTCAAATCAAGGAAGAACAATTGCAAAATCGATGTGCAGAAATTTGCCTTTAGTCAATGGTTGGTTGGTTGGTTGTTGGAACAAACTTTCATCTGTTATCGTGGAAGTTGATAGTTTAAATAAATTCATGAATAGGTGAAATGGGAGGGTTTTTTTTTTTTTTTGGCTGATGTTGTTATAAGCTTGTTTTCTTGCATCATTTGTCACTGCTTTTGAACAATTAATGTTTTACAGAGTTCTTTGTATTATATCCATCTTATCACATAGTATCATGTTTTCTTATACTGTTGTTTATTCTGCATTGAAAATATGCCTTTCAATATGCCATCTGCAAGACACTCCTTTTTTTTTTTCTTTTAATTATAAAAAAATAATTTTTAGGCTTCTTACTGAATTGAAAATGATATCCTATTAAGTGTGATTTGCTAAATTCAATTTAAAATACTTAACAAAAATTAACAAGAAAAACCAATAATAATGAATAATTGGTTTTTTATTGTATTTCTTAGAATTTTCAAGGTCACTCATCTCTTGAACTGAAACAGAGATGCTCACATGGTGTCTTCTGGATGCCATATTAACATTTGTTTTTGCCAGCTGCTTGCATTTGATTTCTGCAAAGCCATCAAACAAAATCTCTAAAGCAGTTCTTGGCATTTCAAAGAAGTTACATAAGTATGAAGTTAAGAGTACCAGAAACATATGCAATAGCTCACTGCTTGAGCAATTTTATTCAACACAAAACAAAAAATTTATTTCTTATAATATCATCATAATGAAAACAGAAAATACAGTATAATCATTTAGAGTACATTAATGGGGAAAGAGTACATTTAGATATATTGGAGATTTGATTAATTTCAAATAAAAAAAAAAAACAGAAAAATTTTAAAATGTGGCACCTGTCAGGTGCTACATCAGCAGCAGAGGATTAAAGTGCATCCATTTTTTCCTAGCTTCCAATTTAACTTTTCAATATATATTTTTAATATTATAAACTTCTTTGTGGCTCCAGATGTAAATATTTTACTTTAAAATCAAAATTCATATTTTTCCTTATAAACAGTCATGGTTCCAGTCATTTTCCTGCTACCTCACCATGAATAGACCTCACTGATGCTATTAATTTTGATACCCCCCAGAGTTATTGCCTGGATGCAATAACTTCCAGGCTTTAATTTTAACACAACTCTATAAATAAATGATTTAACTGTTTTAAATCATTGCTTTTTTAGACTAATATGCAGTGTGTTAAAAAAGAGTAAAAGTAGAAATTTTGACATTTTCACAATTTGCACCATTTCTTCACCAGTGCAAAGAAAAGCATAAAGGATCTCTTGATAAAGCTCACCTTGGGGTGAATATACTTTTGTATGTATTACAAGATGGATTTGTATTTGCAAATAAAGGATATTATTATTATAAAAGAAGAATTTTCTAATATTATAAATTTTATGTGAACAAAAATCAGACTAAGAATGAACAGACAAGCATATGAGAGCTGATTCTTCTTAGCATGCAATTATGAATAAATTATCAAAATCTAAATGTATATGTCATTATCTATAATACATATACTAACAACAGAAGATAGAATAATATTAGATAACTGTAAAATTAAATCACCTTTATTGTTTTTATTTCAGGATTTATGGAAAAGTTCCTCAGAAAGGCCAAGAATATGCCAAATGCCTGTGGCAACAGATGTGCAGCTAAAATTAGTAGGCTGGAGAGGGTTTTACATCTTCGTGAACTGAGCAAGAAGAACCAGTGTTTGCCTGGAGAAGTAACTTTTCATAAATAACTGAATACAACTTTAAAACTATTGCTCAGAGTATCAGACACAGCAGCCGTCTTCACTTAAATACATTCATTATTCAGGGACCTTACAGTTATACAACTGTTATTTAATGTTATGTGCATCAGAATGAGTGAGTGAGTGTCAGTGATTGATAGAGAAGGAGAGAGAGAGAGAGAGATCAGCTGTTTATATGAAAAACTACAAGGAAGAATAGCCTATCAAAAGGTGCTGTTGTAATTCAATTTCTTATCCCTGTTGACAAACATTACTGGCAAATATTTTCTTAAACTTGTATACTAATTTAATAGTAATGCATTCAAGGGGAAATCTATCCCATTGGGCTACCAAAGATGAGAAATTGCTTTTCTTGTCTAATCAATCAAAAATATATTTTGTTGAGTTTATAATCTCTTGAAGAATACTGTTTACCATATTTTACAAATGTCAGTTATCATTCCAGAGCATTACTGCAATTAAATCATAGGTGAGATAACAAGAAATCATACATTACTGAAAAGGAAAATTCTCAGTTTCTTTTCAATACTGAACAGGGAGTTTCCAATTTAGAGAATAAATGGAAATTTATTTATTCAAAAATTGCTAATGAATTCTTACATTCTTTGTTATTACTGTTTTTATGGCACATCAGTACCTTAGGATATATTGCACCAGTGCATCATGTCCATAGGAGTGCACATTCATAGGTTGATTTATATGTTGTGTGGGGAAAAGGCTTTCACTTGAGACCAGATAACTGTAGCCCCACATGGGTTCCACAGTCTTTAAGAATTCCTCCAATTTCTAACAGTTTCAAATCCAAATGAGTGACTAAAGGCAAAACTGATATACTGCCACGAATTATACATACAATATATACTGCCAAAAGAAATATCCTAGATGCTCACCTGCAAGGTTTCTCTTTCCGTAATTACTCAATTTGAATTCCATTCACTCACTATGCTGATGTCCAGTTGCCAATCAATTCTTCCATACTTTATTCAGAATTATTGAATTGATGATGTCTTGATTTTTTCTGGTTTGTTGGGAAAGAGGTGGGAAAACTGCATTGCATTTGTTTTGCCATAGATCACTACAGAGGAGCCTGCAATATTCAGTCAAAGAATGACTATGAAACTGACAGTAGGCTTTCTATGATGAAAAGAATTCTTGAAAAGTTTCTTTGTATTGCTATGTGGCTTTGTTATCTTATAGAGATGTAATGCAATAAAGTTCTAAAATGGGAAAGAGCACTTGTAGGACATCCATATTCTATATTTCGGGCCTCTCCAAAGAAGAATCCCCCCTCTTTCACCTAGTTTAATAAATAGATCAAAACTTTAAGATAACTTTTTTTTTTTTTTTTTTTTTTTTTTTTATCCTTAAAACCTTAAATAAAAAGGTTTTAACCACTTTATTATTATTAGTTCATCCCCTTCTGATATTTACCTACAAATTCATTTACACACAGAAAGGAATGCATACACAAAGTTTGGCATCATAAACATGCTTTGGTCAAGACAGTGCCAGAATCGGGGGGTAGAACTTTCTATAACATCAAGAAAGACTATTTTAGTCCCTTTTTTCTTTTCTTTTAGTTTTTATATGGTATACGAAAATGTAAACTTTTGTTTTGGCTTGTATTTGGCATGCAGGCTGGTAATGATTTGCCATCTCTGTCTTGGCGAAAAACAAAACCAGTATCATTAACAAGAATTAAAATGTTATCAAAATTGATTATTTCTGAATTCTATACTTAACTTGCAGAATTGTTATCAATATATTTTTTAAAACTATTTTTGGAACAGATAATCTGTTTTTGTTCTTTGATCAATCCTCCATTATAAATTTTGTCTAACTTCTGTGTGGTACCTTATTATAGGCTTTCTTCAAAAATGCATCCAGCTTATAAACTTATCCAACTTAATATTTACATAAAAATATGTTTGATAGTTTTTTTTTTGGATGTATATCTAAGCATTATTTACTATCTTTTTTGAATTAATATGAATAAAACATAAAAACTTTATAAGGAAATTATATTGCAAAGATTCTAATAAGAAAGAATTAAAGATTTGGCCCACAATTTCAAGTATATGTTTTACTTTACTTAATAAGATATTGCTTATATTAGCTTCATGCTAATTGTATATCCAAAAAAGGGAAAATAATTGTCTATTTAATTCTGTTACTAAAAGTTTTTGATAGTGTCGTATTTCAGACAGAGTGAGGAATTCTTAGAAAAAGTTAGTAGGAGCACTGTGTGTAAACAGGGTAATGCATTTTGTGTATATTTTTGTGCTGTGATCTGTGCGCAAGATTTGTAGACATTTTTAAAGATAAAAGGGAAAAAAAGAGAAAAATCTTGTAAAAAGTGGTACTTTTATTTAATTTAAACTGTGATGTTTTAACATTTTACAGGATTACATCTGGTGCATTAGTATACATTGATGAGCCAAAACATTACGATCACCTGCCTAATATGTTGGTCCTCCACGTGCAGCCAAAACAGCTCGTACCTGGCAAGGCATGGATGTTACAAGATTTCTAATTGTCTTGTGATACCAACACGTAACCAGCAGATCCTTTAACTCCTGTAAGGTTTGTGGTTGAGATGCCGCAGATCGGAGTTGCTGTTCCAACACAAACCGCAAATGCTCAATGGGATTGGTGTCTGCGGAATTTGGAGGCCAGGGCAATACATGGAAGTCTTCTTCATGTTCCGCGAACCAGTCTCGAACAATCCGGGCAGTGTGGCATGGCCATTATCCTGCTGAAAGAGACAGCACTGCCAGATGGGGAAGACCGTTGCCTCAGCAATGATGTTTAGGTAGGTGGTAGACATCAGAGTGCCCGGCACATGGATGACTGGACCCAGGATACCATGGGTCCAGTCAGAACATCACCCAGCAGAACATCGCCCAAAACATGACACCACAAACTTATTTTCATCCCATGGTGCATCCAAGCGCCATCACTTCCCCAGGTAAACGACACGCACGTATCCAGCCATCCACATGATGCAACAGGAAACATGATTTGTTGGACCAGATGACCTGCTTACAATCACTTAAGGTGCAGTTTCGATGCTTGCTTGTCCATTGTTGGCACTGTTTCCAGTGAACCGTGGTTAGCATGGACACTAGGAGCTGCCTGTGGCTACAAAGCCCCATTTTCAGCAGGGTTTGATGTACTGTGTGTGTTGTGACACATTACTCCCATCACCAGCATCTCACTTACCGGTGAGTTGCGCCACAGTCACCCTTCTGTTGCCACGTACCATTCGGGAGAGCCTTTGCATACCTTGAGCATCAATGAGCTGTGGTCGCTCAACACCTTGCTGGTGGTTCGTGGGTTTTCCCTCCTCAGACCACTTTCAGTAGGTTGTTGTTGTTGTTTGGTTTTTAGGAGCATTAGCAACTAAGGCCATATTGCTCCAGAATATGCGGTGGTCATTCCTTGACCTTTCCGCATCCTCCGTATTTGGTGGTGACGGGCTCGAATCCCGGTCTAATCAAGAAGCGTGTGCTACGCACTGCTGCTCCTTCCCACCTGGCTACGGAGGGGCCATTTTCAGTAGGTACTAACCACGGCTGACCGTGAGCACCCCACCAGCTGTGCCGTTTCGGATATGCTCTGACCCAGTCATCTGGCCATTATAATTTGTCCTTTGTCAAACTCGCTCAAGTCTGCTGCCTTTCCCATCTGAAGAACTGATTAACGGAGATCAGTATCAGGTGTTTTTTATACTGTGTCCCGACCAGCACCCTAGTTCACCTGCAGTTGCTTCAATTTGCTTAACGACTCGCTGGTCATTAAGCAAATTGAAGGGAAAGGGTCGATGGGAAAGGCAGCAGCTCAAGTCTGCTGCCTTTCCCATCTAAAGAACTGATTAATGGAGATCAGTATCAGGTGTTTTTTATACTGTGTCCCGACCTGCGCCCTAGTTCACCTGCAGTTGCTTCAATTTGCTTAACGACTCGCTGGTTATAATGTTTTGGCCTCATCAATGTATGTTCAATGCCATTGCATTAATATATGTTCATTGCCATTCAAATTGATGATCTTATGAACTTAATTGTGATCTTTTCATTTGTTTTCATATTCAATCTTATCAAGATGAAATGTAATTTATACTCTTTAATTTAAAATTTATGTTCACTCTCATAGAAACTTCATTTCTTAATGAGTACTGAGATGTATTTAAGTCAATTACCTCTCGATTACCATCATTAATTCCATAATTTGTTAAAAATCATTTTGGTTCCTCAAGCAAGTGATAATTTTTTGTGTACTTGAATAAAATTATGCTATTTGAATTTTGTAGATGCCCCTATAGAATTAAAAATACCTGTTTCAAAGAAAAGCATATGCCACAGTCCTATGGAGATTTGGAATGAGAAGTCGACCCTGCTATTTTAAAATAAGATATATAAATCTCTCATACTTCTTTAGACGCAATATCAATTTAAATTATTTTGATTAATTCAGGAATAAACCTACTGGTAAGTTATTGACTTAATCTTACTACTGAAGAAATTCTATCCCATGGTAATAGTCAGTGCTGTGCTCAGATGATTTAGCACCAGGGACAAACAGTTCATACTGTATTCTCTGCATTTTAAAATTTATTTATTTAATTTCCACACCCCTTGCAGTATGTGCCTGGAGTAAATGCCCCATTTGCCCATGCCTTGGCATGACCCTCATAATAGTAATAGTTCACATTAATACCCATCATACTGAACTTTATTTGGTCCACTGCTGTAGTTTTATATCTTGGATATGTAACTACTACAATTTTCCTGTTTTAATTTTATCAATCCCTCCCTCATGAAAATTCTTCACAATGCACTTTTAATTTGCAGATGAAATATTCTTATAAATATGTGGCATTTTCTGGGAATGTTTACAACTTAAATGCTTTAAGCCAAAGGAAAAACCATTCTTGCTGGATTTTTATAACTTTTCAAAAAACTGGTATGTTTATTATAAATTAAAACCTATAACTTTGATGTTTATATTTTTTCTTGCTACAAAAATAATTTTAAATATTTGTTTTATAAAGCTACTTAATTTGATTTATAAATTTTTCTCTCTAGAGTGCATGTGTAGAACGCACCGTATTTTAACCTTTCGCCACATGCACCCTCAATTTTAAGGACACCCATGTAGCGTCTGTGTGATTCCCTTTTTGTTTTTATAAAAAAAAATCATTTGTTTCTTTTCACTGAACCAAAAATGATGATTCATTAATTATAATATGTTAAAGCAATTAAAAAATATTGAAAAAATAAATAAATGAGAGAAACCATTAATAAAAGATTTTCTCATATTTTTTAGAATTTACGGTCACTGATGCCCCCCAGATTGAAACCAAAAGATCCGATCCCCAACACACTTCCATGGCAGATGCAAGATCTGCCATGCAAGTTGAATGTTTAGACAGACATTCAACAAATTGAATGTCTGTCTAAATTTTTGTTGACTGTTCATATTCAGCCAGCAAAATCAGAGCTCTACAGTGAGATTAAAAGAAATACCTATTACTGGTGTCTCACAGATGCCACATGGGAATGGGAGTTGCCTGCATCTGTTAAATTCTAAACAACAATTTAATTTGTAATTCATTTAACTCATAATTCATAGTATATTGAAATGAAAACAGAAAATACTGAATAACCAGTTAGAGAATATTGGTAGGCAAAAAGTGGTGCATGTCAGACATAATATTAGCAATGGAAGTTTAAAAATATTTTTTATGTACTGGTACACTTCATATTAGCATTAGCATTAGTTGAGGCATATGATGCAAGAAAGAAAGCTTATACAGAATCAGCCAAAAAAAAGAAAAAAAAAAATTTTGATTTCACCCATCGATTCACTCCCAAAGTTTGCCCACTTCTTTGAATTTATTTACGCTATCAACTTCCATAACAACAGATGGAAGTCAGTTCCAGCAGTCAACTACCCATTGGCTAAAGACAAACTTCTGCACATCTATTCTACAACTGTCTTACCTCAATTTGAATCTATGCAGCCCTCAGATTCTTAGTCTGAGCAAGTGGAAGTATCCCCTCAGTATTGAGCCTGCTCAAACCATCCAAGGTCTTATACACCTCAATCAGATCACCTCTCAGGTGCCTAGTCTCCATATGCTGCAACTTGCAGAACTTAAGACTTTCTTCATAAGCACACCCCTTTGTTCCTCTCACCAATCATGTTGCCCTTCTCTGTACTCATTCTAGCAACTCCACATCCTTCCTAAAATGAGGCCTCCAAACCTGTATACAGTACTCAAGGTATAGCCTGACCACTGCCGTATACAAAGGGATAATCACCTCCTTGTCTCTGCTAGCAAAATTCCTATATATCATTGAGAAAACTCCATTACCTGCTCTGGCAGCCCGTCTGCACTGTTCAGAGAACTTCATATCCGACTGCACAATTACCCCCAGGTCTTTTTCATTCTCCACCTCCCTTAGTGTAGTACCACAGAGTTGGCACGTTTCTCTTGGATTACTGCTACTCATATGCAGTGCTTTGCATTTGTTAATGTTAAACTTCAGTTGCCTATCTGTAACTTTTCTAGATTCTGTTGTAGTAGCATACTGTCTTTAATGATATTTACAACCCTGCGAACCTTTGCATCGTCTGCAAACTTGGACATTAAGCCTGATATACCTTCATCGATATCACTCAGTGATATCGATGAAGAGCAGTGTCCATTTATTACTACTCTCTGCAGTCAACTACCAGTCAACTCCAACTAAACCATCCCTTTTACCTATTGCAGTAACTTGCCCTTAATGCTATATCACTCCAATTTGTACAGCAGTCTTCCACGTACAACAGTATCAAAAGCTTTCTGAAATCAAAGTATATGATATCAAAATTATTTTTAGCATCCAGTTCCTTTGTTACCACATCGTAATATCCAATTGAATTGGTCAGACAAGACTTCCCCTTAACAAACCCATGCTATGTCTGAACTATTGCTGCTGTCCTGTGTAGGTGATCCTGTATCACCTCTTTAACCAGTGACTCAGATAGAAAACAAACTGAATAAGTATTTTGCATCTACATTCACACGTGAGAAGTTATTAAGGTTTGAAAATGCTACAAGGTTATCAAATTGTAACAGGGTGCTTAATGATTTTGTAATAACTGACAACAAAGTGGAGGAGAAATTGTTGAAGTTAAACATAAGAAAGGCACCTGGGATGAATGGGATCTATCCAGTTATATTAAAGGAGGCGGCAAAGGAAGTAAGCAAACCCTTAGCCATAATTATGAGAGCATCCTTGGACTCAGGGGAAGTCCCCACGGACTGGAGATGTGCAAATGTATCCCCAATTCACAAAGGGGGATCGAAGGGTTACACGAGTAATTACAGACCAGTTAGTTTAACTTCTGTTCCGGGTAAAATAATGGAGTCACTGGTTAAAGATGCATTGCAGGATCATCTAGACAAGACTGCAACAATAATTCAGACACAGCATGTGTTTGTTAAGGGAAAGTCTTGTCTGACAAATTTTATTGGTTATTATGATGTGGTTACAAAGGAACTGGATGCAAAAAATAATTTTGATATCATATACTTGGATTTCAGGAAAGCTTTTGACACTGTTGCGCATGGAAGACTACTGTACAAATTGGAGCAGAATGGTATTAAGGGTAAGTTGCTACAATGGATAAAAGGATGGTTAAGTGGGAGAAGACAGAGGGTGGTAATCAATGAGTGCTGCTCTTCGTGGACTAATGTTATTAGTGGAGTCCCACAGGGTTCAGTGTTGGGTGCACTGTTGTTTTGTATATTTATCAATAATATTTGATGAAGGTATATCAGGCTTAGTATCGAAGTTTGCAGATGATACAAAGGTTGGGAGGGTTGGTAATGACAGTAATGGTAGTATGTTACTGCAACAGGATCTAGAAAATTTGGGCAGATGGGCTGAGAAGTGGCAACTGAAGTTTAACATTGACAAATGCAAAATATTGCATATGGGTAGAAGTAACCCCAGAGAAACGTACCAACTGTGTGGTACTACACTTGGACCACAAAGGTGCAAGTTATTTTCCCCAGAGGAGGTAAAAAATGAAAAAGACCTGGGAGTAATTATGCAGTCAGATATTAAGTTTTCTGAGTAACAGACAGGCTGCCAGGACAGGTCATGGGGTGTTGTCAATGATATATAGGAATTTTGTTACAGGGAAAAGGAGGTGACTGTCCCTCTGTATAAGGCAATGGTCAGGCCATGCCTTGAGTACTGTGTACAGGTCTGGAGGCATCATTTTAGGAAGGATGTAGATTTGCTTCAGCATGTACAGAGAAGGGCAACAAGACTGGTGAGGGGAATGAAGGATCCTCTTACCAGGAGAGGCTTAAGTTCTGCAAATTGCAGCAGCTGGAGACTAGGCACCTGCGAGGTGATCTGATTGAGGTGTATAAGGCCTTGAATGGGTTGAGTATGCTGAATTCTGATCTGATCCTTCCACTTGTTCAGATTAAGAACCTAATGGGGCAGAAATTGAAATTGAGGAAGGCCAGATGTAGAATAGATGCGCGGAAATTTGCCTTTAGCCAGCGAGTGGTTAATTGCTGGAACAAACTTCCATCTGTCGTTGTGTAAGTTGATAAGTTAAATAAATTTAAGGAGGAACTGAACAAATATTTAAAGGGGATTGTTTTGTAATTTTTTTTTTTTTTGGCTGATGCTGCATAAGCTCATACGCTTGCTTTCTTGCATCACATGCTACTACTATTACTACTCCATCATTTTCCCCAGAACAGAAGTTAAACTAACAGGTCTATAGTTATTTATGTCACCCTTTGAACCCCTTTTGTGAATTGGGGATACCTTTGCACATCTCCAGTCCACCAGGACCTCCCCTGACTCTAAGGACGCTCTCATAATTATGGCTAAGGGTTTGCTTACTTCCCTTGCTGCCTCCTTCATTATAACTGGATAGATTCCATCTGCGCCAGATGCCTGTTTTATGTTTAACTTCAACAATTTCTCCTCCACTTTGCTCTCAGTTATCACAAAATCACTTAGCTCCCTGTTAAAGTTTGATGAACTTCTGTCATTCCCCTCCTTGAATAAATCCCCATGTGTGAATTTAGATACAAAATACTCATTCACTTTATCAGCTACTTGAGCAGGATCATCAATAGTCAAACCAACTAGATTCATCCCCTTCCTTCCTTCTAGAGTTTACATAAGTAAAGAACTCTTTGCTGTTTCTCTTGGCATCCTTTGCAAAAGATTTTTCATAATCTGCCTTTTTCAGCTTGTATCTGTCATAGGCTTGTGTCACTGATAATTTATATGCATCCCATGCATTTTTCTTCTCTGCCACGAGCCTCATCAATTCATCCAACATCCATTTACACCTTGACTTTGAACAGTATTTCTTAGTTGGTATGAAAAGCCTAGTAGTCTCCAAGATTAAGTCCCTGAAGGCTTCCCATTTAGAATTCCCATTGGTAACATCATCAGTTGATTCCACTCTATTCAATTTAAAAACAGTCTGGACCTCTGTAGTCACCTTTACAAAAATCGTTCCCTTTACCCTTGATCGTAGTTACATCTTTAAGTAAAACCCCCATCAGTACACTGTGATCACTGTCACCTAGTGGTTCCTTTATCTTCAAATTCCTAATGCATGCATCATCACTGCTGATAATCAGATCAAGGGTATTACTCCCTGTGGTTGCCTCTTGAACAATTTGCTGTAGAAAACAATTCTCCAATAAATCCACAAAAAAGTCTTGCTAGTGTGCGAGTCAATCACAAGTTCTAGTCAATATCTGGAAAGTTAACATCCCACATTACAAGACATTGATTTACTGGCCCATTCTATTTCTCTGCACAACTGTTCATTGTACTCATCAGCGTCATTAGGCCTATAACATACTCCTACTCTCATTTTCCCTTTCCCAGTGTTTATGTCACACTAAACAGACTCAACATTGCACTGGCCACCTATGTCAACTGGATGTGCTGTCTTAAGATTTTTTGTGCTTTTTGATTAAAAGCATAATCTCTCCACCTCCTATCCTGCGTGCCCTTTCTGGACACGCAGGATACTCCCTGTTTTCAAATTCTGCATCCCTTATATATGAGGTACACTACATCTCTGATATCCCAACAATGTCTGCATTTGATGTCACCAGCACTTTAAAATCACAAATTTATTTAATACACCCATAGCATTCAGGTACATGCAAGTATACATGAACCTGTTCTTACTCTTAGTTACCTTAACACAGCTCATGTATTTACTTGTTCCATGATGACTCCCAGCAGCTCTTGCTGTTGGGTGTCAACTTGCAACAACTCCCCAGCAACTTGCTCTCTAGACTGCTGCTCATTACAATAGAAGCAGTGCAAGAATCACTTTTGCTTCTGCCTGCGGCTACCATTAATCTTTTAGTCTGTGAATCCCCCCTCCAAACTAGCAGTTTTCCGACCCACCTAACACTACCTTGATAGCATCAACAAATATTCTTGCACCCTTTCTATTTAAGTGTATCCCATCCCTGTAGAAGCACCTTCTCCTGTTAACAAGCACAGACCTCCTGAGAAAAATTCTACCCCGTGAGCCTTGCACAATCTCTCCAGGGCCGAATTGATTGACAAGGCTCCCATCATATACTCCTTTCTATCGTGTCTGCTCAGAATTGCAGACACTTTCAAATTTAACCCTAACTCGTGACTTTTTTTTTCAGCATTGACCTATACTTGTTAAGTAAAAATGAGATCTCTTACGGTCATTAGTGTCAACATGTACAATATCACCTTTTGTGTCCTTAAAAGATGATATCTGCTCTACATCATCAACTTTTGCCCCTGGCCGACATACCCTGGTCCTGTTCCACCTTATCCTTTTTGCATACTATATTCCCCGTCTCCCTGACAATAGAGTCACTGACAATAACTAGTTCCTGTGGGACTAGCGCATTCTGCCTTGGAGATTGCCGCTGTGTTGCCTGATGCACAGGAGTGAGCTCTGGCACTGAGTTGGGCAGCTGAAAGCTTGACAGGCTCCTCATATTAATTTCTTAGAGAGCATTTACCCTACACCTCAAACTGTCATAGTCGCTCATCAGAATGCTGAGTTGGCACCTAATTTCTTCACAGTCTCTGCACCTAGCACACACACATATCCTGTTCTAGACAGGTCTGCAAACATTTCACATTTTGCACATTATTTAGACTGTGATGCATGGGAGAAGCATCCCCTTCAATTCTCCTGCAAGCCACAGCACTCTGGCTATTCTGTGAAAACTGCTTTGCTGCTCTAGTCTGGGTCATGATTCCATTTAAATATAATTTAATTAGCAACAAAATTTAATAAGATTAATAAATTATATTGATAATGCCATACTAATCTAATAGATTTCTAATACACTGCTATGTATTTCGCTATCTAATTTTATGTTAAACCTTACGGTATTCCGTATTGTATAACAATGCCGGCAAGTTATGAATGTAAAATCTACGGACACTAAATATTAACTTTTAAAATCGCTACCTAAATTCAAAATAAACCACGGAGCTTGGCTAGAACTATAAAGCTACTTATAGAAAATAATTTAGTATAACAATTAAGTTAATAAAACGATTAAATATAAATGAAAACTTAGCATTCGCTGGAGCTGCAAAAATCTTGACCAATATGGTATTGTCTATATAAGTAGTCTGGCCCTTACAAGCCGTGTTGTATGAGTAGGCTATCATGAGCTTAAATAATGTCTCTTCATAACGTACTAATATAAAGTACAAATAGTGGTGGACAAAAAGTGGCACCCTGTCAGACACTATATTAACAAAGGAAGGTTAAACATTTTTTATGTACTGGTACACTTCATTCTAGTCTGGCCCATATAAGCTGCACAACCCATACATGTTGTGTGAGTTGGCTATCATGAAATTAAGTAATGTCTCTTTGTAACTTACTAACCTAAACTACAAATATAAAGATAACAAACTGCACAAATAAACAGTTAAAGTCACAATATAATTTAGGGCTAGAGTCTCAGGTTACAAAACCCAAGGCTCTAAGGTACCTGCCCACCCACTGATGAGGAGCCAATAAGCTCCGAAATGGTCCCATATGGGTGGTATCTGCCAAGAATAAGTAACAGCAGTCTTCTCTTTTGGTGAAGTAATACCTATTCGAGGGTGTGCAATGTCATGGTACCTTGTGAAGGTATTCACAATATAAGATATACTTAATTGATGCAAATTCATAACTACTTAAGTAGTTGGCTACGTACAGAAATGATGCTATTGCACTAACTTGTACTTACAGTTACAGTCATTAACAGACCATTACATTATAATAAGCATTATTTAATATCTATCATCAATTTAATATTAAATATTGGAAATTCTACAGTAACAGTAATTAACTATATAATATCGGTGTAGATACACCATAGTTAACCCATAAATTTGAACTATGCATGTAGTGTAAAACGCATCATTTTAATTGTATCTCATATTGTGGGCCCAATGATGATGAAGCCCACTAGCTTCGAAACGATCGTCTGGGTGGTGGTATCCTCTGAAAATAAATAACAGTAGTCTTCTCTACTATAGAAGCGTTAATTATTTGAAGTAGTGCAATACCAATTATCTCGTTGTGTAGGCACCCACAATATGAGATACAATTAAAAACGATGCCTTTTACACTACATACATAGTTCAAATTTATGAGTTAACTATGGTGTATCTACACTTATATAGTTAATTAGCAAAACCCATAAGGAATTATGCCTTGTGCGTTTCGTTTTCTAATACAGTAACAGTAATGTAATTGTACAGTAATTTATCTGAAAATATGAACAAGAGATGTAAAATAAAGATTCATACAAACATTTGTTTCAATTGCACCTACTTGTGTTAAGCTCTTTATAAAACTTACAAATCATTTCCAGAGCTTGCATTAATTCTGTATAAAGTGGGGCAACATTTATGCATATTACTGCTAGTGTTATTTGCAAAATATTCACACAAAATAAAATGGAAAAGTAATGATAGGCAGAGGAAATAATCAAATAAAGATTCCTTTTTTTAAAGCTTCATGTTAATTTAGTCAATGTTTACGTGCCCTTTTTTTTTTTTTTTGGTTATACCATTAGCATTAGTAGAGGCATACGATACAAGAAAGCAAGCTTATATAGCATCAGCCAAAAAAAAAAAAAAAAAAAAAAAACCCTTCCTGTTTCACCCACCCATTTGCTCCAAAAGTTTGTATACTTCAACCTTGAATTTATTTAGGCTGTAAATTTCCACAATGACAGATGGAAGTTTGTTCCAGGAACAACTGGAACAAATGGAACAAACTGGCTAAAGGCAAATTTCTGCACATCTATTCTACAGCTGTCTTTCCTCAATTTGAATTCATGTTCCCTCAGGTGCAGAATCTGAGCAAGGGGAAGAATCTCATCAGCATCGAGCTTGCTAAATCATTCGAGGCCTTATACACCTCAATCAGATCACCATAATTTTTTTGCATTTCGTCAAGTTATTATAGCAGATCTTTACTATATAAATCAGCCTGTTTTAACTTCCTAACTGATGACTATTTAATTATCAGTATACTGATAGCGTGAGATATTAATTTAAAAATAAAAATATGAAATTATTATTAATGTATCATACTGCTGACTAAGCTGCCATGAAGGACAGTAACTTAAAAAAGACATTACTTAGTCCATTGACCTGATTTAATCTGGCAGTGGTCACATTGTGATCAAAACTTATGCACAAACAAGGTTGTGCATAAGTTTTGGCCATTAGCACTGAACCAACAATTAACATGCAGGGTATTTTGGAGAGAGAACCATCGGGTCCTGCATGAGCACTGCTGAGTTAAATAATAAAAAAAAAAAATGTAAAAAACAAGCACAAAAAGATATATTTTAATTGAAGAAGAGATGTATGGTTTTTTAGCATTCCCATAACTTATAGGAAAAGTATTTTTTAAAAAAATGACAACTTAAGTGCCAGCCTATTCTTCAACTTCTGTTTCATACTTATCATTTAGGATGTCTTTATTATATATAATGAATATAGAATTTATATTATATCTTGAAAGATAGATATCACTCAGGAAAAAAGGCCCCATAAAATAATACGTTGCTTTATGATAACATTCAACTATATTCAGCTCACAAAATATTAAACTCATACAGTTTTACAACTGCCTATGAATATATTTTATGAGCAGGTGTGAAACTAGAATTTAGGGGCTGGGTGCAGACCCCACGAGTGGGTTAGTATCCCAATTTATATCTCATATTTTGTGTGCCCATGTGGGGCAGCTCCCAGCATGGGACCAGATGTGTTGTACCTCATACAACTGCTAGAACTGGCTCTGATCATATTACAACATGATATATTTGTGTGACTTCTTTTAACAGGAATACAGATTGTTAAACTGTAATGCAACTATAGAATAAAAAGTTGTGCAATTTTTTTTATTTATATTCACTTGCAATAGAAAATTTTTAATTATCATAACTACTAATATAAATGATCCAACTTTTTTTATTATTATTTATGTACATTTTTTATTTAGATCTGCAATGATTGTTTTTTCAAATGTTTCATTTCAAAATAATATGGAAAGAGCATCTAAAACCTTTTCACTTCCTTTGAAGTGAAAAGGTTTTAGAAGATTCTTGGAACCTTTCAAAATTCTAGACTCAGACAATAAAATTACTTAAAAATAGATATTGTGAATAATGGGTCAATTCTACTACTGATTTTCATTAGTAGAATTGAAAAGGCCAATTTCTCTCATTATAAATTTTTAAACTCAGATTTTCATTATGAATATGCCATATTATACACATATAGAAGTATATGACACATTGTTTATAAAATTCTGATATATACAAAGTATATATATATCAGAATATATATATCAGAATTTTATAAACATGTCATATACTTAATTTTGTATGTGCATAATATGTATGATATGGTGTATTCATAATGAAAATCTGGGTTTAAAAATTTATAATGAGAGAAATTGGCTTTTTGAAGTTATAGTAAGATGATTGCCTTAAATTCGTATAACTTCTGAAAAGACCTGGGGGGTAATTGTGCAGTCAAATATATTTAGTTCGCTGAGCAGTGCAGATGGGCTGCCAGGGCAGGTCATGGAGTCTTGTCAATGATATATAGGAATTTTGCTAGCAGGGACAGGGAGGTGATTATCCCTTTGTACAAGGCAATGGTCAGGCAGCCACACCTGGAGTACTGTGTGCAGGTCTGGAGGCCTCATTTTAGGAAGGATATAGAGTTGCTAGAACGAGTACAAAGAAGGGCAACAAGATTGTTGAGGGGAACAAAGGTGGTGTTCTTACCAAGAAAGGCTTAAGTTCTGCAAATGGTGCCTACTCCTGGAGAGTAGGCACCTGCGAGGTGATCTGATTGAGGTGTATAAGGCCTTGAATGGGTTGAGCAAGCTGAATGCTGATGGGATTTTTCCTCTTGCTCAGATTAAGAACCTGAGGGGATATAGATTCAAATTGAGAAAAGACAGTTGTAGAACAGATGTGCAGAAATTTTCCTTTAGCCAGCGGGTGGTTGATTGGTGGAACAGACTTCCACCTTTTGTTGTGGAAGTTGATAGCCTAAATAAATTTAAGGCTGAGCTGGACACACATTTGGAATGAATGGAGGGGTGAATTGAGAGATTTTTTTTTTTTTTTTTGCTGATGCTACATAGGCTTGCTTTCTTGCATCGTATGCCTCTGCTAATGTTAAAAGTCAATACAGTAGGGTCTCAAGTAAACAAGGGTACCCAAATAAGTGAGAATTGACATAACTTTGGATCTAATTCCTCCTATAGAAAACTAATGTACTAAGGTAAAACTGGAAAACTCCTAAATCAACTATGTACACATATATATAAACTTTATTTGTGTTAAATCAAATGTACATAAATCTTATAAAAAGTACAGTAGGATGAGTTATAAAAAGTAGTCATGGCCTTCCCTAAAGGCACACTCATAAAGGGTGTTATGGGGAGGCCATGTTTAGGCTAAAGACACATATTATTATCTTTATTAATCTAGTTCAAGTACAGAATTCTTACTGGTCTGATTGAAAAGCTGATAGTGCACATCTGTTATGATGTCAACCTTCCCTTTCCTTTCCTTTCCATTCCTTACATACATTTACTGACTGCCACATTAAAACATGAGTCATGAACATAAATATAAAACAGGAGATCAGCTGCATAGGAGCTGGATCACATACTGTGAGTTTGCATACTTTGACACCCTACTGTATCAGAAAATAAGTTTTGTACCTACAGAAAATTAAAAATTTTCATTTCTAAAGCAATTATGAGATGTAAAGATATATATATTTTGTTGAAAGATCGATTTTTAATTAATCTATATAAAATTAATGTGGCATCATGAAGTGCAAGGGAGAAAAAAAATTAATTCAAATGGGCCGAATGCAATCTATACTTATCTTAGGACTGATTTAAGCTCAAAATGTTTTTATACATGAGCCCCCCAGAAGAAACAAATACAGTCAATTCCGGTTATTTGGGACACATCGGGACTAGTGCATTTTGACCCGATTAAGCGGCTGCCCCAATCATGCAGATATTCACGTAAATAGGTAAAAAATACAGCTTTACAATTGATTTTCTGTAAGATCAAATCACGTTACGATGGACTCACCATAGTAAAATACCGATCACTATACAATGTGTAGTAAGCCCAGGTCATTGTGATCATGTTTGTGAATTGAAGTTTAATTCTATTAAACAGCGATTCTAATTAGCGAAAATAGGAGGAATATTATTCACAGGCTATAAAAGTAAAGATATACTGTATTAAGTACAATTTTATACTTTATTACGTTACCAATTAAAAAATTAAATGATACGTGAAAATAGGAAGAATATTTTCCACAGGTTAGTAAAATAAAAATAAATTTATGCTTACGTGCATAGCTTAATACGTACTGTAATATGTACATACTAACTAGTTGACATTTCTGTTTACTGACATTTGTGGGTGGGGGTTAAAATTTAAAACAGTAAAAAAGATAAGCAACCAATAGCAAAGAACACGGCAGAAATTGCAAGTAACACGATACGTGCAAGTGAGAACGGAGTAACAAGTTACGAAGCTTAAAAAACAGAAATGAAGAGAAGATTCCGAAAATTAATTTTTTATATGATTGAAGAACTGATAGAAAAGTCCAATAAACAGGGGCTGCTAATTGTTTTTATTGTTTTATGGTTGTGACCTTCAGAAATCCGACTGAACCACATGGTATGGTCGGAGACAATCGTAAGGTAATATTGAGTGCCGCGGTCTCCTGCCCCGATTAATGTCATGTTGTCCCAATTAAGCAAAGTAAACCCTGGCTATTTTCTTGATTGGGTTCTGTTCTTTAAGATTTGTCCCAAATAAACGGCTATCCTGATTAACCAGTGTCCCAAATAACTGGAATCCAGTGTAGTTATGTTAAAGCAATAAAGGAGCCAAAAGATCATCTTTACAGCATACTGTGTATATTATAGCCTACCAATTTTTATATTTTTAAAGTCTTAATAAACGTTTAACATATGTAACACACAAATACAGAGAAAGTAATAAAAATGTGTGGAGAGATGGCACCCACAATTCAAAACCAGTTTCTTAATTTTTTTTATTTAAATTATATACAAAACTTTAAAAAATTTTGTTCTTTTTTAAGTAGGGCAAGATATACTGATGCAATCTACTGGAAGATGGCTCACCAAATAAAGAAAGCTTTATTTCTTTGCAGATAAGTTTTCCAGTAAATATGGTAAGAACCAAAAGACAGGACAAGTCAGGCTAATGCCATATCTCTCGGATAAAACATTTTAACAAAAGTTGTTTCATCCCATGATCCTTAGAGAGAATGTTTATTTATTCATTATTAATTTAAGATTTTCATCTGCTCAATAGTGAATTGAAATCTATCACCATATTGGAATAACATGTTTTTACTTTTGGTTCTTATTGTTACTACAGTAGACTGTCGAAATAATGGCACCTCAAATAATGGAATATTCGAGCTAATGGCACATTAAGATTGGATGTTTACACAGCACAGATGTCTTGCAGTGCCGAAAAAAGAAAACACCAAATCATGTGATTACTGTATTTTGTTTACGTTCATCATTTTGAAAGTGAATTCTCTACTGATATCATGGATTATAATGCTGTTTTACATTTATTTTAAATTGAAAACCCCTCACTATGGCTCCTAAAGTTAATAAAGCTCATACAGAGAAGAAAAGAAGAACATTAAAGCTTAGTGACAAACTTGATATAATCCAAACTATTACATTAGGGTCACTCAAAAAGTTAATTCTTATACCCATGTGTATTGTGTCTGTAAACTGTGTGTTCTCTGGTTGATTTGCTTGTGTTGCTGGATGAAAAACCCATTTCTGAGCAGAACACCTTGGTAATCTACACCTGAGACCAACTAACTCAGCCACAGAGTAAAATAAAACCCATAAAAGTTCCTCGTGTCATTGATGAGATTCGAACCTGGGCTTTTCCACCTGGTGTGGGGAGGACGGTGACAGTTCCACTGTGCTACCCACACAGACTAAACTTGATATAACATTGGATTGTCAAGATGTTTATGTTTTTATGTGTAGTTAATAAAATTGCATTCTTAATCTCTTTTTTTCTTATGTAGTGTCATTATTTCTGTATTAATTATACAAAGGGTACTAGGAAAGTTTCGCAATATGACGCAACAATGAATCACAGGAAGCTGCTTGTTGCTGCATGTTGAGACATGTTCATACGTGCATAGTAGCCGCCGCGCCAAGTCGATGGGCTCAGTTATTCATTAATAGTGAGAGTGTAAAGTGCTTGCGATGGCATCGTGGTCACGAAATGAGATAAGGCCAGTTTTGCGGTATAATTTCGTGCGTGGTTTAACCATAGACCAGTGCTTAGAAGAAATGACTCTTGCACTAGATGATGATTGTCCACATCGTACAACGATATTCAGGTGGTATAGAGAATTCCAAAGGGGAAATTTCACTCTGGAGGATTCTGAGAGGCCGGGAAGGCCACGAACGTCAGTTACGGAGGAAAACGTTACTGCTGTGAGGAAAATGCTTGGCGAAAACAGGCGAGTGACCTACCAACAAATAGAGGATACTTTGGGCCTAAATGCACCAGCAATTCGTTCGATTCTGCAAGATCATTTGCACGTGAAGAAACTTTGTTCTCTCTGGGTGCCGCATCAACTGACTGAAGAGCAGATGACACGACGTGTGACTTGGTGCCGGGAGATGTTAAAAAAGTTTGATAAGGGACAATCTCGGTATGTGAACAACATCGTGACAGGTGACGAGACTTGGCTGCACTATTACGATCTGCCGACCAAGGCTCAAAACAAAGTTTGGGTCTTTGATGATGACGACACACCTGTAATTGTCAGAAAATCCCGATCTGTAAAAAAGAAAATGATAGCTGTATTTTTCAAATCGAGTGGAATTGTGGAACGTGTCGTTTTGGACACGCAGAAGACAGTCACAGCTAAGTGGTATACTGAACAATGCCTGCATAAAGTCATTGGATCTATGAAGAACCTGTGGCCAAAGTCAAGAATGGACACCTGGTACCTCCATCTCAGGATGCTCCAGCTCACCGCACCAAAGCCTGCACCGAATATTTGACCACGACAGGACTGAAACTTCTCGAGCACCCTCCCTACAGGCCAGACCTTGCTCCCTGCGACTTTGCACTGTTCCCGCATGTGAAAATGAAGCTAAAAGGGAGGCGGTTTTCCAGTGATGAGGACCTTCTACGGGCTTGGGACAACGAGTGTGCTTTACTCCCTAGTGAAACTTGGCAGAACTGGTTTAAAGATTGGTTTCGGAGGATGGAGAGGTGTATTGAATGTACAGGAAATTACTTTTAAAAAATTAAATAAACAAAGCTGTATTGCAAAACTTTCCTAGTACCCTTTGTATATTAAAAAATAAAACGTTATGGATAATGGCACTTTGAATCCCTGAAGGTGCAGTTATTCTGAAATTCTACTGTATCTAACTAGCACCTTAGAGAAGCAACTAGTACAGATTGTTTTTACCTTTAAAAAAAAAAGCAAATTATCTATGGGCAGTAAGAGAACTTGCATTTTCTTACAAAAAAAACAACTGTATTTCCTTCAACCTGTTTTTTTTTTTTTTTTGTGTGTGTGAATAGTCCCAGTCAAATGAAATTTTACTATTAAAATTTTCTTGGACAAAGTGCAGCCAAATTATTCCTTTGGGAGGGGAGCCAATATAATGTTTAAACAGCTTGTTCCACAAGTTATTCTGATTATATCACTTGAAATAAAATCACTTCATCTGTATAGTGTTTCTATTTCATCAGTTTAGCAATTTCGTACTTTAGTGTTTTGCGACAGAGGAGAAAATATCTACAAAATATTGTTGATTCTATTAGTAATAAATAGACTCTAAACCTTATACAGGTGGTGCTTTTATTTCAAGTGATTCGATGGAGAGGAGGAATACACTGGATTGCTGCTTAATCTCTGGGTCATAATGTCATATCTATGATTCATCCCAAGAAAATCTGGGTTTTGTTCATCCTGTGGAGACTGGAAACAGGTCTGGTTCCACATGACCAGGGATGTATGGTCATGTGAAAACCATCTGGCACAAACACAGGGATCATTTAATGCCATAATCACAATATTATGACACTAAAAAAAAAAAAAATCCTGCTAATTCTTATACTGGCTTCTATATTCCCTTAACAGTTGTTTAGTTCTTGCAATTTTGGTTGTTCTTGCAACAACCAAACTTCTGCTTTGGCTATCATAACAATTAGAACTTCACAAAACAAAATACCATAAAGATCATTTGAATACTATCTAAGGAATGATTATGGTATAACACTGTGCAGTTGCCAAACATTGTAACTATAGCAATGGAAGAGTATAGGTATTCCACGTGTTTTTTCATCTGCTCTTGTAATATCAGGAATGTTGATACAAGAGCAATTAGCAGTGGGTGACCACAGCATCCTAAACTGGATAATGACATTAAGATTTCAATAAACAAGAGAAAAGACAATAATTTAAAGAAAAGGGATTACTGTGGACTAAGGAGCTTCTTATACTCTATTTATGGGAAAATTTTAACACATTTACCTATTAAGGAGGTACTGCACAAGGAGATACCAAGATGGATGAAAAGGAATTTAGTGAGCTAAACACAAGAGAAGATAAGAAGGGACAATTACAGTGATAAAAACTACGGGGGGGGGGGGGGGTTAAGTAGTCAAAGTGTAAGCATGAAAAATTACTAGCTGAGAGCCAAGAATGAGGATCAAGGGCAGATATGTTTTGTTTGTTTGTTATTTGGTTTTTAGGAGCATTAGCAACTAAGGCCATATTGCTCCGGGATATGCGATGGTCATTGCCTGACCTTTCCGCATTCTCCGTATTTGGTGGTGACGGGCTCGAACCACGGTCTAATCAAGAAGCGTGTGCTACACACTGCTGCTCCTTCCCACCTGGTTACGGAGATACCCATGAACTGGTGGAGGTGTGCAAATGTATCACCAATTCACAAACGGGGTACAAAAGTTGACACAAGTAACTATAGACCTGTTAATTTAACTTGTGTTCCAGGGAAAATAATAAATGAATCACTGGTTAAAGAAGCATTGCAGGATCGTCTAGACAAGACTGCAGTAATAGTTAAGACACAGCATGGGTTTGTTAAAGGGAGGTCTTATCTGACCAATTTGATTGGATACTATGATGTGGTCACAAAGGAACTGAATGCCAAAAATAATTTTGATATCATATACTTGGATTTCAGGAAAGCTTTTGATACTGTTGAACATGGAATACTGCTGGACAAATTGGAGAGCTATGGCATTAAGGGTAAGTTGGAACATTGGATAAAGGGATGGTTGAGTGGGAGATGACAGAGAGTGGTAATCAATGGACACTGCTCTTCATGGACAAATGTTAATAGTTGAGTTCCCCAGGATTCAGTGCTGGGCCCATTGTTGTTTTGTGTAATCATCAATGATATTGATGAAGGTATGTCAGCATTAATGTGCAAGTTTGCAGATGATACAAAGGTTGGCAGGGTTGTTAATGAGTAAAGACAGTATGCTACTCCAACTGGATCTAGATAAGTTGGGAAAATGGACTGAGAAGTGGCAAGTGAAGTTTAACATTGACAAATGCAAAGTGCTGTATATGGGTAGCAATAACTGAAGAGAAATGTACCAACTCTGTGGTACTACACTCAGGGAAGTGGAAAGTGAAAAAGACCTGGAAGTAATTGTGCAGTCAAAAATCAAATTTGCTGAGCAGTTCAGACTGGCTGCCGGGCATGTCATTTAGTCTTGTCAATGATATATAGGAATTTTGCTAGAAGAGACAAGGAGGTGATTATCCCGTTGTACAAGGCAATGGTCAGGCCACACCTGGAGTACTGTGTACAGGTCTGGAGGCCTCATTTTAGGAAAGATGTAGAGTTGCTAGAACGAGTAAAAAGAAGGGCAACAAGATTGGTGAGGGGAACAAAGGGGGTGCTCTCACGAAGAAAGGCTTAAGTTCTGTAAATTTCAGTGCCTGGAAAGTAGACACCTGTGAGGTGATCTGATTGAGGTGTATAAGGCCTTGAATGGGTTGAGCAAGCTGAATGATGATGGGATTCTTCCTCTTGCTCAGCCTAAGGACCTGAGGGGGCATAGATTCAAATTGAGGAAAGAAAGTTTTAGAATAGATGTGCGGAAATTTGCTTTTAGCCAGCGGGTGGTTGACTGGTGGAACAGACTTTCATCTTTTGTTGTGGAAGTTGATAACCTAAATAAATTTAAGGCTGAGTTGGACAGTCATTTGACTCCCATTTCACCCCTCCATTGGTGAACCAATGGAGGGGTGAAATGGGATGCTGCATAACTTGCTTTCTTGTACCTTATGTTGTTGTTGTTTGGTTTTTAGGAGCATTAGCAACTTAGGCCATATTGCTCCAAGGATATGCGGTGGTCATTCCCTGACCTTTCTGCATCCTCCGTATATGGTGGTCACGGGCTCGAACCCCGGTCTAATCATGAAGCATGTACTACACACTGCCACTCCTGCCCACCTGGCTATGGAGGCATCTCTTGCATCTTATGCCTCTACTAATGTTATTATAGAAGAGAGTCTACTAGAAAGAACTACTTAGCTTTCAAAGTGGTATTTTTGATAGTATTTATCTGGCTATATTAAAAGCTGCAAAGGAGTGCTAAATGTTACGGTTAATTGGTTCATTTTTGGATTCAGGAGTAATTTCACTGGATTGGAGAAGTACCAACATTCTGCAAATCAACAAAGGGTAGAAGGGGTGGAGAGACCAGGATAAGACAGGTAACTATGGAAGGGAAGGTTATGGAGTCTACAGTTAAAGGTGTGTTACATGATCATCCTGAAAAATATAATACTCTAATTTTTTCGGAAAATGATTTATAGTTTCAGCAGCAATATGCCTAATGTTTAATACGTGTCATAATTCAGGCTACGTAGCAAAGTTGTATGCACTTAATTTTACATCATATACATTTAAATCATGCACATTTACATCAGGTTTTCAGTTGGCTATTCTAATTAATTTATGGACTGGGGAAGTGTTTGGAATTTCTTCTGAGGATTTATTTCAAAGATTTATTTCTGAGAAATTAATTAATAATAAATAAGAAGAAAATTAATAATAAATATGCATTTTTCACAGAGCAAACTTGATTCAAAGTTAACAACTGATTATAAATAGTCTTAAAGAGCAACACAATTTTGGAAATCCTACATACACACCTAGATAAGAGTATCAAGATAAAAAACATTGTATACAAGGAAAAAATAGTACATGTATTCTTGTTTATACTCCAGCACAACGACCAGGTCAGAGAAGTTTACAAAAAATCATATTTAGTAGTCAAGCTGGTTTGAACCATGGACCACTCAAAGAGTGGTCAGGGGAAAGAATGCAGTAGCATTCTTTCCCTGACCCCTCGACAATGTCAAGTCTGTAAAAATGTTCTTTTTATACTCCAGCCACCAGGTCAAAGGAGTTTACAATACATGAATACAATTGTTAACTGTATTGAGCAGTTACGCAAGTTAGAACCACCATCCACTCAAAGAGCGGATGGTGGTTCACACTCCTGACCACTCAGCTACATCAGGCCTAAATATTAAAAACAGATCCTCAATATAGGATGTTTTTTGCTGTACAGTTCAAAACTCTAATAGCAAATATAAATGCTTTGAAGTTATGGCCTTTAGAAAAAAAGCAACTGCTGATTTCATTCAGGCAGCTGCCTTAAAAATACATGATTAAAAACTAGTTCCAAAGAAGCCAATCAAATTAAACCTCTACAACATTAACCCATACAGAACACATACTAAAAGCGCCCAAAAGGAGTAAAGATAATGTGTGAAGTAGAAAAATTAACACTATGCAAAAAAATTTAAAGTTCATGTTTACTCAATTTACAAATATACAAATTTCTATCAATATCAATTTCATGAAAAACTAAATATCGATTAATAATAAAAGCTGTGTATACATTTATTTCATTTTGTTATAAAAGTTTTTTTTTTTATTTTTTGCCAAAGAAACTCATTAGTGATGCCTGTTTTTTTTTAAGGGAAAGCTTGTTTTGGAAGTTGGAACTTGCTGAGGAATGCTCTGGAGATATATCTTTCTTTATGGGTTCTTCCTTATCACTCTCTTCTGATCCACTGACACATTCTTTTACTTTCTTTGTAACTGAAAAAATAAATGAATTACTTAAATCCCAATATATCTGTTAAATGAATTAGGCCAAAGATAGTTTTTATATTATAGATAAATCTTATTTATTAGTTATCTATTATCTTCACTCTGCCTCTCTCATTTTCTTTAACCTTCTCAAACTTTATTTATTTTTTTTTTTTTTTAAGTCCTTTTATTCCTTTTCCTCTCCCCTTATTGTCCCCGTTTAGCATTTGCTGTCTTGGACTACACTAGACTACTTCCCCATTTTTCTAATTTCTGATTTCTACATTCATTTTCTTGTTCAATTTAACATATCTTATTTACCTATAATATAAAAATTATAAGTAAATGCTCAATCAATGTATTTATTTAGATAAATGAGAATTAAAGAAACATTCTATCATGACTTAGATGACCAAATGTCCCAATTTTTCTTAACTGTCCCAACTGAGTGCCAGTGTCGCCAAAAAAGTTTTGAGGATACTGTTTTGTTCCAATTTTCATGTAAAACTATTTTCTGAACTAAAATATTAAAATTAATAATACATAATTTTGACAATTTATATGGCAATTAACATTATCGTAACAGCGTATTTTTTAGTAGTAATGGCAAATGATGCAAGAAAGCAAGCTTATATAGCATCAGCAAAAAATAAATAAATAAACAGTTCATCCATCCTTATCCTCCAAGAATTTGTCTACTTCTCCCTTGAATTTATTCAACCATCCACTTCCACGACAACAGAAGGAAGCCTGTTCCAACAATCAACCACCCACTGGCTGAAGGTAAACATCTATCCTGCAACCATCCTTCCTCAACTTGAATTTATGCCCCCTCGTGTGTAGTCTCAGCAAGTGGAAAAATACCATTAACATTCAGCTTACTCAATCCATTCAAGGTTTTAAACACCTCAATCAGATCTCCCCAGAGGTGCCTGGCCTTGAGATACTGCAATTTGCAAAAAATTAAGCCTTTCTAAGTAAGAGCATCCTTTGTTCTCTTCACCAATCTGATTGACCTTCTCTGCACCTGTTACAGCAATCCACATCCTTCCTGAAGTGAGGCCTCCAGACTTGTATACAGTACTCAAGATGCAGCCTAACCACGGCTTTATACAAAGGGATAACCACCTCCTCATACTTGCTAGCAAAGTTTCTGTATATCATTGACAAAACTCCATGAGCTGTCCTTGCAGCATGCCTGCACCACTCAGAGAACCCCACATCCAACCACAAAACCATCCCCAGCACCCTCCCACCCTGCCCACACAGCCCATAAGCCACTCCAGGGCCACTGCCACCCATGTGCAGCACATGGGATGACCAGATCTAGTTATACCCCCCCCATTCACACTGGTTTGCACACAAGAAATAATAAATTCCTTTGGTGTTAATGTCCTGCTCCACCACTAATCTTATTATATGTCTTGTACGACTTGAAATTTCAAATAAATGCCTCTAACAAATAAAGTGACAATACAGTTTACTAATATTCTAAATATGACACTAGTATCTACCATCAGAGTGAACTAAGTGCCCAACAAACATCAAATTCATATTTAAAATTACTGAACATTATTATTAAATATAGCCATTTTTATCATTAAACTTAAAATTTAAATTAATTTAAAATTTCCGCACAAAAGCAGAATACTATTTAGTGTTCAAGAAGCATTGCTGAGTGAAAAATGTTTTCAAATATATATTACTACGATATTAATTTGCAAAATTTTTAGAAAATTTATAAAGTGCTACTTCATAAAAGACCTATACATTTATGCCTAAAATTGTCAAAGAGCAAGGATTGTTGTTTGTTTGTTATTTGGTTTTTAGGAGCATTAGCAACTAAGGCCATATTGCTCGGGGATATGCGGTGGTCATTCCCTGACCTTTCTGCATCCTCCGTATTTGGTGGTCACGGGCTCGAACCCCGGTCTAACCAAGAAGCGTGTGCTATGCACTGCTGCTCCTGCCCACCCGGCTACAGAGACGCCTAAAGAGCAAGGACATTATAATAAAGCATCAATATAAAAACTGTATTCCACTTGCACACACGCTACTTATTAACATCACATTGCTTTATTTATTGATAAAATTGAGCATTAGATATTTTTTTCCCTCCACTCAATAAAAAGCCTATACATAAATGCTTTTATAAGGGACAATATTTAAAGGAATGGTCATTTAACAAAGCAAAGTGACCTTGGTAACAAAGTTAGGATTAGCATTAGCAGAGGCACATGATGCATGAAAGCAAGCTTCTACAGCATCAGCCAAAAAAAAACCCTGTCCCACTTCACCCATTCATTCGCTCCAAACATTTGTCCAGTTCTTACTTGAATTTATTTAAGCTATCAACTTCCACAATGTTCTTGTTTATACTCTGGCACAACCACCAGATCAGGGGAGTTTACAGTAAATCATCAACACAAACATTAATCGTATTTAGCAGTCATGGGCTTGAACCCCAGTCCACTCAAAAAGCGTGTGCTATTGCACTCACACTCCTGACCACTTGGCTACGTCAGGCCTGACAGATGGAAGTTTGTTCCAGCAATCAACTACCCACTGGCAAAAGGCAAATTTCCGCATATCTATTCTACAACTTGTCTTTCCTCGATTTGAGTTTATGCCCCCTCTTTGTAATCTGAGCAAGAGGAAGAATCCCATCAGCACTGAGCTTGCTCAAACCATAGGCCTTATGCAAATCAATCAGATCCCCTCACGGGTGCCTAGTCTCCAGACACTGCAATCTGCAGAACTTAAGCCTATCTTGGTAACAGCAACCCTTTGTTCCACTCACTAATCTGGTTGCCCTTCTCTGTACTCATTCTAATAGCTCAACGTCTTTCTTAAAATGAAGCCTCCAGACCTGTATGTAGTACTCAAGGTGTGGCCTGCCCATTGCCTTATACAATCACCTCCTTATCTCTGCTAGCAAATTCCTGTATATCATTGACAAGACCCCGTGACCTGCTCTGGCAGCCTGTCTGCACTGCTTAGAAAACTTCATATCTGACTGCACAATTACTCCCCAGGTCTTTTTCATTCTCCCCTACCCTGAGTGTAGTACCACACAGTTGGTACGTTATTCTGGGATTACTGCTACCCATATGCAGTACTTTTAATTTATCAATGTTAAAGTTCAGTTGTCATTTCTCAGTCCATCTGCCCAACTTTTCTAAATTCTGTTGCAGCATACTGTCATTATTGTCATTAATAACCCTGCCAACCTTTGTATTATGTGCAAACTTGGACATTAAGTCTGATATACCTTTGTCGATATTTTTTTATTTATTTATTCAATTGATTGCTAGTTACAATCACTCCTTGTACAGCATGCAAGCTATATCATTGATAAATATACAAAACAACAATGGGCACAACACTGAACCCTGGGGGTGTTCACTAATAACATTAGTCCACGAAGAGCAGTGTCCATTGATTACTACTCTCTGTCTTCTCCCACTCAACCATTCTTTTATCTATTGTAGCAACTTGCCCTTAATGCCATGTGCAACAGTATCAAAATCTTTCCTGAATTAAGTATATGATATCAAAATTATTTTTTACATCCAATTCATTTGTGACCACATCATAATATCCAATCAAACGTCAGACAAGACTCCCTTTTAACAAACCCCATGCTGTGTCTGAATTATTATTGCAGTCTTGTCCAGCTGATCCTGCAATGCTTCTTTAATCAGTGAATCCATTATTTTCCCCAGGAACAGAAGTTAAACAGGTCTGTAATAACTCGTGTGAACCCAAGTTGAATGAATAATATGTATGACATTTTTAAACAGAAACTTGTGGTCGTGCTGATATAAAAGTTTACTTAAAATAAAGAAAATAAGCTAAATTGAAGAGGTGCAACTACAAATTCTGCCCCCCCCCCCAAGATACTCAAATGGACCTACTCTATGTTCTTTAATCATCAGATTTTAATAACAACCATCAGAACTACTGAATTTTTGGTTACCTCTGCAGGACAGACCTGGTGGCATTGTTGCCTGATCGCTGCAACAGCTGGAAAAATCAATTTTTTTTTTTTTTTTTTTAAACCACAGAATATTCCACTAAAAAATTAAAGTAGAGTGCTGAGGAACTTTTCTTGCCAGTTTTATTAGCAATGCTGAGAAGAATGGACAGCAATCTTTAAAAGAAATGATTGAATAAAGTAATACTCAAAAGATGGTGATACGTATTAAATGCCAAAGAAACCAGGCTATGAGCCATCAGTATATTGTGTCTATAAATTAGGATACTCAATTTTTTTCCTTTCAACTTGAGTTATGCAAAAATAGCAGTCACTGACATGTGATTGGTTGGCTCCCTCTATACCATGGGAACAGTGAATAACAGTGATACTTTAAAGTTTATTTTTAACCAGTCTCTAAGATGCAAAGCACAATTAGTGAAGCATATAAAAGGAGCCCACTTCTTCTCCTGATCATCTAATTTGCAGCCAAAATAAAGTTTGTATGCTTTCTTTAATAGGAGCATTATAAATAGTCTGAGGTTTTAAAAGCACATTCAACTGCAACTGACACCAAAAACTCTATATAACAACATTAACTCACATACTTCCAACTGGCTGATCTATCTGTTTGCTGTATACATATCCATCTGACATGGGCGGAGCAGGTGGGGTAGAATATTCTAGAAACTTCCATACACTGAACACCACAGTAAGATCTAAAAAAACTCCTGACCTCAGAACTTCTCTATCAGCCATTGAAATAATATGAACAAATAAATTAAAATCTACAAGGGTTGTCTGATAAGTTTCTAGCCTAGAAGAAATGTACTTTTTCCGTCAATGATACAGACTCATGATCCCAGCTTTGTGGTAACTTTCTTCAAGGTCTTGAAAAAAGAGTGAGCAGCCACTATCACTTTATCATATGACCCATATTTCTTTCCAGACAAGTTGTTTTTTAGTTTTGAGAATAGATAAGAATCAGATGGGACTATATCTGCTGAGTATAGTAGGTGGGGAAACAAACAATTTATAGCCAGTCTGATGAATCAGCAATGACAACAGCTGACAAAATCATGCACACTACTATACTGAAACAAAACACCTTTAGTCAGCTTTTCTGGCCTCTAACTTCATCACATTTTATAATTTAGTTACTGAGTTAGTACAGCACTGTCCACTTATTGTTTTGTCCCTTTAGAAGATAATCTAGCATTACTATCCCTTTTGAATCCTACATGCCAACGAGACTGATTTCATCTTCTTTGGAAGTGTTTTGATTGCAATTTTGACTTTGGGTGGTAGTTATAACCTCCTGTTTCATCCATAGTTACATATCTTAACTGGATGAAACATATCAACACCAAAGTCAAAATCATTATTAAAAACAATGGAAGCATGCTGATATCTGGCCATAAAATTTTTGGGATCTGCTTGATAATTAGCAAAAAGTTGCTTCGTAAAATTTGCTGAACTGGAATCAAAAGGCATGGAACCCATCATGTAGGGCTCTTTACCATACCTAATTCACTTGAGAGAATGTTTACGCCCATTCAACTGAGGTGCCCATAGCCTCTACTATTTCTCTAACAATTACTTGCCAATCATTTACCATGTCACGAACTTTACTAATGTTTTTTGGAGTAGTTGCTATTGATGGTTCATCTTTGATGCTGCATCTAACATGTTTAAATTCCACCATCCAATTTTTGACAGTTGCATATGATGGGGCAGAATCTCCTAATGTATTTAGCATTAGCAATGGCATATGATGCAAGAAAGCAAGCTTATATAGCATCAGCCAAAAAAAAAAAAAAAAAACCCACACACAACACCTTTCTCATTTCACCCATCCACTTGCTCCAAATGTTTGTCTAGTTCTGCCTTGAATCTGTTTAAGCTATCAACTTATACGACAGATGGAAGTTTGTTTCAGCAATCAACCTAGCTGGCTAAAGGCAAACTTCTGCACATCTATCCTACAACTAGGGCTTACAATACTGGTCAAAATCTTAATACTGGTATTTTGGTATTTTTAATTTATGAAACCGGGATACCGGTATTCCAAAAACAAACGTTTTTCTCAATAAATTTTGATGACAATTAGGTGCAATAAAGTAAGGAAAAAAACAAGTAATGTAATTACTTGAATTCATGTTTTAAATAAACTTTTATTGCAATAATAAATATTCTGAAAAAAAATCATTAAAATACAGTTATTCTAAAAACAAAAAAATACATATTGTTACTGCAAAGTTTAGTTATGTTTAAGCATCCACACTACCTGTCCGAATAAAGAGCTCTTAAGCAATCAATATGATTGTTTAAAATAGATCTAATTTTGGTACACACAGAATTTTATTAGCGGCAGAAAATGCCCTTTCGGATTCTATTCTGGTACTGAGATAATCGTAGACAATCTCAGTTCATATTTTCAAGGCTTTGAACTTTTTTAGCAAAAATAGTTAAAAATATTTTGGAAAGAATTTGTGGAACACTGATGTTCTATTCCATGTTGGTCTTCCATGGTAGAATTATGTTCATCATTTTTTTAAGGAGAAAGACGTTGTATTCAACGAAGTGTAATTTTCACTATAGTATCTTTACTGAGTCTGAGAGAGAGAGCAAAGAGTGGGGATAAGGAATAAAGAAGAGAGCAAAGAGTGCAGTTAAGGAATTTTTCACATATATAAATACAATATATAAATACAAATATATAAATACTTCACATATATAAGAACAGAAGGACGAATCAGATTGGACCCTTATGTAATGGACGTGCGACAGTATTAGATACCACACAGCTGAAGTTGCAGATGAACTCAACAGTTACTTTGCATCGATATTTACAGAAGAAAAACCCTTTGTGTCAATGAGATATTATGGAAGTGAAGTTGAAAAAATTGTAATTAATGATGTTGAAATTTCAAATGCTTATTTAATGAGAACTTCCATGCCAACAGGCGAGTAAGGCTCCTGTGGTTGATGGCATATACCCTATAATCTTAAAGGAGGCAGCAAGTGAGTGCATTGAACCATTAAGGCTAGTTATGAGAGCATCACTGGACTCAGGAGAGAGAGATTCCGTTGGATTGGTGTAAATTGGAACATAAAGGCAGTTCTAAGAGTATAGTGGGAAATTACTGACCGGCCAGTCTAACTTCAGTAGTAGGGAAAATCATGGAAGCAATGATCAAGGGTGGAATTCAAGATCATTTAGATGGAAATGGAATTCTGTAGGATACATAGCATGGTTTTGTAAAGGGAAATTCATGTTTAACAAATCTAGTTAGCCATTTTGACAGGTCACTCGTGAGTTGGATTTAGAGAATAACTTCGACCTTGTTTATTTAGATATCAGCAAAGCATTTGACTCAGTCCCACATGATAAGTTACTTTATAAGTTGGAGCAGGGTGGAATCATGGGGAAAATCCTTAGCTGGATAGCACGATGGCTTGAGTGCACCAGGCAAGGGGTTGTGATAAATGGTTATTTCTCAGATTGGGTTAATGTAAGAAGAGGAGTTCCCCAAGGATCAGTATTGGGACCACTGCTGTTTCTGATTATCTTAAAAGACATCTATGAAGGGATATAGGGTGTGATGTCTAAACTTTCAGATGATATAAAGATCAGTAGAGTAGTTAATGATCGCAGGCAAGCAGAGCTTCTTCAGAGTGACCTAGATAGATTTCAGAAAAGTGGCAGCTATATGCTTTAATTCAGCAAAATGCAAGGTCTTAACATCTGGGGAACACCAACCCCAAAATAACTTATACACTTCAGTGGAGTTGAACTAAAGTCAGTAGTGGAGGAACGGGACGTGGGAGTTATGATACAGTCAGACATGAAGTTGTTCGAGAATTGTGGACAGGTTGCAATGTTGCATGTTCTATCAATGATTTATCTTACATTTCATAGTAGAGATAACGATGTCATAATCACATAAAGGTGATTTTATAACCTTTATGTGATTAGATTATAAACTATTTTTTTTTTAAATTAGTACCGAAAAACTGGTATTTTTGTATCAATACCGGTATTTGAATTCCGGAAAAAATTACCATTAGCCCGGTATTGTAAGCCCTACCTACAACTTTCTTTCCTCAATTTGAATTTATGCCCCATCAGGCAATTATTCTCAGCAAGAGAAAGAATCCCATCAGCATTGAGCATGCTCAAACCATTCAAGGCTTTATACACCTCAATCAGATCACCTCGCAGGTGCCTAGTCTCCAGACACTGTAATTTGCAAAACTTGAGCCTTTCTTCGTAAGAGCAACCCTTTGTTCCATTCGCTAGTCTTGTTGCCCTTCTCTGTACTTGTTCCAACAGCTCTACATCTTTATTAAAATCAGGCCTCCAGACCTGTATACAGTACTCAAGGTGTAGCCTGATCAGTGCCTTATACAAGGGGATAATCACCTTATCCCTGCTAAAAAAAATTCCTGTATATCATTGAAAAGACACCATGGGCTACTCTTGCAGACCATCTACACTGCTCAGAAAACTTCATATATACCTGCACAATTACCCCCAGGTCCTTTTCATTCTCTACCACTGCCAGTGTGGTACCACAGACTTGATACATTACTCTGGGAGTACTGCTTCCCATATGTATTACTTTACATTTGTCAATGTTAAACTTCATTTGCCACCTCCCAACCCATCTGCTCAACTTTTCTAGATCCTGTTGCAGCAGTATACTGTCATTAGTGTCATTAACAACCCTGCCCACCTCTGTATCGTATGGACCCAACACTGAACCCTGGAGGATTCCACTAATAACATTAGTCCACGAAGAGCAGTGTCCACTGATTACCACTCTCTGTCTTCTCCCACTCAACCATCCCTTTATCCATAGCAGCAATTTGTCTCCAATGCCACACTACTCCAATTTGAGCAGCTGTCTTCCATGTGCAACAGTATCAAAGGCCTCTCTAAGATCCAAATATATGATATCAAAGTTATTCTTTGCATCCAGTTCCTTTGTGACTACATCATAGTATCCAATCAAATTAGTCAGTCAAGACTGCCCCTTAACAAATCCATGCTGTGTCCGAGCTATAACTGAAGTCTTGTCTAGATGATCCTGCAGTGCTTCTTTAACCAGTGCCTCCATTAATTTCCCTGGAACAGAAGTTAAACTAACAGGTCTGTAATTACCTGTGTCTCCCTTTGATACTCCTTTGTGGATTGGGGTCACATTTGCACACCTCCAATCCATGGGTAACTCCTCTGAGTCCAGGGAAGTTCTCATAATTATGGCTAAGGGTTTGCTTACTTCCTTTGCCGTCTCCTTTAATATAACTGGATAGATTCCATCTGCCCCAGGTGTCTTTCTTATGTTTATCTTTAACGATTTCTCCTTCACTTTACTCTCAGTTATTACAAGATTATCCAGCTTACTGCCAGAGTTTAATACACCTCAGGCATTCTCCTCCCTGAATAACTCCTCATGTGTGAATGTAGATGCAAAATATTCATTTAGTTTGTTAGCTACCTGAGCTGGATCATCAACAGTTGAACCATCGATATCAAGTGGACCAAATATCCTTCTTCGATAACCACATTTTTATAAAGATAATTTATTACAAACTACAGCTTGATGTTCAATTTTTTTCCATTTAATCGGATTTTAACTTCGATGACTTAAAAATAAAAAAAGGTGTTGTAAATTATGAACTATAACTTTGCATGCACTCATATAAAGGTTCAAATTAGTGAAAAAATAAATATATGCACCAAAAATAGATCTCCCCCTCTGTAAAAGGCTAAAAACAAATCAAACAATCCCTTGTTAACTAGAAGAAAACTAAAATATGGATATCTTCTAAATTTAAATTAAAAAATAGGCTGCACAATCAAAATTGGTATTAAAAATACACTGTTCATCATAATTCTATTGAAAAATTTTTCATTGTTGTTCAGTGAAATTTGTCCAATCCTCTTTAAAATTTGTTCAAACTACTTATTTCCACAACAAGAAGCTGAAGTTTATTTCAACAATCAATTACTGTCTGGCTGAAAGCAAATTTCCAACTTATCTCACAACAATCTTTTTCCAATTTAAAATGCATCACCTTAGTTCTTCCATGCTGGAGCTATAAGTAACTAATGAATGGTTTGTTATTGGGGGATTATAGAGTAATTACAATTTAGGTAGTTATGAGCTTCTATTATACAGCCACTCCCCGACTTACGTAAGGGAATTAACCTAAATGCTTATGCAGCACTCGCAACTATGCGTGCTGAATTTGATTGAAGCAAAAAAGGATGTTTGATGAACATGTAAATAGAATTATTTATTCAATTTTTTTTATCTCGTGTGCAAGAAAAATTATAAAAGTGTACAAAATTACAAAAATTTCAAAATTATAAAATTACAAAAAGAGAGAGGAGACAGGCATAACATCATCAAGTTTTACCTTTCAAGCATCGTTGCCAGAATTAACTCTCCAGCTGATAAGCACACTGCTGCAGAAGCTGAGGGCTGTGGAGATTTAGAGGGGGTTTTTTCCAACACATCACAAAATTTCTCTGCAGCTGCAGAATTGGCACTGGTGACTTCACCACATACTTTAATGTTTTGGAAACCAGCGCAATGATGCTTGAACCTATTAAACCACCCGTTGCTTGCCACGAACTTGTCTTGGGGTTTGCCGTACTTATCCTTAAAGAGAAAGGAGACAGGCATAACATCATCAAGTTTTACCTTTCAAGCATTGTTGCCAGAATTAACTCTCCAGCTGATAAGCACACTGCTGCAGAAGCTGAGGGCTGTGGAGATTTAGAGGGGGTTTTTTCCAACACATCACAAAATTTCTCTGCAGCTGCAGAATCGGCACTGGTGACTTCACCACATACTTTAATGTTTTGGAAACCAGCGCAATGATGCTTGAACCTATTAAACCACCCGTTGCTTGCCACGAACTTGTCTTGGGGTTTGCCGTACTTATCCTTAATATCTTCATAAATACTTCCTGCTTTTGCTTGAATGGCCATTGGACTCAGAGGCACTTGCTTCTGAATCTGATTTTCCATCTATATTATTAATAGCTTTTCCACTTTCGATATATCACCTGAACACTGTTTTGTGATCACTGTTTATCTTAAATGCGTTGACCCTTTAACATGTTCTTTTATACACGCACTGTTCCTTAAAATAGTATTCACTGTTGAAGCAGCGAGACCTAATTCTGTGCAATAGATGACAAACTTTGTCCTGCTTCGTACTTCTTAATTAATCATCTTCATTTCTAAATCTAGCGCTTGCAGTTTCCATTGGTCCCTTCACCATTGTAATAAGTAAATAGGAATGAAGAGAAGATTCTGAAAATTTAATTATGTTTTTATATGATTGCAGATTTCAGTGAAGGGAAACTCATTTCACCATAATACCGTAACATAAAAACCCGCAGAATTCCAGTTATCGGTATTATTGCAAATGCAATAAGATCGAGTTTACTACCCATTTATAATAGATTGCGCTAACAGAAAAGCCCAATAAACCGGAAAGTACGAATTATTTTTGTTTTATGGTAGTGACCTCCAGAAATGTGCTTTAGTAAAATATCACAAAGGCATTCAAAACTGATTCTTGTAATGGAAAATATGATAATGATGAAAGTGTGGTGCAATTTCCATTATAAAAATGATCTTTTAGAGAGATAAATAGCTTAGTTATATAGCGAAAATTTCAACTTCTGAGGTCTTGGAACAAATTACCAAAAAAAAAAACAATGTGTTATTGGGTTCGCATTACGATATTTTCACAATACTTCCATTTATTCCTACGGGAGGCAAAATAACGTTTCCACGATTTTTTTAAGTTTGCACTGGCCGGCAAAAAATTACGTAAAGTCGAGTATTACGTAAGCCGGGGAGTGCTTGTAAATTCCTCTATCTGCAATATTTATAATATAAATGAAATTACCTCTAGGAGCCCAATAAAATAATTAATTCTGTTTA